>NC_081842.1:151603745-151926870 GCF_963259705.1 Myotis daubentonii
ATTTATTTATTTCAATTTTGAGGCCATGTTTCATGCCTTATATGTTTTTGAATATCTCTTCAGATTCAGTCTAGAAGAGGCATCCCGTGTTTTTGGTTTTTGTTCACTTTTTAATGACCTTGACTTTTTGAACGAACTGGATTTGTTTTCTTATAGGATACCCCATAGGATATGCCTACTCATTTTCTCATGATGTCATTTACCTTGTTTTCCTTTCCCTCATGTTTCCTAACATTCAAAGTTAGATCTAGATACTTGCCTAGATTATCTATATATATAAAAGCCTAATGTGCTAAGTGTCCAACTGTTCCATTGACCATTTGGTTGACTGCTTGATTAGTGGCTATGACACACACTGACCACCAGGGGGCAGACGTTCCAACCAGTAGGTTAGCTTGCTGCTGGGGTCTTGCTGATTGGGACTGGGCAAGATGGGCAGGACATGCCCTGGAGCCATGCTACGGTCCCTCCCAGCCTTTAAAATATTTCTTCTAATTAATTTCCTTTCAATGTGCACGAATTTGTGCACTGAGCCTCTAGTACAGCCGTGGGTAAACTACAGCCCGCGGGCCGGATCCAGCCCATTTGAAATGAATAAAACTAAAAAAAAAAAAAAAAAGACCGTACCCTTTTATGTAATGATGTTTACTTTGAATTTATATTAGTTCACACAAACACTCCATCCATGCTTTTGTTCTGGCCCTCCAGTCCAGTTTAAGAACCCACTGTGGCCCTCAAGTCAAAAAGTTTGCCCACCCCTGCTCTAGTATGATTATAATCATTTATAGTCATAACTAGAGGCCCGATGCACAAAAATTCATGCACTCGGGGGATCCCTCAGCCCGGCCTGTGCCCTCTCACAGTCTGCGGCCCGTCGGGGAATGTTCACCTGATGGTTTATGCCTGCTCCCTGGGGGGTTGGGCCTAAGCTGGCAGTCAGACATCCCTTTGGCAGTCAGACAGCCCTTTGGCAGCCATCCCTCAGGGGATGTCCCTCAGGGCCTAATGGCTTAGGCCCGCTCCCCAGGCATTAGTCGGACATCCTTAGCCCTGCCATGGAGGCGGGAGAGGCTCCTGCCACTGCTGCTGCGCTGGCCAGCCATGAGCCAGCTTCTGGCTGAGTGACACTTCTCCTGTGGAAGTGCACTGATCATCAGGGGGAAGCTCCTGTTTTGAGCATCTTCCTGCTGTTGGTCAGTGCATGTCATAGCGACTGGTTGTTCTCGATCATTCGGCCATTAGGGTAAATTTGCTTATTACCCTTTTATTATATAGGATTCTTTTTCATGTTAAAATTGTCCCAAATTTGCCTATGGGATGTCCCATTAAGCTAGCTTCTATTTCCTTTTTGATATAATCCCATTCATCTTTAGGCATGCTCTTGGTTTCAGGCACTAAATCATCCTTGAGCATAATCCCTTGAGAGTGAGGGGTGCAGATTTCCTTCTAGTTTATGCTTTCTTTGAAGCTTTATTCCATTGCCTGCCTCCTTGAATGTAATTAGAATCACCTGGTGAAGCATCTCTGAAAAACACTCATGCTCAGCTTCAAGTCCAGACCTATTAAATTGGTCTCTGTGATGGGCCCAGAATTCAGGTATGAGTATTTTGTAAAAGAAGCCCAGTTGATGTCTATGTGTAGCAAATATTAAAAATAACTGATTTGTCTTTTAACATCTAAAGGAAGTTTTTTACTAGATTTGTTTTTGTTTGTTAGTTGGTTGGTTTTTTGGTTCCTAACATCCTCTACTGACAAAGCTTATCCTTTGGATAGTTTGCAAAAGAAAAATAGAGTGTTAAAGTGTTCCTCTCTCTCTCTTTTTTTTTTTAGGGACAGGGAATGAAGGCAGATTTAGAGTTCAGAGGCAATGGATTGATAAATAGAAATATCACACTGAGAATCACAGGAGGTATGGCAGTGAACATACATAATATGTTTACAGTGAACATATTTAGTGCAGTGCCTGGAATATGATAGGTGATTAACATATATTATAGTACTAATATATTTTCTATACATCACATTCTAGTTTTATTATCGAATGAGGCTGAGGTTCTAATTAATGCCTCTCTCTCTCTTTTTTTAATTTTTACCCGAGGACATTTTTCCATTGATTTTTAGAGAGAGTGGAAGAGAGAGGGAAAGACAGAAAGAAACATCGATGTGAGAGAAATATATCAATTGGTTGCCTCCTGCATGAACCCAGATCAGGGCCTGGGCCAGGGAGGAGCCTGCAACCAAAGTACATGCCCTTGACCAGAATCAAACCTGGGTCCCTTCGGTCCACAGGCTGATGCTCTATCCATTGAGCCAAACTGGCTAGGATAATTAATGACTCTTAAGAGATGTGAGATGATGAATAATAATCATAGGGTTGAAACAATATCTATTCTCTGTAAAGCAAAGAAAAGGGGGAGCAAGTACTTATTTACCTCATATACGTTAAGGAGCATACTGACCAATTATTACTATTATTATTTAAGACTTTAGAGTGCATTATTTACTTACTTGTGTATTTATTTATAGTTATTTTAAATTTATCTTTATTGTTGAAAATATTAAAGATGTCTCCCCTTTTCCCCCTGTTGATCACCCTATTGTCTGTGCCTATGGGTTATCCATATATGCATATAAGTTCTTGGTTAATTTCTTCCCACCCCCACTCCGCACTCTCTTTCCTCTGAAATACATCAGTCTGTTGCATGCTTCAATGTCGCTGGATCTATTTTGTTCATCAGTTTATCTTGTTCATTAGATTCCAGATATAAGTGAGATCATGTGATACTTGTCTTTCTGTGACTGACTTATTTCACTTAGCATAATACTCTCCAGGTCCCTCTATGCTGTCTCAAAGTGTAAAAGACCCTTCTTTTTTACTGCTGCAAAGTATTCCATGGTATAAATGTACCACAGCTTTTTTATCCACTCATCTACTGATGGGCACTTGGGCCGTTTCCAGATCTTAGCTATTGTAAATTGTGCTGCTATGAAATAGAGGTGCATATATTTTTTCTGATTGCTGTTTCAGGCTTCTTAGGATATATTCCTAGAGATGGGATCACTGGGTCAAATTGAAGTTCCATTTTTAATTTTTTGAGGGAACACCATACTGTTTTCCATAGTGGTTGATCAGACTGCATTCCAACCAGCAATGCACTGGGGCTCCTTTTTCTCCACATCCTTTGCCAGCACTTGTAATTTGTTGATTTGTTGATGGTAACCATCCTGGCGGGTGTAGAATGAAACCTCATTGTCATTTTAATTTGCATCTCTCTGAGAATTAGTGATGTTGGGCATTTTTTCATGTCTTTAGGCTATTTGTATGTCTTCTTTGGAGAAGTGTCTATTCAGGTCCTCTGCCTCCTTTTTAAATTGGGGTGTTTGTCTTCTTTTTATTGAGTTGTATGAGACTTTATATATTTTGCAAATTAATCCCTTATCAGATGTATCACTGGAAAATATGCTGGTTTCTTTTGCTGTGCAGAAGCTTTTTAGTTTGATGTAGTCACATTTGTTTATGTTTTCCTTTGTTTCTCTTGCCCTAAGTGATGTATCTGTGAAAATTCTGCTACATGAAATATCTGACATTTTGCTAGCTATGTTTTCTCTTAGGATTTTTATGGTTTTCAAACTTACATTTAAGTCTTTTATCCATTTTGAGTTTATTTTTGTGTATGGTGTACATTGGTGGTCTAGTTTCATTTTTTTGCATGTACCTGTCCAATTTTCCCAGCACCGTTGTTTGAAGAGACTATCTTTACTCCATTGTGTACTCTTGCTGCCTTCGTCAAATATTACTTGAACATAATGGCTTGGGTCAATTTCTGGATTTTCTGTTCTGTTCCATTGATATATATGCCTGTTCTCATGCCAGTACCAAGCTGTTTTGATTATGGTGACTTCATAGTATAACTTGATGTCTAATGTGATCCCTCCAACTTTTTCTTCTTTTTCAAGATTACTGCAGCTATTTGGGGGTCTTTTTGGTTCCTCATGAATTTTTGGAGTATTTGTTCTACCTTTGTGAAATATGCCATTGGTATTTTAATAGGAAGTGCATTGAATCAATAGATTTCTTTGGGTAATATGAACATTTTAATGATTTTGATTATACCAATCCATGAACACTGAATATTTTGCTAATAATGTTCCCTTTTCCCCCCTCATTGATCTCCTCTACTCCCCTCCAATACTGTCTGCTCATTCTGTCTCTTGCCTCTGTAGCAGTGAAGTCATGGCACCAGTCAGCATAATGCTATCTCAAGTGTTTCTTCTATTCTCTCAGGCTTTTCTTTAAGGTGTCAAAGACAGTCCGGTTTGCCCAAGCAAAGCCTGTGAGTTTAGGGGGTGTGTTAAAGATTCCTATGGCAACTCTCCATCAATGGGAAACATGGGTTGTCAGGTAAATCCCCACACTGCTCTTCTACATTGTTCTTCATAGTATCTGCATTGGGATTGATCTTGTTTCTCACAATGTTAACTCAATAATTCACCTTTTTTCCTTTTTCATTTTCTCTGTCTTATTATCCCTTTTTCTTTTCTTCCTTTTTCTGGCTTCCTGTCATCACTTCCCAAATAAATTATCCAAATCTCCTTTTCTGGGAGGGAGAAACCAAGTTAAAACACATTCTCTCCAGAGGAGCTTAAGACCTTACTACTTCTCTCATAATTTTAATTAACCTTTACAGAACCCACAATTATAGCCAATGTTTATGTCAGGAGACATATAGAGGCAAAATTATCATTACATACATATGATATATTTGCATATGTGAATTTCTATTTTTATTAGAACCACATTTCTGTGAAATCTATACTGATCTCAATAAAGCACTTTTTATAGGAAGATTTATGATACTGAGTTACCACATGATGGCAGTGCCTACAAGCCTTTGTATCTTTGGTATGGCCTTGTGCTGCATCCGTGGTAACTGTGTTGTTTCTAATCTGTGCTTGGGATGGATAGATTATATCTAGAGAGTGCAGATGGAAATACCCCACTACCTTGACATGTTCCCAAATGTCATGCTTCCTTGCTCACTCACAAAGGCCTGCAGACCTGGGCAGGTGTCTCCCCACTCCCTCCCAAATCAGGCTCTTCCTTGTTATCTGGTGGAGTGTGTTCACTATATTCTGTCACCACTTGTTTCTCTTTGGCCTTTCTGGATGCTACTGGCACTGCTAGGTTGGTGGGAGTTAGACAATTAGTTGTGCAGATCTGAGAATGCATGGCCCAGGCACCCAGGAAGGGACTCACTTGGATAATGCTCAGACAAACGGAGTAAATAATTTCTTTCCCATATCTGTGCTCCAAAACATCAATAATTTCTATATGCTGTTTGACCCAAATATCCCTAGAAGCAGGCACAGATGGAGATTCTGGAATTGGATCACTGACCTGTAAGACAATGATACATGTGGGGATCACCCCATGTTAAGTTCCAGCATGTAGCAGTATCACATTGACCTAAATCAGGGGTGAGCAAACTATGGCCCATAGGCTAAATCTGTCCATTGCCTACTTTTGTAAATAAAGTCTTATTGCAGGGGTCCTCAAACTTTTTAAACAGGGGGCCAGTTCACTGTCCCTCAGACCGTTGGAGGGCCGGACTATAGTTTAAAAAAAAAAAAACTATGAACAAATTCCTATGCACACTGCACATATCTTATTTTGAAGTAAAAAAACAAAACGGGAACAAATACAATATTTAAAATGAAGAACAAGTAAAGTTAAATCAACAAACTTACCAGTATTTCAATGTGAACTATGGGCCTGCTTTTGGCTAATGAGATGGTCAATGTCCGGTTCCATATTTGTCACTGCTAGTCGTAACAAGTGATGCAAGTGTGCATCAGTTAGTCTAGATCTGGTTGGAGATTTCAGATGTTTCATTCTGGAAAAAGGCTCTCCTAACTTCAAAAAAAAAAAAAGGCCCTCCTAACTTCAAAAAAAGGCCCTACTAACTGCAAAATAAAAAAAATAAAAAAATAGACCTCCTAACTTCAAAAAAAAAAAAAAAATCCTAACTTGTTCTTACCTCGGTACCGTAGGCTCTGCACAGGCAAGCTCGTGACTCGTCCAATCACACCCGAGACTGAGAGGAGGAGTCAAGAGACAGAGAGAAGGAGGGGAGTTGGAGAGTGCGGCGCACATTCCACACATGCGCACTGCGGCCTGGGACGAGTTGGCTGCTAAGCAACAGGCAGTGGCGGCAAAAACACCCGGCGGCCCGGATAAATGTTTTCAGCGGGCCGCATGTGGCCCATGGGCTGTAGTTTGAGGATCCCTGTCTTATTGGAACACAGCCACACCCATTTGTTTACTATTGTCTACAATGCTGTTGCTCATAGTTGTGACAGAGACCCTATATCCTGCAAATCGTAAAATATGTATTCACTGTGTGGCCTGTTATGAAAAGAATGGGCAGGAAGGACAGCTTGCCTGTTGTCTGACAGACAGGGACCTGTGGCTGGCTTTAGTTTTGGGGAAGCCAAGACTCTTTTCAAAGTGACAGTCAGGCACCTGATGTCCCCTGGATGTGCTGATCCTGAATCCCAACTTAGGGCAGCAGCAACTAGAGAGGAAAGAGCCCCCATGGGAGCCTACCTGCCTTGCTGTATCAGTCTCTTGGGCAGGCATTCAAATGCACAGAACAAGACAGTCCCTGCCAAGAAGCTTATAGTCAATTATAATCTAAAGAGATAGTTTTTAAATTTAGTTTTATTTAGACACTCGGGGATAGGGGAGGCTAGGGGTCTGTCTAGGGCGGGGGGGGGGGAATGGACACATATGTAATACCCTTTGTAATACTTTAAGCAATAAAAAAAAATTATAAGCAGAGCTGAGCTGTTTGCCCATAAAAAAAATTAGTTTTATTTTATTAGAGGATGTTTATTAAAGCTTGGGTCATGATACAAGAAAGGGCTGGGGAAATGAGCCTAGGCTTGGCTGCTTTGGCTCACTAAGAAGTCAGAGAAAAGGGGCCGTGGGGACAGGTTCAGGTGCTTTGCCTGGGTGAGCTGCCACTGCCTATTGCTCTCCTGTTTGCAAGCCTAGTGGGGCTCCTCAGAGTTCAGGAGATGCATGGCTGTGGGGAAAGAAGGTGGGGGGAAGGCATGGGTGTGCTCCTGGGAGGGAGCGAGACCTGAAATAGTTTCTTTTAATCATCCTATTTATTGTATGTAAGGAAGTTTAAGAGTGAGAGCTCTGTAATGTCTCTAATGTAAGGTATTGCATATGTGTCCTTATCCCCCCATTGCCCCTCCAACCCCCGACATTGCTGATCTTTATTAGTTCAAAACAATGAGTCAAAATTCTCCCTCTTTCTTTGCACCCCCCAGATTCTCTCTCTCTCTCTCTCTCTCTCTCTCTGGTGTTTGTTGAGTTGTTTTTCATAGGAACACTGACGTTACTTGTAGCATTTGTTAAACATCTCAAATGTGGGTATACCAATCCCTTCAGATGATGTTTATGTAGATGAAATCTTGAAAGCCATTCCTGAACAAGATGTAACAGCTGCACTTTCTTACTTTGAAGTTCAAACTTTTGTGGCTCATTTACATCTGAGAAACCAGAGAGCTCGTTTTTTATAAAGTTGTTTGCAGTCATTGCTGTCACATCTCCTTACAGTGTCCTTTAATCTTCTTTCTAAAGAGGGGATCGTATAATTCTGGTCATAATGCAGGTGTTAGAGCCTCATGGTCTATCCCATGTTCTTTGTTCTTCATAGTGAAGAATCAAACTGAAGGAGGTGGTATAGGAGCAGTGTATTCAAACTTGCTTACTATTTTGCTCTGATAAAAATTTTATTGTACACCTTGTTTCCTAGTGATCTACGGTTTGTAGTGAAGCACAGTAATCTCTCCTTTGGAAAAACTGCTGTTTGAACTACTCTGTTATTCTTAGTCTCTTATTCTGTAGGTCAAGTCTGTTATTTTTAGACTGTAAAATAACTTTGCTTTTAGCTTGAATAATAGAAAAGATAAACTTACTTGTCTGATCTTGCAAGCTAGCCATCTAAAGGGGCTGATACACTGATACTGATATTAATTCACATATTCTCATGCCAAGTGTTTCTTCATTCAAAGTTACAGGTGTCTATATGGATATATACTCAAGGTTATAAGTTGTCTGTATAGATATGACAGGTGTTTGCTAGATAATGATATGTACTCAAAGTGACAAGCTGTCTACAAAAATAACTTACACAAAGAACAAGAAGGATATAAAAAGGAAATACTTCCTCCTGTGTTTGTTCAGAATCTGACAGAGGTAATCTGCTCTGAACCTGTGTGCAATAAAGATGACTCCTAACTAATTGGTTGATTAAGGTGTCTTGTCCGGCTCGCTGATTTGCAATACAACAGTAGGTCATGCTGAAATGCATAACCAATGGATCTTTTTGCTTAATGCAATGATTGTAGCTTAATCTCCATCTAATTCAACACACAGATACTGAAATATTATTTTGTGCTGCATGCTATGCTAAGATATAAGCTTATATATCTAATTTTATTATCACAGTATCCTCTATGATTTTATTTACATTTATCTTCCTCAAGTTCAATCCTCTATAATAAAAGGCTAATATACAAATCAACTGAGTGGCAGAACGACCGGTCACTATGACATGCACTGATTTAATAAAATGGATGATAGGAGTCAGGAAAAAATTTACTTATAAGATTACTGGTTTATTTAAGAAAGAATAAAATTCAGGAACAGCCAGATGCCAAGATGCATAAGGCAAGGTGTCAGGGGAGGGGTGTGAACTTTCATGCTCTCTCTGGGTGTCCTCTGAGCACCTCCATGTGCTTACTAACCCAGAAGCTCTCTGGACACGTTTAGATAGGGCTTCTAATGGAGGCTTCATTAAAAAGACATACTTGATTAAATCATTGGCCATTGGTGGTTAACTCAACGTCCAGGGCCTCTCCTATCCCCAGAGGTTTCGGGGAGTGTGAGGCTGAAAGTTCAAATTTCAAAGCAGTGGTTGGTTTCCTTAGAAACCAGCCTCCATTCTGTGATTATCTAGGGCAGCCGTGGGCAAACTACGGGCCCGCGGGCCGGATCCGGCCTGTTCGGCTGTTCTATCCGGCCCGCGGAGCCGAAAGAGCGGAGGGTCTCTTGCTCTCCCCTCCGCTCCTTCACCAGCATCAGTGTTAACATGGCAGCATCGGGAAGCACGGCCACAGCTCCTTCTGAGTCCAGTTTAAGAACCCATTGTGGCCCTTGAGTCAAAAAGTTTGCCCACCTCTGATCTAGGGGCTTTCCAAAATCACCTCATTAGCATAAATTTAGGTGTGATTAAAAGGGGCTTGTTATAAGTAACAAAAGAATCTCCTTTCACTTTTAATTCCCTGGAGCTCTTTCAGGACAAAAGGCCAAATATTATAACAAAATATACCCTCATTGCTATCATCACTCAGAAAATTACAAGGGTTTTAGGAACTATGTGCCAGCAGCAAGAAGGAAGACTATATGTATATATCACAATATCTTACATCTATAATGTTTTGTTGCAGGTGCCTGCAGGTCAGTTTTCCCATGTGGTGCCCACTGTTTCTCCTTGACTGAGATCCAAATTAGGCAAAAGATGCAAGTCTTTTAGGCAGCCCCTGTCAGGTTAGAACATTTTAAGCAAGTTCTAATCTGCTCTGTTCAGTTTGAAGGAGGGAATTGGAAACTGAGCTGTTGCCTTAGATCAGTGGTCCGCAAACTCATTAGTCAACAGAGCCAAATATCAACAGTACAACGACTAAAATTTCTTTTGAGAGCCAAATTTTTTAAACTTAAACTATATAGGTCGGTACATTGTTATTAACTTAATTAGGGTACTCCTAAGCTGGCCTTTGCTAAAAACGTCCTCAATCTGATTGAGGTACGTTCGCTGAGGTCGACCCCTTCCAACTCTCCCATCCACGCTCGTCTTGTATACTTGTTTTGTCTGTCTCCTTTCGTTCATCCTCTCTATATGTCCAAACCATCTCAACATACCTTTCTCAATCTTCGACGCTACATCTTCTTTCACTCCACAACGTTCCCTAAAATTAACTTAATAAACTTTACTTAAAGTTTTAAGTCAACTTCATACTGTACGTGCGTGCCCACATGTGGTATTTTGTGGAAGAGCCACACTCAAGGGGCCGAAGAGCCGCATGTGGCTTGTGAGCCGTGGTTTGCCGACTACTGGTATAGGGGCAATTCTGTGATTATCTTTCTGGACATGTTTATAACAGATTTTTAGAACAGCTTTTAAGTTCCCATTATTTTTACAATTTGGTTGACTCTGTCATCCCAAGAGGGACTGAGAATTAGTGCCAGCAGACCAAGGCTACCTCTCAACTGATATTATTTGTTTAGAACAGAACATATTACATTTGTCCTCATGTCAGGCTTAGCATTCATGCAAAACCCTAATGGTGCATAAATGTTAGTAAGGTTGTAAGTTACCCTTCCTCTCAATGTTCAGGTCCTAGGTAGGACATAGTCTTTGTTTCAAAATTCTCCTTCACTGTCTAAGAGAGAACAGTTTTTTTTAAAAAATATTTTTATTGATTTCAGAGATAAAGAGAGAGGGAGAGAGAGATAGAAACGTCAATGATGAGAGAATCATAGATCAGCTGCCTCCTGCACACCCCCTATTGGGGATTGAGCCTGCAACCCAGGCATGTAACCTTGACCGGGATCAAACCTAGGACCCTTCAGTCTGCAGGCCAATGCTCTATCCACTGAGCCAAACAGGCTAGGGCAAGAGAGAACAAGTTTAATAGTAAAACAAAGGTAGTTTGGCCAAGTTCCTAAATATCCTCCTATCTAATAAAAGAGAAATATGGTAATTGGTGTACAACCACTACCCTTCCCATTGGCTAATCAGGGTGATATGCAAATTAACTGCCAGCCAAGATGGCGGCCGGCAGCCAGGCAGCTTGAAACTAACATGAGGCTTGCTTGCTTCAGTGACGGAGGAAACCAACGTTCCCCACCTGCTGCTGCCAGCCTCTGAGCTGCAACTCTAAGCAACTATGTAACAAATATAGAAGCCAAACAAAACCCCAGAAACCTGCTTTAGTCCGCCAAGCCCGGCAGGATCACAACATTGTAAGCAAAGGCCAGAAACCTACTTTCAGCAGCAGAGGCCTAAGAGCTGGAGCCAAAGCTAAAGCTGGCCCAGAATAAAAAAAGAAAAAAGAAAAAAGAAAAAAAGGAGCGGTTGGGAGCTTCAGTCACCCCCAGCCTGAAAACAGCCCTCAGCCCCTCACCCAGACTGGCCAGCCACCCCAGTGGGGACCCCCACCCTGAAGGGTGTGTGACCAGCTGCAAACAGCCATCATCCCCTCACCCAGGCTGGCCAGGCACCCCAGTGGGGACCCCCACCCTGATCCAGGACACCCTTCAGGGCAAACCAGCTGGCCCCCACCTGTGCACCAGGCCTCTATCCTATATAGTAAAAGGGTAATATGCCTCCCAGCACTGGGATCAGCGGAGCCTCGAGGCCTCCCGGCACCGGGATCAGCGTGACAGGGGGCAGTGCCCAAACCCCCTGATCACCCTGTGGCTCCGTGTGTGACAGGGGGCTGGGCCACAACCTCCCTATCCACCCTGCTCTGTTCGTGACAGGGGAAGGCGCCCCAACCCCCTGATCAGCCCTGCTCTGTGCCTGATGGGGGGAGCTCCCCAACCCCCTGATCAGCCCTGCTCTGTGTGTGACAGGGTACGGCGCCCCAACCCCCCACCCCTCCCCACGGGCCCTGCTCTGTGTGTGACAGGGTAGAGCCATAACCTCCCCATCGGCCCTGCCCTGAGTGTGAGAGTGGCGGCGCCCCAACCCCCTGATCGGCCCTGCTCTGTGGGTGATAGAGGGAAGCGCCCCAACCTCCTGATGGGCCCTGCTCTGTGCATGACAGGGGGCAGCACCCCAACCCCCTGATTGGCCCTGCTCTGTGCGTGACAGGGGGTGGCGCCACAACCTCCCCATCGACCCTGCCTTGAGTGTGACAGGGGATGGTGCCTAATCGGCTCTACCTGAGTGAGACTGAGGGTGGCATCACAACCTCCCAATCGCCCTGCTCTGTGCATGACAGGGGGCGGCGCCCCAACTCCCCAATCGGCCCTGCTCTGAGCCCGACCAGGGGCTGCACCTAAAGATTGGGCCTGCCCTCTGCCACCCGGGAGCAGGCCTAAGCCAGCAGGTCGTTATCTCCCGAGGCGTCCCAGACTGCGAGAGGGCACAGGCCAGGCTGAGGGACCTCCCCTTCCCCCCGAGTGCACAAATTTTTGTGCACCTGGCCTCTAGTATATAATAAAAGGCTAATATGCAAATCAACTGAATGGCAGAACAACCGGTCGCTGACATGCACTGACCACCAGGGGGCAGGCGATCAATGCAGGAGCTGCCCCCTGGTGCTCAATGTGCTGCCACAGGGGAAGCGCTGCTCAGTCAGAAGCTAGGCTCACAGCTGGCGAGCACAGTGGTGGTCGCGGGAGCCTCTCCCGCCTCTGCAGCAGCACTTAGGATGTCCAACTGCTGGCTTAGGCCTGTTCCCTGACATCCCCCAGGAGGTCCCAGACTGTAAGAGAGCACTGGCTGGGCTGAGGGACCCCCTCCTCCCCCGAGTGCATGAATTCCATGCACTGGGCCTCTAGTAAAATATAATTCTTAGAGAATTGGGGATTTTAAAAGCTGTACTTTGCTCCTCACTTTTTTTTTTTTTTTTTTTTAAGATCCAGGAAGATCTGCTTAATGAAGGACTTAATAGGAAAGCTGAAGAGATGAAAGAAGAAATAAAACAATTGAGAAATATGATTGATACCACAAAAAAAGATACTCCCTTGGTTGCCCGAGCCTTGGACATAGTTGCCAATGAGCTCAGTTCAATATTGTTTGTTCCTGGTAAATTTCTTGGTAATATTATGACAGGCATAACCTCACTAATTAAAAAGAATTAGCTCTCCTCTTAAAGAAATTATAGAATATGGACACATACTCTGGCCTATTTTGGGTGTATATACTTTTCATTTTCATTCAGTCAAATTTTAAATATAAAAAGTGCCTACTAAAGGATATCAATGCCAGGCTCACATTAATTAGAATAAATGCTTGTATGCTTTGATATGCACTCTTGGGAAATACACATGTGCAAAATCACACACACACATATATATATATATATATATATATATATATATATAGAGAGAGAGAGAGAGAGAGAGAGAGAGAGAGAAAAGTAGGTTTACATTTATATCCACTTTCAAATACAATAATTAATAAATAAATAATAATACAAGAATGAACTTTATGTTGTGTGTGACTCTACTAATAAAGTAGATACAACTGTAAACCTACTTTCGCCCCACACTGTATGTAAGAAACCCATCAAAACATCACTTTAAATGACAAAAGATTGGAAACTACTGAAATATTCATCTATGTAAATTGGTAATATAAATTTAGCATGCACATATACTAAATTACCATGTAGCCAGTACACACATTGAGACTAGAGCTCTATTATTACAAATATAGGACAATCTTGAAAATATATCATAAGGTGAATACAAGGTGTCTTCACTGTTAAAATATTACTTTCGTGTGCAAACATACCTACGAATATCTCTGGGCAGATTCACTAGAAACTAGTGTCCTTGGTTATTCTGGGGAGAACTGAGTGGCATCAAGGTCGAAGAGAAACATGCTTTTCATTTTATTCACTAACTTTTGAATCTTATAAATAAAGCTTGTATTACTATTTCATAAATAAATAACAAAAATATAAAGTATAACACTATTACTATTAATAAAAGGAATGTGAAATTGACTATCAGGTAATGAAAAAGCTCACTGTTTCCAGAAACGGCATCAGTCTGCACAACAAAATGTCTAAGACTAAGATCAGAGCATGAGAAAGCACAAAATTTGTATCCTAATTTTGTTTTCATTTTGGCCTTGGTTCTTAATCTCTTATATTTGCTTAAAATAAAGATATTAACTTTCATGTTGCTCTTTGAAATGTCAGAAAAGTAGCCTCAACTTCCTACCTTGGAATTATACTTTTAAGGTGTTAGAAGCAAATTCCTACATATTAAGAATATGCAATCATGAGAGTGGCTCTATCATCCTTAAAAGTGCAGGGGTGGCCTCACTGGTATAGGCAATAACAAAAGGGACATGTGCCCTTGCAGAACTGGATGCCTGATGGTGTTGGGGATGATAAACCTTGACACATGGAAACAAGGTGTTGTCACTTAAATATCAGAAGCCAAGTGTGTACAATGATAGTAATGAGCATCATGGTTTCTCGTAGTCAGCTCATGCTACTATAAAGTTACTATAGGCTGCGGGGCTTGGACAACAAACCTTTTATCTCTGGAGGCTGTTCATCTGAGTTCAGTGTGCCAGCATTGGTGGGTTCTTGGTAAGGGCCCTATTTCTGCTTTACCGAGGGCTGCTTTCTTGATGTGTCTTTACATGGTGGAAAGGGTGGGGGGAGCGCCTATGATTCTTTGTTATAAGGGCCCCACCCTCATTACCTAATTACCTGCCAAAGGACCTACTTCCAAATACCATCACATTGGGACATTGGAGGTTAGGGTTTTATCGAATAAATTTTAAAGGAACACAACATTCACTTCAATATATGGTTGGAGTCACAGCCAGCTGGGCCTGATCAGAAGGAATTTGAAGATGGTGAATACAACAGGGCATCTGTAGGGTCATATGGGTTGGGGAGAAAACAACCAAATGAAATCTAGATGTCACCAGGAGGCTGAGAGGTAGTCAGGATAACATGTCACAACCTCCAGCCTGGGTCTGAGTCAATTTGAGACTCTGAACCTGTCTCTTGGAGGATAGGACAGGATCCCAAGACAAAGGATCTTGCAACCTTGGGACAGGAAATAATGTTAATAATTTTCCCAGCCTTTCTCTTAGGGTACACCTCCGCCCATTTACTTGGTACTTGTGTCCTAGGAAAGTGGGAATGACGAAACAATTTGAGCACTGTTGGAATCAGGATCCAAGTTGGCAGTGATACCAGATACGGGAAAGATATCACAGTCGCCCCGTTAAATAGGGGCACATGGTGTTCAGGTAATAAATGCTGTCCTGGACCATGGGCAACTAATTGGTATCTCCTATTTGTTTTCAAATAAGTGTTTCATTTGAGGATAGGAAACATTATATCTTCTACACATCTCCTTGGAGTATATTTAGGCTAAGAATATCTAAACGCGTCTTCTGGAAAAAAGAAAAGGTTGACACTTACATGATGTTTTTAATTGCCAGAATTCCATGAACACATCACATATTTGAGGCAATAGATAGTTTGGATAGTTGCTATCTGATGAAGATTTCTAAGGTGATTTAAAGGTTAGCAGAACAACAACAACAAAAACCCTTTTCCGGTAAAGCCCCTGTGACCTCATGCGTCATAATCTCTGTGGAGAAGTAAACACATCTGCAATGGAGACTTTAAGCTGCTCCATCCAGTTGTGATTTCAAGTGTTCAGAGGAAAGAATGGCTTTGTCTTGTTAAGAAGAAATAATGTAGTCATGAATATGTGGCCAATAAGAAAAAGGGGTCAATGGAAAAGCTAACTATTCTATGGAAATGTCTGTTCCTACTGAGAGGGTGAATTGATCTTCTAATCCTTAGAGACACCTTGGATTAAAAAACAAAAAGAGAAAGTCTTGACTATTTTGGATGCCACCTGTAAATGATATCACACAGTACTTGTTTTATTCTGTCTGACTTATCTCACTTAGTATAATGTGCTAAAGGTCCAGCCATGTCCTCTCTCCTGGCTGAGTAATGTTCCATTGTGTATAGATACCATATATATTTTATCCATTCATTTGTTGATGGGCATTTAACTTGTTTCAATATCTTGGCTATTGTGATTAATATTGGGATAAACATGAGAGTGCATATATCTCTTTGAAATATTCTTTTCACTAAAACATTTTTTAAAAAAATGAACATGTATTAATCACTTAAAAATAAATAAAAATGTTTTGAAAAATAGTTAACAATTTATTCAGATATATATTATTCACTAAAGAATAATGTCAATTATTTGCAATGTTTGCTAAATTCTCATTTTTGACCTGTTTTTGTTTCTGTATTCAGTGAAGAGAGAAAGGCAAAGATCATGTCCTCATGTAGCTTGTAATCTATAAGTAAAAATAAATAACATTTTTTAGGGATCAATAAATGTTGCAAATACATATTTCTGCTGTGGATAGCGATTAAAGCTGAGAATAAAAACCAATAGTCCTCCTTTAAGTTTAGCTTCAATCTAATTCTAATTGTGTAGAAATATAATTGCTTGTTTCTTGAGGAAATATTCATTATTGAGTTGTAAGGACCAAATACAATAACATTAAAGCACTAGAAGCCCAGTGCATGAAATTCGTGCACTGGGTGGGGGGGGTCCCTCAGCCCAGCCTGCACCCTCTCGCAATCTGGGACCCCTTGGGGGATGTCCGACTGCCGGTTAGGCCTGATCCTGCAAGGGTCCCTGAGGGATCAGGCCTAAACCAGCAGTCAGACATCCCTTTTGCAATCTGGAACTAGTGGTTTCTAACTGCTCGCCTGCCTGCCTGCCTAATCACCCCTAACCATTTGCCTGCCTGCCTGATTGCCCCTAACCACCTCTGCCTCAGCCCCTGTACCCAGGACCAAGGCTTCCCTCTCTCTGGCCAGCCACAGGCACCTGTAACCCAGGTTTCGCTCCCTCCAGCTGGCTGCAGGCACCTGGGACCTGGGCCTGCTTCACCAGGGCTGGCCGCAGGCACCTGGAACCCGGGCCTGCTTTACCCAGGCCAGCCGCAGGCACCGGGGATCCCAGGTGGTTTCGCCTGGGCCAGTTGCAGGTACCTGGGATCCTGGGCAGCTTTGCCCAGGCCCTGGCTTTTTCAGGAAGGACGTCTGGAATGAAGTTTGGAAGATGTCCGGTCTATCTGGTCTAATTAGCATATTACCCTTTTATTAGTATACTAGAGCCCCTGTGCATGAAATTCATGTACAGGGGTGGGGGGTTCCCTCAGCCTGGCCTGCCCGCATTCTCTCCAATCTGGGACATCCCTCTCGCAATCTGGGACTGCTGGCTTCTAACTGCTCATTTGCATGCCTGCCTGCCTGATCACCCCTAACTGCTCTCCCCTGCCGGCCTGATTGCCCCTAACCTCTTCTGCCTTGGCCCCCACCACCGTGGCTTTGTCAGGAAGGATGTCCGGAAGATATCCAGTCTAATTAGCATATTACATACACTGAGTGGCCAGATTATTATGACTGGCAATATTATTATGATCACCCCATCAGTACTTCATTGACCCTTCCAAAAATACTGAATATTGAAAACTTCCTAAGCAAATACTAAGCAATACATAATAATAAACAAGGGTTTATTATTATACTAGAGGCCTGGTGCATGAAAATTCATGCACTGAGCGGGGGGTGGGGGGGGGTTCTTCAGCCCAGCCTGCCCCTCTCACAGTCCCGGAGCCCTCAGGGGCGGGAGGTGACCCAGTGATCAGGGGAAGGCGACACCCCCATCACACCTCTGCTGCTGCCACTGCTGGCAGCACAAGCCTTGGCTGGCCCTGGTTACCTGAGCCTCGGGTGGCCCTGGGTGGCTGGGGGGCTGAGGGGACTGGGGGACTCTGGAGGCAGGCTGGGCTGAGGGGACTGGGCGCCACCATCTTGTGGCTGTGGATGCCGCCATCTTTGAGGGAGGGACAGTCAATTAGCATATTCCCTCCTTATTGGCTGTGGGTGCCACCATCTTTGAGGATGGGGCAGTCAATTAGCATATTCCCTTCTTATTGGCTGTGGGCACCGCCATCTTTGAGACAGAGTGAGGGTTAATTAGCATATTTCCTATTTATTAGGTAGGATTTTTGCATAACTAATTCACTTCATTGTACTGATGGGGTGGTCATAATAATCTGGCCCGTCATAATAATCTGGCCACTCAGTGTGTGTGTGTGTGTGTGTGTGTGTGTGTGTGTGTATTGATTTCAGAGATGAAGGGAGAAGGAGAGAGAGAGAGAGAAAACATCACTGATGACAGAGAATCATTGATAGGCTGCTTCCCGCATGCCCCCTACTGGAGACTGAGCCTACAACCAGGGCATGTGCCCTCACTGGGAATTGACCTGTGACCTCCTGGTTCTCAGGTCCATGCTCAACCAGTGAGCCGCTGCAGCTGGGCACTTTCATTTCTAATTTTATTCATTTGGGTCCTCTCTCTTTTTTCCTTGAAGAGTCTGGTTAAAGGTTTGTAAATCTTGTTTATCTTTTCAAAGAACCAGCTCTTTGCTTCATAAACATTTTGTATTGTTTTCATAGACAACATGTTTATTTCTGCTGTGATCTTTATTATTTCCTTACTTCTACTCACTTGGGCATATTTTTCCAGTTTCCTTAAGTGTAAAGTTAGATTGTTTATTTGAGATTTTTCTTGTTTGCTGAGGTTGTCCTGTAATTCTATGAGTTCCCTTTTAAGACTGCTTTCACTGTGTCCCATAGATTTTAGGTTGTATTCTCCCATCCAAGTACTAACCAGGCCCGACCATGCTTAGTTTCCGAGATCAGACGAGATCGGGCGCGTTCAGGGTGGTATGGCCGTAGACTAGGTTGTATTCTCATTTTCATTTGTTTCAAGGTAACTTTTGACTTCTTCCTTGATCATATTACTAACCCATTCATTGTTTAGTAACATGTTATTTAACCTCCATATCTTTGTGTTTTTTTTTTTCTTTTAGTGGTTGATTTCTAGTTTCATACCATTAGGGTCAGAGAAGATGCTTGATATGATTTCAATCTTCTTAAATTATTGAGACTGTTTTGTTACCTAAGGTGTGCTCTATTCTAGAAATATGTTCCATGTGTACAGGAAAAGAATGTATATTCTGCTGCTTTGTGAGGTTATGCTTTGAAGATATGTTAACTTTATCTGATCTAGTGTGCCATTTAAGGCCACTGTTTCTTTGTTATTTTCTGTCTGGAAGATTTAGCCAGTGATGTCAATTGGTTGTTAAAATTTCCTGCTATAACTGCATGACTGTCAATCTTTCCCTTTATATCAATCAAGATTTGCTTTACATACTAGGTGCTCCTATGGTGGGTACATAAATGTTTACCAGACTTAGGTCCTCTTGCTGGATTGCCCCTTTGATCAATATGTAGTATCTTTCTTTGTCTCTTACTATGGTTTTTGTTTTAAAGTCTATTTTGTCAGATATAAGCAGTGCTACCCCAGCTTTTTTTCATTTCATTTACATGAAATTCTTTTTTATCTTTTTACTTTTAGTCTGCATGTGTCTTTCATTCTGAGGTGGATCTCTTATAGACAGCATATATATGGGTCTTGATTTCTTATCCATTCAGCTGCCTTATGTCTTTTGATTAGAGCATTTAAGCCACATTTATATTTGAAGTGATTATTCATGGGTACATATCTTTTGCCATTTTATTCTTTTAACTCTGTTCCTCTTTATTTTGTTTTTCTTTCTTCTTCTACTTCTTTAAGCAGGTCCTTTAGTATTTCTTGTAATACTGGTGTGGTGGTAACATATTCTTGTAGTGAGTGTGTGTGTGTGTGTGTGTGTGTGTGTGTGTGTGAAGCTTTATTTTCTCCTTCAATTTTAAATGATAGTCTTACTGGGTGAAGTAGTCTTGGTTGTAGGTACTTGCTTTTCATCCTTTGAATATTCATGCCAATCCCATCTGGCGTGAAATGTTTCTGTTGAGAAATCATCTGATAGTCTTATTGGAGCATGTTTCATATGCTTTTCTCTTGCTGCTTTTAAGACTCTCTTTGTCTTTAAACTTTGCCATTTTAACCTTTTGCCTTAAAATTACTTAAATTATATAAGTGCAGACATGAGCTGTCTCATGATCAATTAGCAACATTTGGACACAGAAACATGCGTTTCGTGACCAGTCATTAAGGTGTTAATTTTGATGTGTCTTATTGTGGGCCTCTTTGGGTTCATCTTGTTTGGGACTCTCTTCACTTCCTGGACTTGTATATCTTTTTCCTTCACCAGGTTTGGGACATTTTTAATAATTATTTCTTCAAATACATTCTTTTTTTAAAAAATATGTTTTTTATTAAGATATTACATATGTGTCCTTATCCCCACATTATCCCCTACCCCCCCGTTCATGCCCTCACCTCCCCCCCCGGTTGTCTGTGTCCATTGGTTAGGCCTATATGCTTGCATATAAGTCCTTTGGTTGACCTCTCCCCCTTACCCCCACCCTCCCTTAACCTTCGCTCCAAGGCCCGACAGTCCAATCAATTCCTCTCAGTCTCTGGATCAGTCCTTGTTCATCAGTTTATGTTGTTCATTATATTCCACAAATGAGTGAGATCATGTGGTATTTATCCTTCCCTGACTCGCTTATTTCACTTAGCATAATGCTCTCCAGTAACATCCATGCCAGGGGTGGGCAAACTTTTTGACACGAGGGCCACAATGGGTTCTTAAACTGGACCGGAGGGCCGGAACAAAAGCATGGATGAAGTGTTTGTGTGAACTAATATAAATTCAAAGTAAACATCATTACATCAAAGGGTATGGTCTTTTTTTTTTTAGTTTTATTCATTTCAAATGGGCCGGTCCATGCTGTGGCAAATGGTAAGAGTTCCTTCTTTTTTACAGCAGCATAGTATTCCATTGTGTAGATAGATGTACCACAGTTTTCTAATCCATTCATCTGTTGATGAGCACTTAGGGTGTTTCCAAATCTTAGCTATGGTAAATTGTGCTGCTATGAACATAGGGATGCATATATCCTTTCTGATTGGTGTTTCTGGTTTCTTGGGATATATTCCTAGAAGTGGGATCACAGGGTCAAATGGGAGTTCCCATTTTTAACTTTTTGAGGAAACTCCATACTGTCTTCCATAGTGGCTGCACCAGTCTGCATTCCTACCAGCAGTGCACGAGTGTTCCTTTTTCTCCACATCCTCTCCAGCACTTGTCATTTGTTGATTTGTTGATGATAGCCAGTCTGACAGGTGTGAGATGGTACCTCATTGTTGTTTTGATTTGCATCTCTCAGATGATTAGTGACTTTGAGCATGTTTTCATATGTCTCTTGGCTTTCTGAATGTCCTCTTTTGAAAAGTGTCTATTTAGGTCCTTTGCCCATTTTTTGATTGTATTGTTTATCTTCCTTTTGTTAAGTTGTAAGAGTTCCTTATAAATGTTGGAGATCAAACCCCAATCAGAGATAACATTGGCAAATATGTTCTCCCATGCTATGGGGGTTCTTGTTGTTTGGTTGATGGTTTCTTTTGCTGTACAAAAGCTTTTTATTTTGATGTAGTCCCATTTGTTTATTTTCTCTTTCATTTCCAATGCCCTAGGAGCTGTATAAGTGAAGAAATTGCTTCGGCATATATCTGAGATTTTGTTGCCTTTGGATTCCTCTAGTATTTTTATGGTTTCCTGTCGTACATTTAAGTCCTTTATCCATTTTGAGTTTATTTTTGTGTATGGTGTAAGTAGGTGGTCTAGTTTCAGTTTTTTGCATGTATCTGTCCAATTTTCCCCACACCATTTATTAAAGAGACTGTCTTGATTCCATTATATGTTCTTGCATCCTTTGTCAAATGTTAATTGAGCATATTGGTTCAGGTCAGTTTTGGGGTTCTCTATTCTATTCCATTGATCTATATGTCTGTTCTTGTGCCAGTACCAGGCAGTTTTGAGAACAGTGGCTTTGTAATACAGCTTGATATCTGGTATTGAGATCTCTCCTACTTCATTCTTCTTTCTCAGGATTGCTGCAGCTATTTGGGGTCTTTTTTTATTCCAGATGAATTTTTGGAGTGTTCGTTCTAAGTCTGTGAAATATGCCATTGGTATTTTAATGGGTAGTGCATTGAATTTATAGATTGCTTTGGGTAGTATGGACATTTTAATGATGCTGATTCTACCAATCCATGAACATGGTATGTTCTTCTATCTGTTTATGTCTTCTCCTATCTCTTTTTTCAATGTCCTGTAGTTTTCAGCATATAGGTCTTTTAGTTAAGTTTATTCCTAGATATCTTAATTTTTTTGTGCAATGGTAAATGGGATTGTTTTTTAAATCTCTATTTCTGTAAGTTCATTGTTGGTGTATAAAAAGGCCATTGATTTCTTGGCATTAATTTTTTATCCTGCTACATTGCCGAATTCATTTATTAATCCTAGTAATTTTTTGATGGAGTCTTTAGGGTTTTCTATGTACAGTATCATGTCATCTGCGAATAGGGACAATTTTACTTCTTTATCAATTTGGATACTTTTTATTTCTTCTTCTTATCTGATTACATTGGCTAGCACTTCCAGTACTATGTTGAATAGGAGTGGTGAAAGGGGACATCCCTGTCTTGTTCTTGTTCTTAAGGGAAATGGTTTTAGTTTTTGCCCATTGAGTATGATGTTGGCTGTAGGTTTTTCATATAAGGCTCTTATTATGTTGAGGTATGATCCCTCTATTCCCACTTGCTGAGCGTTTTTATCAGAAAAGGGTGTTGGACTTTATCAAATGCCTTTTCTACATCAATCGATATGATTATGTGATTTTTGTCTCTCAACTTGTTTATGTGATGTATCATGTGTATTGATTTGCGGATATTGTACCAGCCTTGCATCCCTGGAATAAATCCCACCTGGTCATGGTGTATGACCTTTCTAATGTAATGCTGGATCTGGTTTGCTAGAATCTTGTTGAGGATTTTAGCATCTATGTTCATCAGGGATATTGGCCTGTAATTCTCTTATTGAAGAGACTTGTCTTGACTCCATTTTATGCACTTGCCTCCTTTGTTAAATATTACTTGAGCATAATGACTTGGGTCAATTTCTGGGTTCTCTGTTCTGTTCCATTGGTCTATATGCCTGTTTTTGTGCCAGTACCAGGCAGTTTTGAGAACAGTGGCTTTGTAATATAGCTTGATATCTGGTATTGTGATCCTTCCATCTTTGTTCTTCTTTCCCAGGGTTGCTGTGGCTATTCGGGGTCTTTTTTTTATTCCATATGAATTTTTGGAGAGTTTGTTCTAGGTCTGTGAAATAAGCCATTGGCATTTTAATGGGGGGTTGCATAGAATCTATAGATTGCTTTGGGTAGTATGGACATTTTAATGATGCTGATTCTACCAATCCATGAACACGGTATATTCTTTTTTTATGCCTTCCTCTATCTCTTTTTTCAACATCCTGTAGTTTTCTGAATACAGGTCTTCTACCTCCTTAGTTAAGTTTATTCCTATGTATCTTAATGTTTTGGTTGCAATGGTAAATGTGATTGTTTTTTTAGTTTCTCTTTCTGTGAGTTCATTATTGGTATGTAAAAAATCCACAGAATTCTGAGTGTTAATTTTGTATCCTGCCACATTGCTGAATTCATCTATCAAGTCTAGTAGTTTTTTTGATGGGCTCTTTAGGGTTTTCTTTGTACAATATCATCTCATCTGCGAATAATGACAGTTTTACTTTTTCTTTTCCAATTTGGATGCCTTTTATTTCTTCTTCTTGTCTGATCACTATGGCTAGCACTTTCAGTACTATGTCAAACAGGAGTGGTGAAAGTGGGCATCCTTGTCTTGTTCCTGTTCTTAGTGGAAATGTTTTAGTTTTTGCCCATTGAGTATGATGTTGGCTGAAGGTTTGTCATAGAAGGCTTTTATCATGTTGAGATATGATCCCTCTATTCCTCCTTTGCTGAGAGTTTATTTATTTATTTATTTATTTTTTTATCAAGAAAGGGTGTTGGATTTTGTCAAATGCTTTTTCTGCATCAATTGATATGATTATGTGATTTTTGTCTCTCAGTTTATTTATGTGATGTATCACATTTATTGATTTGCAGATATTATACCATCCTTGCATCCGGAATAAATCCTACTTGGTCATGTTGTATGATCTTTCTAATGTAGTATTGGATGTGATTTGCTAGAATTTTGTTGAGAATTTTAGTATCTATGTTCATCAGCGATATTGGCCTGTAATTCTCTTTCTTTGTAGTGCCTTATATGGTTTTGAGATTAGGGTAATGTGGCTTCATAGAAAGAGCTTCATAGAAAGTGTTTCTTCCTCTTGAATTTTTTGGAATAGTCTGAAGAGGATAGGTTTTAGTTCTTCTTTGAATGTTTGATTAAACTCTCCTGTGAAGCCATCTGGCCCAGGGCTTTTGTTTGCTGGAAGTTTTTTGATTACTGCTTCAATTTCTTCCATAGTTATTGACCTATTCCGATTTTTTTATTCTTCCTGATTGAGTTTTGGAAGGTCATATTTTTCTAGGAATATGTCCATTTCCTTTAGGTTGCATAGTTTGTTGGAATAGAGTTGTCCATAGTATTTTTTAACAATCCTTTGTATTTCTGTGGGGTCTGTTATTATTTCGCCTCTTTCATTTCTGATTTTGCTTATTTGGGTCCTCTCTCTTTGCTTCTTGGTGAGCCGGGCTAGAGGTTCATCAATCTTGTTTATCATCAATGCTCTTTTTCATGCTGTTATAGTTCTCACTAAGTTCCTTGAGTATCCTTATAACAATTAATTTGAACTCTATATCTGATAAATTACTTATCTCCATTTCATAGGTCTTTTTCTTGAGAGTTCTCCCATTCTTTCTGTAGGGAGCAGCTATAGGGTTAAGCCTCGGACTGACTTGTTGGCAAAGCCGCAAACAAGTTCCAGCTTAGAGGGCTCAGCCCTCTTAGCATAATTAAGCTTGACCTTATGAGGCTCCCTAGATCCTCCCTAGGTAGCTAATGGGCTGTGGGAGGTGCAGCAAGTGCTGCCAAAACAAGTGAAACTCACAAGAACATTGTCACTATGGTGACCACTACCTTGTTTACCTCTGACTATAAAATAAAGCATCAGCTTGCC
Source organism: Myotis daubentonii (assembly GCF_963259705.1). Classification (NCBI taxonomy): domain Eukaryota; kingdom Metazoa; phylum Chordata; class Mammalia; order Chiroptera; family Vespertilionidae; genus Myotis; species Myotis daubentonii. The sequence continues at coordinate 151,628,642 of NC_081842.1, forward strand.
TTCTGGATCTCTCTCTGTCGCCTGAGCCAGGCACAGGAGATCCACCAAGCCCCAGCTTATTCTTTTCGTCTGTCTTTTCTTTAATCCTTCACCGCCCTCACTCAGGCTCACCGAACCCTTGGCTGTGCTGGCTCGGCACACTTTCATTTGAGGCCTTTATTTTTGGCTTCCTAATTTGGCTGCCTCTTTGTCTTTGCTTCCACGTATCAGATAAATCAGTGATGAAACCAGTCTTCATGGTGTTGCCTTATTTTAGGTGTCCTCTGGGACCCAAAGGTCTAATCTCCTTTATCTACTGAGCTACCTGATCTAGGAATATCCCTTATTTGTGTTAAGTGGGCTTGCCTGTTGTAACTGAGTCTTGATTGTGGTTGAGCCATTCATGTATGGGATTGACCCTCAGGTTTGCTGACTGTGAGGCTGAACCCTTACCACATGTGCCAACTGCTGTGCAGGTGCTGACTGGCAATAGAGAGGGGAGGGAGAGAGAGAGAGAGAAAGAGAGAGAGAGAGAGAGAGAGAGAGAGAGAGAGAGAGAGAGAGAGAGAAGAAGGAGGAGGAGGAGGAGGAGGAGGAGGAGGAGGAGAAGGAGAAGAAGAAGAGGAAGAAGAGGAAGAAGAGGAAGAATAAGAATAAGAAGAAGAAGAAGAAGAAGAAGAAGAAGAAGAAGAAGAAGAAGAAGAAGAAGAAGAAGAAGAAAAAAATGGAAAAAAAAGGAAAAGGAGAGAAAGAAAAAGGAGAAGAGGAAAAAAAACTGAAAAGGAAAAAGAAATGAAAAATAAAAGAAAATATAAAGCAGAGTTCGCTTCAGCTGGGTTTAGTGATTTCCCTTTGTCTATGCTGTGTTTGAAGTTTATTGGATTGTGCTCTGATGTTGTCTAAAGCTGGCCACTTGGTGTGTTGGTTCTGGGCCTTTTGGGAGGCACTCAGGAGCAAGCCAATGCCAGACTCTGTCTGTGCCTGGCCCTCAACCTGTTTGAAGCTACAAGTGATTCACACTTCGTGGCGGACCATGCTGGTCCTGGGCACACACAGAAATAACAAGGCTGTGCTCCAAGGCTGGCTTTTACCAGCACCAGGCCCAGGAGAAGGTTAGTGAAAGTCTCAAGGCACTCTGAGACCCACCTCCTCCTGCCTCTGCCTGCTGGCTGTCTGTTAGGCTCAGTCACTGAAAGGGGCTCTGGTGGATTCAGGAGAATGCAGCTGGTGGAACTCCCATGAGAGGGAGGTGCTGTTTAGGCCAGTGATGGTGAACCTTTTGAGCTCGGCGTGTCAGCATTTTGAAAAGCCCTAACTTAACTCTGGTGCTGTGTCACATATAGAAATTTTTTGATAATTGCAACCATAGTAAAACAAAGATTTATATTTTTGATATTTATTTTATATATTTAAATGAAAAATATATAAGAAAGAAAAATCAACCAAAAAAATGAGTTCGCATGTCACCTCTGACACGCGTGTCATAGGTTCGCCATCACTGGTTTAGGCTGATTCAAGGATGGAGGTAGGTGTGGTCCCTACCCCAGAGTCTCACCTTGACAGGGTGGAGGCCCTCGTAGTCAGTTGGTTAGGGCCTCCAGAGTACAGAGGTTGTGTCTGCCAGGAGCTGGGAGCCTAAGAGGGTGGTTCTGTTGAATCTCCCTTATGGGTCATGTTCACAGGAAAGTGGGGGAAGATTAGCCCTCTTCCAAAGCCCATCAAAGACACCCTGTCAGTTTTCTCAGTCTTCTACTCCCCAGCCAATGCAGCTGACTCCATCAGTTTCTAAGCTCTTCAGGGTGGGGTGCCAGGGAGTTCAGAGGGTGGGGTAATTTCTTTCCCTCAGGCTGATGTCACTTGGAGGGAATGTTCTACCCGAGAATGATGACAGCTGTGGTATTGGAGATTGATGCAGTACGGGGTCCTGGAGGATGTCCCCTCAGCCTCCTCCCCAGAGTCTCAAACCCCAGACTCTCCTCAGGCAACTTTAGGCCATACCACTTTTTTTCTGCCGGAGCCCAGAGTTGAGTGACTGAAAAATTCTGTGCATTGGACCTTTAAGAGGGTGCCTGTGTCTGTAGCAGATTCCATCTCCCCTTGGTGGACAGAAACCCTGCTGCTTTTTCACAGCCAGATGTTATGTGAACACCCCTTTCTGGCTCTGGAACTCTTGGCTGTGGAGCCCAGTCTGGGGTTTCGGCCCTGCACTTCTCAGGGGGAACCTCCTCAGCTGATATATCCCTCCAGAACCTCAGCCTCCTCCTCTGGGAGTGGGACCAGCCGTTTTTGCGTCTTGGCCCATCCTACCAGTCTTGATGTGGCTTCTTCTGTAAATGTTGGTTATAAGACTTCTCTTCAGCTAGTCTTTGGTTGGTTATTCAGTATGTTCTTTAATTTAGTTGTAGTTCCAGTTTGGTCCTGGCAGGAGATGATTGCAGCTTCCACCTACTCTGCTGCCATCTTGAAAAACTGTGCCATGACATCTCTTTGTGGTCATTTGTACCATGCTGGACTGAATATGGTGCCCACTCCTTGTCCAGTTGATTGGTCCAGGAAAAAATCCTGAAAAATATGAATTAATTAATCATTTTCTGTGATATATTTTGTCTAGGAGATGCTCCAATTCCTCTTTGTGTCTATTGAATGTTAATCTATAATAACAAAAGTGTAGTATGCTAATTAGATCGGATGCCCTTCCAGATGAAGCCGCAGTGGTGGGGGCCAAGGCAGCTGCCACCATGGAGGGGGCCAAGCCCCTTGCATAAATTTCGTGTATCGGGCCTCTATCTGTCCTATCTAATAATAGACAAACATGGTAATTAACCGTACCTCTGACACGCTTCCCATAGGCTAATCATGGCAATATGCAAATTAACTGCCAACCAAGATGGCGGCCGGCAGCCAGGCAGCTGAAGCGAATAGGAGGCTTGCTTGCTCCAGTAATGGAGGAAGCCAAGGTTCCCCGCCTGCCGCAGCCGGACTCTGAGCTGCACTCTAAGAAACAATGTTGCAATTATATAAGCTAAACAAACCCCAGAAACCTCCTTTCAGCCAGCTGGGCCTCAGAGCTGGAGTTGCAACAGTGTTTCAATTATAGAAGCCAAACAAACCCAGATACCTGCTTTCAGAAGCCGAGGTCTCAGAGCTGGAGCTGAGCCTCAGAGCTAAAGCCAGCTCTCAGCTCCAGTGACAGCCATAGAAGGTAAATAAATCCCAGAATAAAAAAAACGAAAGAAAAAAAGGGGAGGTTGGGAGCTTCAGTCACCCGCCAGCCTGAAAACAGCCCTCAGCCCCTCACCCAGACTGGCCAGGCACCCCAGTGGGGACCCCAACCCAGAAGGGGGTGCGACCAGCTGCAAACAGCCATCATCTCCTCATCCAGGCTGGCCAGGCACCCAAGCTGGACCCTAACCCTGATCTGGGACACCCTTCAGGGCAAACCAGCCAGCCCCCACCCATGCACCAGGACTCTATCCTATATAGTAACAGGGTAATATGCAAACTGACCCTAACAGCAGAAGGACTGGGAATGACTGATCACTATGACACACACTGACTACCAGGGGGCAGACGCTCAATGCAGGAGCTGCCCTCTGGTGGTCAGGGTGCTCTCACATGGGAGGAGCTCTGCTCAGCCACAAGCCAGGCTGATGGCTGCCAGTACAGCGATGGTGGTGGGAGCCTCTCCTGCCTCCTCAGCAGCGCTAAGGATGTTTGACTGCAGCTTAGGCCTGCTCCCCGCTGGCAAGTGGACACACCCTGAGGGCTGCTGGGCTGCCAGAGAGATGTCTGATTGCCATCTTAGGCCCAATCCCCTGGGGAGCAGGCCTAAGCTAGCAGGTGGTCATCCCCTGAGGGGTCCCAGACTGTGAGAGGGCACAGGCCAGGCTGAGGGACCCCCCTCTCCCCCAAGTGCACAAATTTTTGTGCACCAGGCCTCTAGTTCTATCTAATAAAAGAGAAACATGGTAATTAGCCATAACTTCACTACCCTTCCCATTGGCTAATCAGTGAGATATGCAAATTAACTGCCAGCCAAGATGGCGGCTGGCAGCCAGGCAGCTTGAAGAGAACAGGAGGCTTGCTTGCTTCAGTGACGGAGGAAGCCAACGTTTCCCGCCTGCTGCTGCTGGGCTCTGAGCATGCAGTTTAAGAAACATTGTTGCAAGTATAGAAGCTGAAAAAAACCAGAAACCTGCTTGCAGCCAGCCAGGCTCAGAGCTGGAGTTGAAACAGTGTTTCGATTATAGAACCCAAACAAACCAGATACCTGGTTTCAGCAGCCGAGGTCTCAGAGCTGGAGCCGAGCCTCAGAGAGAAAGCTGGCTCTCAGCTCCAGTGACAGCCATAGAAGGTAAATAAATCCCAGAATAAAAGAAAAAAAGGACAGGTTGGGAGCTTCAGTCACCTGCCAGCCTGAAAATGGCCCTCAGCCCCTCACCCAGACTGGCCAGGCACCCCAGGGGGGACCCCCACCCTAAAGGAAGTGTAACCAGCTGCAAACAGCTATCGTCCCCTCATCCAGGCTGTCCAGGCACGCCAGTGGGGACCCCCACCCTGAAGGGGGTGTGACCAACTGCAAACAGCCATCATCCCTTCACCCAGGCTGGCCAGGCACCCAAGCAGGACCCCCACCCTGATCCAGGACACCCTTCAGGGCAAACCAGCCGGCCCCCACCCGTGCACCAGGCCTCTATCCTATATAGTAAAAGGGTAATATGCCTCCCAGCACCGGGATCAGCAGAGCCGCGAGGCCTCTGGAACCCGGGATCAGCAGAGCCACGAGGCCTCACTGCCCCTGTGTCAAGCAGAGCTGCGAGGCCTCTGGAACCCGGGATCAGCGGAGCAGCGAGGCCTCACTGCTCCTGTGTCAAGCAGAGCCGCGAAGCCTCCCAGCTCTGGGATCAGCGGAGTCGCGAGAACTCCTGGTCCCTGGAGCAGCGTGACAGGGGGCAGAGCCCAAACCCCCTGATTGCCCTGCGGCTCTGTGTGTGACAGGGGGCAGGGCCACAACCTCCCTATCCGCCCTGCTCTGTTAGTGACAAGGGAAGGGGCCCCAACCCCCTGATCTGCCCTGCTCTGTGCCTGATAGGGGGGAGCTCCCCAACCCCCTAATCAGCCCTGCTCTGTGTGTGTGACAGGGTGTGGTGCCTCAACACCCCCATGGTCCCTGCTCTGTGTGTGATGGGGTGGAGCCGCAACCTCCCCATCGGCCCTGCTCTGTGTGTGACAGGGGGCGGTGCCCCAACTCCCCTTTTGGCCCTACTCTATGCATGATAGGGGAAAGCTCCCCAACCCCCTGATCAGCCCTGCTCCGTGTGTGACAGGGTACAGAGCCCCAACCCCCGTGATGGGCCCTGCTCTGTGCGTGACAGGGGGCAGAGCCCCAACCCCCTGATCGACCCATGCTCTGTGCGTGACAGGGTGTGGTGCCCCAACCCCCCCATGGGCCCTGCTCTGTGTGTGACGGGGTGGAGCCGCAACCTCCCCATCAGCCCTGCCCTGAGTGTGACGGGAGGAGTGCCCCAACCCCCTGATTGGCCCTGCTCTGTGTGTGACAGGGTACAGAGCCCCAACCCCCGTGATGGACCCTGCTCTGTGCATGACAGGGGGCAGCGCCCCAACCCCCTGATCGGCCCATGCTCTGTGCATGACAAGGGGTGGTGCGGCAACCTCCCCATCGACCCTGCCTTGAGTGTGACAGGGGGCAGCGCCCCAACCCCCCAATCGGCCCTGCTCTAAGCCCGACCAGGGGCTGCACCTAGGGATTAGGCCTGCCCTCTGCCACCTCGGAGCGGGCCTAAGCCAGCAAGTCGTTATCTCCCGAGGGGTCCCAGACTGTGAGAGGGCACAGGCCGGGGTGAGGGACACTGCCCCCCCCCCCGCCAGTGCACAAATTTTTGTGCACCGGGCCTCTAGTCTATATATAAAACCCTAATGTGCAAATAGACCGACCTGTGGAACAACCGAACAACTTGTTGCTATTACGTATGCTGACCACCAGGGGGCGTGTGCGGAACTTGGCAGGTGTCGGCAGCAGGCGGCAGGGCGCGGAACATGGCGGCCGTTGGCCACAGTGAGATGGTGGAGCAGGTGAGCTGGGGCGCCAGACCAGGGCGGGGCACCAGTGGCTGTCATCAGGGCAAGCCTCTGGTGTTTACTGAAAATTCTTTGCTCCTGTGCACAACAGCCCCACTCAGCACTCGCACCAACTGCTGGTGCAGGCCTCACTTGTACCCATAGCTGGTGCTGGAGCCTCTGCTTGCACCTGCTGCCAGCGCCTGGCACAGGTCCCAATCACTTGGCGCCGTCAGCGGGTGTGAGCAGTGGCTGCCAGCCTGGATTGCTCCTGAAGGTTTTTCCACCTCCTCCTGCTCCTGAGGGGTGATGGGGGCAGTAGCCACTATTCGCGCCCACTAACAGCGCCAGCCCCGCTTGTACCCACGGCTAGTGCTGGCCCCAATCACTCTGCGCTGTCAGCGAGTGCGAGAGGGGCTGGTGCTATCAGCGCAGGGGAGCAGCGGTGGTGGGAGCAGAGCTGCTGGCAGATAGGGGACTGTGGGCCGGGAGGAGGATTGGAGGATGGACTGAGACCCTCCCCTGTGCCCACTGCGGCCCACAGTTCCTTTCAAGGTGCAAGAATTCGTGCACTGGGCCCCTAGTTAATATATAAATGCAGAAATATCACATTCTGTTTTCCTTTAATTAAAAACACTTTTTTATTATAGTGACATATACACAAAATAAAATTTACCATTTTAAAGCATACAATTTAGTGGAATTAAATGTATTTTTAATTGTTATGCAACTATCACCAACAGCCATCTCTTGATTTTTTCATCATCCCAGAAGGAAACTTTGTATCCATTAAATAAAAGGGCTCTATTTCCTCTCCTCAAGTTTTTGGTAACCACTAGTCAGTTTTATGTTTCTATGAATTTAACTTTGGATAATGGGAACTTCTCCTCCTGGCACTGGAACCTGGACTGGAGGGCCTTCTGCAGGGCTGGACTCCTCATTCCTCAGTGGGGACCTTCATAGCTGAGATATCCCTCCTGATTTTTAACAACCACATGTGGCTGTGGTACCAGCCGTTTCGTGTATCCGTCCCTTCTACCAGTCTCATTGTGGCTTCTTTATACTCTTAGTTATAAGACCTCTGTTCTGCTAGATTTCAGGTGGTTCTGAATAATGCTTGTTATAAAGTTTAGTTGTAACTTTGATGTAGTTGTGGGAGAATGTGGGTACAGTATTTACCTATACTGCCATCTTGACCAAAGCCAGTTCTTTTATTTTTTATTCAGAATAATATGAAATAAAAAATTGAACTCAGAACAAAATTTAAAACTCCCATTATTAGCAAAATCCCTAAACATACTTATCTCTTAGAGACAGTGTTTCTTTAAAGCACAGAACCATCAAAGGCAAACCTAACGCACATGATGATGGCGATGATGGCAGCAACAAATACAACATTACAAGAGCACACCTTCATCAATTCATGTTTTGTTAAAGTCAGTTGATTCTCCATAATTTTCTCAAGGTTATAATGCAAATAGCAAAACTCATATGTTCCTGTCTGACATCGAAGTGGGCACTTTTAAATGTGGCTGCATTTCATCACTCAATAAATATGTATTGACCACTGACCATGGGCTGGACACTGGGGAAGGCATTGGGAAGGCATTGAGGACTGAGTGGTAGCATATTAGGTATGGCCCCTGTGCTCATGCATTTTTTAGTTCAGAAGTAAGACATTAAAGTAAGTTACACAAACAAATGTAACATTGAAATTCAGATAAAGCATTGTAAAGGAATAGCACAGGGTATCATGAATTAAGTGTAAAACGAAGACTCAATTTAGAATAGTCAGCTGGAGCCTCCCCTGATGAAATGAGATTTAAGGTGAATTTTTAGTATGAGCACAATTAGCAAAGAAATGAGAGAAGTGAGTTATATGCAGAAGGGGAGTTGGTGTACAGAAGTCCTGATTGGTGAAGTGGTGGGTGTGCTTGGTGTCTGAATGAAGGATATGTGCTGAAGCTGAGATAACATGTGATGAGGAGAGGGGCAGGCAGAAGCCTGATTGTGCAGGAGCTTGCAGCCATAATATGGAGAAAGAAAGCTTATAATGCTTTTGTGTAGAAAAAGATGACTTACTTTTTGTTTTAAAAAATTCACCATCACTTCTGTGTGAATATGAATTAATACTGCCAAAACTAATTATTTCTGGCCATGCCTTTAACTCTAAAAACAGGCCAACCAGCACCTTTTAAAAATCACCAGCCTGTTAGTTAAAGACTTAAATAAGTGCCACATATTTGTTCTTGCAATTGACAATGAGAGGGGCTGGAACTCTTAAATAAGATGTTTCTCCCCCTTCCCTCCAGATTGCACACACTTGCAGTCATTACTTTTTCTTTCTAGCTTTAGTGAGATATAATTTCAGCTTTAGTGATATATATATATATATATCTCACTGTATATAACATATATATTATATCAATTACACACACACACACACACAATATTCTGTAAATTTAAGTTGAACAGTAATTAGGTTTTAAATAATCTAGTATGAAGGTTTTTCAGCCAGCAAAACAATCTGTTAGGTAATTCAAGGCCACTGGGAGTGACATTTCCTGGAAACATGCTTTCTGAAACTGACCCATTTCCTTGAAATCAGCTTCTTTTCTGTATAAGGGATGCAGGAGCCTGGTTTTGATAATCTAAATTCATAGCAGAATGTGTAAAAAGTGTTCATACAATTAAACAACTGTCCCTAATGTGCTTTTGCACACTCTCTTTAGACATTGTTTTCCCCCCACTGGGGTCCACTTGTATTTCACAGGCCTCCCCAAAATAATAATAAAATAAAATGTGCACCTGCTGCTTTATTGGAAACTTCACTAAAACTCCAGAAAGCTATAATTGAACTTGTGGAATTAAGTTTAAGATGCATGCTCTGTCCTCCTCTGGTACATTTTACCACAGGATTTCCAAAGTAAAGATTCTGGGCACTATTTGAACTCAGAATTGCTCACACACAGCCTCCTTCTTTCTTATAGCAGAATAGACAGACATTGGCATATCATATCATAAAAAGATAACATATAAAAAGATGAAACAATAGTTGATTATTTCAATATCTGACCTCCCAGCTCTTAAAAGAGAAGAAGATGTGTGTATTTGTAAAAATTTATTAATATGTCTATTGAAGCAGAGGGGAGAATACAAGGATGAAAGTGTCAGCAGCAAACCTCAGCAATATAAAATGATGCCCTGTTGCTTTGTTAGAGAAAGTTTAATTGCTCCTGAAAGCAAGGCAGTGAATAAAGGATAGACTAGATCAGGGAGAGGAGGATGGAGGCAGCAAAGTAGAAATGGGGCTGGGCTTCTGTGGATTGAAAAAGCCATGGTTCCCTTCAAAGCTGTGATGGGCAAAAAAGATGTCCTCCCCATTTTCAGTAAAATTTATTACACTCACATAAGCTTTTTGGATAGTCTTGCATTTGGGAGTGAGAGTATAGGAGATGATGCACGCAGCTCTATATTTGAATGAATTCCCATATAGAAGGTGAAGTCATTTTCACTGTGTCTGCAAAAGCCATGCTGCAAGGAATCAGGCAATGACTCAGCTAGCCCTTGAAACCATCCAAATGTCACAAGAAATCATGGGAATCACTCCTTTTCTCTTTGGGAGGTCTTGTAATTGGAGACAGTACATTTGAATCAGGGAAATGGAATTTTTTGAAATAAATTGCCTAAGCAGAGTGAAATCCATCATGAATTAACAAACAAAATATAGCTCTGTGAGTGGATCCTAGGGAAGGGAATGGAAGTTCAGCCACATATTCTTGGACTATTCTAAATTCTTTACTATGATTCATGAGTTGGGCACTGGGTTCTCAGCATGAGATTGGCTCTGAGATAAGTATTGGAGGACGAACTACAGATTATGTCTGTTAAATGCTATGGATGGTCTTAGAAAAATCAAAAAATGAAAGTAGTCTAAATGTGTTTCAACGGGCAAACTCAAATGTTATGTTTGTATCCATAAACACAGCTATTTAAGAATACATGTGTCACACACAGTTCTCAAAGAATTATGATGTGACAAAAGAAATATTATAACCAGCTACATATTACACATCATTTTTTCTAACAAAATAATGAAAAGGGATATCAAATTACCAATAAATATTTTAAAAGGTTATAAATTAAATTTACAATTACAATGTGATTAAAATTACAATGTGATTTCACTACACATCTGCCAAATGAAAAGCAGGAAGACAGTGTGAAAGTCTGATGAGGTTGTGAAACCAGGGATGTTCTACATTCTAGTGAAAATATAAACAAGTACAATTATGAAAAAGTTTGACAGTATGTGGCAATACTGAACATATTTTACAGAATCCTTTTGTATGTATATGCAAGAAGAATTTGCACACATGTAGACTAAAGATAGGTGCAATGGTCAAATGTTCATCAACACTTGTATGGGTAAATAAATCATGCTGTATTCATAGAATGAAATACTATATAGTGATGAGAATAAATGATCTTTGGCTACACACAAAATATGGACTAATCTCTGAATTATAATATTGAAAAATACACTTTATACTAAAGGGTACATTGTTTATGATTTCACTTAAATAAAATGCTAAAGCCAGATAGTGGTTTTTTTTTATAGGAAGCATGGGAGTTGGTAAGCTGGAAGGGAAAACGAGAAATAAATTGGGGGTCCCGTCATGATTTGAGTTTTGTACTTGGATGATGGCAATGGTGTATTCAGTTTTGAAAATTCATAAAGTTGTATTTCTGAAGTGTATACTTTTATTTATGTAACTAGAGGCCCGGTGCACAAAAATTTGTGCACTCAGAGGGAAGGGGGGTCCCTCAGCCCGGCCTGTGCCCTCTCGCAGTCTGGGACCCCTCAGGAGATAACGACCTGCTGACTTAGGCCTGCTCCCGGGTGGCAGAGGGCAGGCCCAGACCCTAGGTGCAGCCCCTGGTTGGGCTCAGAGCAGGGCTGATTGGGGAGTTGGGGCGCAGTCCCTGTCATGCACGGAGCAGGGCGGATCGGGAGGTTGCGATGCCACCCTCAGTCACTCTCAGGGTAGGGCTGATTGGGGGGTTGGGGCACCGCCCCCTGTCACACTCAAGGCAGGGTCAATGGGGAGGTTGTGGTGCCACCCCCTGTCACGCACAGGGCAGGGCCAATCAGGGGGTTGGGGTGCTGTCCCCTGTCACTCACAGAGCAGGGCCTATCAGGGGGTTGGGGAGCTCCCCCCTGTCACTCACAGAGTCGGGCCGATAGGGGAGTTGGGGAACCGCCCCCTGTCACACAAAGAACAGGGCGGATCAGGGGGTTGGGGTGCCGCACCCTGTCACACTCAGGGCAGGGCCGATGGGGAGGTTATGGCTCTACCCCATCACATACAGAGCAGGGCCCGTGGGGGGGGGCGGTTGGGGCACCGCACCCTGTCATACACAGAGCCGCAGGGCGATCAGGGGGTTTGGGAGCTCCCCCCTATCAGGCACAGAGCAGGGCTGATCAGGGTGTTGGGGCACCTTCCCCTGTCACGAACAGAGCAAGGCCAATAGGGAGGTTGTGGCCCCACCCCCTGTCACACACAGAGCCGCAGGGCCATCAGGGGGTTTGGGCACTGCCTCCTGTCACGCTGATCACGGTGCCAGGAGGCCTCGCAGCTCCACTGATCCCGGTGCTGGGAGGCATATTACCCTTTTACTATATAGGATAGAGGCCTGGTGCACGGGTAGGGCTGGCTGGTTTGCCCTGAAGGGTGTCCCGGATCAGGGTGGTGGTCCTGCTTGGGTGCCTGGCCAGCCTGGATGAGGGGCTGATAGCTGTTTGCAGCTGGTCACACGCCCTTCAGGGTGGGAGTCCCCACTGGGGTGCCTGGACAGTCTGGGTGAGGGGCTGAGGGCTGTTTTCAGGCTGGCAGGTGACTGAAGCTCCCAACTGCTCCTTTTTTTCTTAGTTCTTTTTTAATTCTGGGCCAGCTTTAGCTTTGAGGCTCCAGCTCTTAGGCCTCCGCTCCTGAAAGCAGGTATCTGGTTTGTTTCGGTTCTATAATCGAAACAATGTATAACTCCAGCTCTGAGATCCCCGCTCGCTGAAAGCAGGTTTCTGGGGTTTTGTTTAGCTTCAATATTTTTTACAATGTCTCAAAATGCAGGCTCAGAGGCCGGCAAGGCAGGTGGGGAACGTTGGTTTCCTCCGTCACTGAAGCAAGCAAGCCTCATGTTAGTTTCAAGCTGCCTGGCTGCCGGCCGCCATCTTGGCTGGCAGTTAATTTGCATATCACCCTGATTAGCCAATGGGAAGGGTAGCGGTCGTATGCTAATTACCATGTTTCTCTTTTATTAGATAGGATAGTAGCCCTGTGCACAAATCTGTGCTTGATTAGCTCCCTGCTGCTTGCCTCAGCTGGCCACCCTGCCCACTGCCGCTGGTAGCTCTCCTCCACTCGTAGCTTGATGCCCCACCCTCCTGTAGCTCTCCACCACTTGTAGATGGGTCGTGATGTTACGGTGTCCCAGCTAATTTGCATATTCCTCTATTATTATATTAGATGTATATTCTCAGGGAAGTTTAATTAAAACATATCTGGGAATCAATATAAAGAACACATGCAAGGACGATACACTGAAATCTACAGAATATCACTGAGAGATTCTTAAATGTATTGAGACATGTTTTGTGTCCTACATGTGATTTATTTCAGAAAATGTTCCATGTGCACTTGAAAAGAATGTATATTCTGCTGTTTTGAGGAGAAATGCTCTGAAGATATCAGTTAAACCCATCTGATGTAGTGTGCCATTTAAGGCTGTTGTTTCCTTGTTCATTTTCTATCTGGAAGATTGATCCATTTATGTCTATGGGGTGTTAAAATCCCCCACTATGACTATATTACTGTCAATCTCTCCTTTATAGCTATCAACATTTGCTTTATATATTTAAGGAGTCCTATGTTGGTTGCATAAATGTTTAGAAGGGTTGTACCCTTTTCTTGAATTGCTCCCTTTATCATTATGTAGTGCCCATTTTTGTGTGTTACTATAGCCTTTTATTAAACTCTATTTTGTCTGATATATGTATTGCTACCTCAGTTTTTATTTTTGTTTCCATTTGCATGGAATATCTTTTTACCAACCTTTTACTTTATTCTGTGTATCTTTCATTCTCAGGTATATCTCTTATAGATAGCATATATATGGGTCTTGTTTTCTTATCCATTAAACTACCCTATGTATTTTGATTGGAGTATATAAGCCATTTAATTGGAAAGATTATAGAAAAATACATACATGTTCCCATTTTATTCATTTAATTATGTTTCTCTGACTTCTTCTTTCTTTTTCTTTTTCATGAAAGCCCTCTAACATTTCTTGTAATGTTGATTTGGTGCTAATAAACTTCTTTAGCTTTTTCTTGTCTGAGAAGATCTGTATTTCTCTTTTAATTTTAAACAACAGTTTTGCTGGATAGAATATTCTTAACTGTTTTTCTCTCTTTAAAATAAGTTATTTTAAATTGATTTCAGTGAGAAAGGGAGAGGGAAAGAGAGAAACATCAATGGTGAGAGAGAATCATTGATCGGCTGCCTCCTGCACACCCCTTACTGGGGATCGACCCTGCAACCTGAGCAGGTGTCATGACTGGAAATTGAACTATGACCTCTTGGTTCACAGATCAATGCTCAACCACTGAGCCACACCAGTTGGACTTAACTAGTTTTCTCTTGAAGATTTTAAGATTCTTTCTTTTTCTTTAACCTTTGCCATTTTAATTATGATGTGTATTGGTATGGGCCTCTTTGGGTTAATTTTGTTTGGGACTCCCTGTGTTTCTTGGACTTGTGTTTCATTTTTTCTTTATCATGTTAGGAAAGTTTTCTGTCTGTATATTTTCAGATATGTTATTAATCTCTTCTTGTTCTCTTCTTTTTCTTGTACCTCTATGAAGCAGATATTGGCTATATCATGTTTTCCCAAATGTCCCTTAAAGTATTCTATTTTTAAATTCTTTTTTTCATTATGATGCTCTAATTGGATGCTTTTCTTTTTTACCTTGTCTTCCAAATCATTCATTTGATCCTATGCTTCACCCAACCTAGTGTTTATTCCTTTTAGTGTATTTTTCATTTCAGATGTTGCATTCTTTGTTTATGACTATTTTTTATGTTTTTTTGTGCCCCTTTTCATGTTGTAATTCTCACTAAGTTTTTGATCATCCATGTAATCATTCTTTTAATTCTATATCTGGTAAATTGCTTGCCTCCATTTCATTTAGCTGTTTTTCTAGAGATTTCTTCTCTCTCTCTTCTTTTTTTATTTGGGGCATTTTTCTTTGTCTCTCCATTTTGGCTGCTCCTTGTGTATTATTTCTATGTATTAGGTAGATTTGCTGTGACTCCCTTTCTTGACATGTTGACCTTATGTATTAGGTGTTTTGTGGGACCCGGTGATGCTTTCTTCATGATCACCTGTGCTGGGTGGTCCAGGAATGACCCTTGTGTGGGTTATGTGGGCCCTCTTTCTGTAATTGAGTCTTGATTGCTTTTGGCCTTTTTGTGTGTGGGGTTGATACTCAGGATGGCTGACTTGTGAAGATCAATCCCCATCACAGTGTACAAGGTTCTGAATTTGCCTCAGCAGAGTCTTGTGCTTGCTGAGATCTCTCTTTGGACATGCCACTTGTGAAGCTAATTGGATCTTGCGCGAGTCAGTTCACTAAAGCTGGACACTGTGTTCATTGGTTGTGGGCCCACTTGTAAGAGATTTTGGTACAGATCAATGTCAAATACTGATTGTGACTGGCCCTGGGCAATTTCTTTGGAACTTCAAAGCAATGCACTGTTTATGGCTGCCTTTGCTGAGACTGGTTGTGCATGAGAATTATCAAACTGCTCATCAGCACCAAGCCCAGGAAAAGGTCAGCAAAAGTTCCAAGGAATTTTGAGATCTACCTCCATCTGCCTTTGACTGCCTGCTGAAATAACCTCTGGTGGTACTTGAGTTGCATGAGAGAGGTTCTCTGTGAGTCACCAGGTAGGGGTGATTGGTGTTCACCAGATTGATATAGTTTCAAACTTGGTGATAGTCCTGGGACTGAGCAAATGTCCCAAAGTATACCAAGTCTAGCTGCCACCTGCTGGTCACTCACATGACTTTATAGTGGGGCAGGGTCTCAGTGAGTCACCAGAGTGAGGCCAGTAGAGTTTATTAGGCTCTAACAGACCTAGATTTGGCATGTGAAGGGAAGGCTCTGCACTGGTAGGGTGTGCAAAGAAAAATTTTCCCTGCCTTAGAGCCACCCAACTTAGTCTGTCCCAAAGTCTGCCAGGATCCTGATCTCAGTAGGGTGGACCCACTGGGGGATGGGGAGGTACAGGTGAGGTTTGCAGAAAGGTGGGGAGTATTACTCCTGCCCCAGAGCCACACAACTCTGTATTTCCCAGATTCTTCCCAGACCTCATCAGGGTGGAGTCACCAAGAGTCAAGAAGGTGGGCCTCTGGGAACCAGGAGAGTGGGGTTAGTGGATTTTCCCTGAGTGGAGAGAGCAAGTCAGATTCATTGTAATGTGGGGGGATGTCCCCCTTCATAAAGCCATGCAATAGGTCACTGACATCCCCTGAGTCTGTATAGACCTTTGCACCATGGTCTAGCTAACACACTCCTCAGCAAAGTGTGAGCTCTGCAGGGTGGGTGAAAGAGAGTTCAGAAGGTGGCACTATTGCATTCACCCAGACTAATTCTGTAAGGTGGGCTATGCTCTCACCAAGAAAGATGGCATCTGCAGTGTGGTAGAGTGATTGAGCACAGGGGGTCCCAGCAGCTATCCCCTCAATTCTCCTCCCAGAACCACAGACCAGATTCTCCTCATACAACTTTAGTGCATTTCACGCTCTCTCTGCCATAACCCAAGGTGAGTGACCGCAAACAAGATTTTGTATGTTGGCCCTTTAAAAGTGTGCCTGTGTCTCTAGCAAATACCTGTCTCTGCTTGGCAGACAAAATCCTTGCTGATTTTCACAGCCAGATGTTATGAGGGAGCTTCTTCTCGGCTCTTGTGCACTGGATTGGGAGCTGGGTGTGGGGTTGAAACCTCATACTTCTCAGGGAGAACCTTTCCAGTTGAGATATTCTCTGGATTTACAGTGCTGCATATCGGTAAACCCTTTTCATAATTCTGCTCTCTCTATCAGCCTAGATGTGGCTTTTTAAGTAAATGCTTGGTTTTTACTTAAAAAGTAAAAACTTCTCTTTAGCTAGTCTTCAGTTGTTTATTCAGGTTGATGTCTGTGTACTTTCATTGTAATTCCAGTTTGGTCTTGGGAGGAGGTGAGTGTAGCTTCAACTTACTCCACCGCCATCTTGGATCTCTCTGACATTTTATTACTTTTCCAAGCTTCTTGGATATTTGATCATAATCAGTTACTTGCATTTGGTTGTGGTAAAGATCATTACTACTTAAAAAAAATAATGTAGAATTAAAAATGGTGGCGGAGTAAGTGGATGCTGCACAGACATGTATTACAATGAAAATACAGGAAAACTTTCTTAATAATCAATGGAAAACTCACAGGAGAGAGCCCTGGTACCTGAGGACTGAAAGTGGAGACTGCATAGAGACTGGTAGGAGAGGCAGAGGCGCAAAAGGGCTGGCCAGGCACCCACAGATAGCAACTGAAATCCCGGAGACATATCTCAGCTGTGGGAGGTTGCCACTGAAACTCTGGGATCTAATCCCTAAGCTGGCCCCCGCAGCAGAGAGTATCAAAACTGAGGAGGGTACCCACAAAACATCTGGCTATGAAAAGCAGCAGAGTGCTGTCTACCAGGCAGTAACAGCTGAAAATTCAGGCACCCTCTTAAAGGGCCAACACACAAAATTCCCATGGAGCCACCCACCTTGTGATCCAGCAGAGGGAGGGTGAAGTGGACTGGAGCTGTGATAGCAGAAGCCAGGACTGGGTACTCAGAGGATAGAGTTCAGAAGGCAGACACCCCAATTTTCCTGGGCTGAGTCATCCCCTCACCCAGCAGAGGACATCTTTCCCACATAGACATTTGCCTTGTCTGGAGGGAAGACAGTTGATACACCCTATTGGAAAACACCTTCCCTTGAGGCCACTAAGGAGATTAAAAATAACAATTAGCCTCCAGGCAGAAGAAACTGCCCCACCCTGGTGAAAAAAACTCCCACCACACCTGAGGACAATTGACTCAGGGGCAATTCAAGTCAGAATCCTATCAGTCTGTAGACAGAGGTAGTCTCTGGAGGCTTTGAGTCTATGCCTGATTTAATCAGTCAGAAATGGTCTTTAACACTATCCTGCACTAGAGATTGAGAGGGGTAGAGGTTCTACCTAATACATAGCCACAAACCCAAACAGAAAGCCAAAATGAGGAGACAAAGAAACAACCTCAAAATGAAAGAACTAGCAAATTCTCCAGAAGAAGAGATAAATGAAGCAGAGATAAAAAATTTATCTGAAACAGAGTTCAGAGTAATGATGATAAAAATGCTAAACAATATGAAAAAAGATATCCTATATAATAAAACCCTAATATGCAAATCAACTGAACAGCGAACAATAGGCAGAACGATTGGTCACTATGACGTGCACTGACCACCAGGGGACAGACACTCAATGAAGGAACTGCCCCTGGTCAGGGGAAGCTCCTGTGTTGAGCGTCTGCCCCCAGAGAGGGAGGCTATTGGTGGCGGTGATCGGGGGATGGGAGTAGTGCCAGCCAGCAGGTGGCACCAGGCTGCCAGCCAAGGTGGGTGCCAGTAGGGGTAGGAGAGGCAGAGGCCCTGCCCACCTGTTGCTCCACAGATGCCCCTGATTGCCGGCCAGGCCTAGGGACCTTACCCTATATATTGGGAACAGTCTCTTAGATTTAAAAATTAAAACCTGGCAAGGCTACTCTAACACTGAAAAAAACAGGATAATGCAGCGATAACATGCATGGACTCTGTCTTGCACATTTTGTGGTCTGCCCTGATTCTGACACTTATAATTGTGTGACAAAGCCAATTATTTAACTTCTTCTGCTTCAGTTTTTCCACCCATAAGATGGGGAAAATGGTACTACTGCCTCAGAAGGATCATGTTATGTATTACTTTTTATAATCAGGGCAAAATAATGTAGCTTCCCATACAACTGTATGAAAAGTATGGTCACTGATGCATGCAGCACCCCAGATTGTGAGAGGGATGTCTGACTGCTGGTTTGGGCCCAGCATTCCCTGAGGATCCTGGATTGTGAGAGTACACAGGCTGGGCTGAGGGATCCCCCTTCCCCATACACCAGGCCTAGTAACTATGAAAAAAACCAACAGTTTGAGATAAAGAAGGACATAACATAAATAAAGAACATATTAGAAGGAATACACAGCAGATTAGGGGAAGCTGAGGATCAAATCAGTGAATTAGAAGACAGAGTTGAAAATATCACTCAATCAAAGAACCAAAAAGAAAAAAACAATTAAAAAGCAGGAGGACAGCTTAAGGGAGCTGTGGGACAATGTGAAACATAACAATATTAGAATAGCAGGTATGCCAGAAGAGGCAGAAAGGGAGAAAGGCTTAGAGAACGTGTTTGAAGAAATATTGGCAGAAAACTTTCCTAAATTAGTAAAGGAAAATGTCACACAAGTACAGGAGGCACAGAGAACCCCAAACAAGAAGAACCTAGATAGGCCCACACACAGACACATCATAATTAAAATGCCAAAAATTAAAGACAAAGAGAGAATCTTAAAAGCAGCAAGAGAAAAGAAAACTTACTTACAAAGGAATTCCCATAAGGCTCACAACTGATTTCTCATCAGAAACTCTACAGGCCAGAAGGGAATGGCATGAAGTACTCAAGGTAATGAAAAGCAAGGATCTGAGACCAAGATTGTTATATCTAGCAAGGCTATCATTCAAAATAGATGGTCAGATAGTTTTCCAGACAAAAAAAGGCTAAAGGAGTTCATCACTACCAAGAAATAATACCTATACTCCTCAAACTATTTCAGAAAATCCAAGAGGAAGGAACACTTCCAAACTCTTTTTATGAAGCCAGCGTTATCCTGATTCCAAAACCAGATAAAGATACTACAAAGAAAGAGAATTACAGGCCAATATGCCTGATGAATATGGATGCTAAAACCCTCAACAAAATATTAGCAAATTGCATCCAGCAATATATTAAAAAGATCATCCACCATGATCAAGTGGTATTTATTCCAGTGATGCAAGGCTGGTACAATATTTGCAAATCAGTAAACATGATATATCATATAAACAAACTGAAAGACAAAAATCACATGATCATATCAATAGATGCAGAAAAAACATTTGACAAAATCCAACACCCATTTTTGATAAAAACTCTCAGCAAAGTGGGAGTAGAGGGACTATACCTCAACATAATAAAAGCCTTATATGACAAACCTACAGCCAACATCATACTCAATGGGCAAAAACTAAACCATTTCCCCTAAGACCAGGAACAAGACATGGATGCACACTTTCTACATAGTACTGGAAGTGCTAGTCATAGCGATCAGACAAAAAGAAGAAATAAAAGGCATCCAAATTGGAAAAGAAAAAGTAAAACTGTCATTATTCGCAGATGACATGATATTGTACATAGAAAACTCTAAAGAGCCCATCAAAAAACTACTACACTTAATAAATGAATTCGGTAATGTAGCAGGATACAAAATTAACACCCAGTAATCTATGGCTCTTTTAGACACCAATAATGAACTCACAGAAAAAGAAACTAAAAAAAAACCAATCCCATTTACCATTGCAACCGATACCTAGGAATAAAGTGAACTGAAAATCCTAGTGAGGAAGTAGTCATACAAGGAAAGAGCCTGATCTGGAGTTGCTGACCTTGTGGGTTGAGGGCCTAACTTTGCAGAAGTAAAAAGAGTCCATATGGTCATATTATTGTTTAGAAAGCATGATGTTGGTATAGGACAGTGGTCAGCAAACTGCGGCTCGCGAGCCACATGCGGCTCTTTGGCCCCTTGAGTGTGGCTCTTCCTAAACCTTAGGAGTACCCTAATTAAGTTAATAACGATGTACCTACCTATATAGTTTTAGTTTGAAAAATTTGGCTCTCAAAAGAAATTTCAATCGTTGTACTGTTGATATTTGGTTCTGTTGACTAATGAGTTTGCTGACCACTGGTATAGGAGAATCAACAGATACTCCCTGTATTTTATTGATCAAGGAGTACATGGGGTAATCACTGTTTTAAATAATTAGTCTACAATTTAGTGGTTGCAGAGCAAAGCATGGTAAAATGTCATCCAGGTTTTAAATTTTGGGTCTAACACTCACTATATACCTTTGGGGGAAATCCTCTACCTTTCTGAATTTCATCTACAGCATTTACAAAGTGGGTATAGTATGGCCTAACTCAGAGTGTTGTTATAAATATCAAAGAGGTCAGGTATGTGAATCTTTCATCTATACATGTCTAAATTTTATAACTTTTTTAAAGATCAACAATTTTTGACCGACTGATATTTTTCAAAGTAGGACACAGTCTCCTCTTGTTCTGACCTTGCAGAGCACTTGTTACCATTTATTAGAATCAGCACATTTTCTTTTACATTATAGCTTTGGGTTCTACTCCCAGAAGAGATAATAATCATTTTGTATTTATATTTTTACATGTTTATCTGACCATCAAGAAAGTCATCTTCTTGAGGGCTTGGCTTAACTTTCTGTTGCCTAGGACATGTAAGCTATCAGTTCTTTCTTTTGGCTATCAGAGGGAATGCCTCTGAAGGGTAATAAACTTGGCAACCCCTTGCATCCATGGAACATTTTAATATCACCAGAAACACTTAAATTTGTCCTGTCTAAAACCTGACAAGACAATTGGCTTTTCCCAGGCATCCAAAAATGTCTGACCAAATTATTTCCTAGTGAACAACTTATAAATTTCACTAGGCTTCTGAAAACAAACAAACAACAAGTAAAACAAAAACAAACCCTCAGGAAGTCCTTGTAGATCCACACTGCTCTTAGCAGCACTTCAAATGGATTTTACGGATGCCCCAGCTGCAGGCTATTCTCACTATTTGGTCATTATCTACATGTTCAGTGGATGAACTGAATGCTCTATGAGTAGATGTGCTAATAACACAACAGTGGTAACAAAAATTAATCACTGAGATAATCTGTGTTTTGCATTTCTTTTTATGGACTGAACAGGAACAGGACATTTATTTTATAGGACATTTATTTTAAACCACCTCCTTGTACAAACTCTGTGGTACTAATGAAAATGTCATATTCCATATCATCTTCAATCATCAGGGCAAATGAAACATAAAAATATTTTTTAAAGTTCTTTAGAAAAGATCTATCAAGAAACAGAACTTACATGGCCAGAAGTGTTGACTTTGGCCCTAATTATGAAGATCAGGAGTACTCAAAATAGGAGAAATGGATTGACCCTTTTAAATAATATTTGAACACCCGATGCCTACTGTCATCTTTAAGTCTTCTATTCTTGGATTAAGTGAATCTTATTGGAATTTAAGTGAACAAATTGTTGCCTCTGACTAGCTATATACAGGAACTAACTAGTGTACTTGAAGCATATAGACAGCAGGTAAAAGAAGTATAGTCTCAACCAACTGACGAACCTTGCCCTCCTTTTTGACCAGGAGACTGGGGATACATCAAATTTTTTAGGAAAAACACACACTTTACTTCCATAGAAAGGAGCACCTACACTGCCATCAAATTAAAAAAAAGAAAAATCCTCCAGGAACCATGCAAGCCACACCAAAATAGACCTAGACCATCATTCTCAAGCCCACTGGGAGATAGTCCCTACATTGACCTTCAATTAAGGATTTCCAGAGCCAATCTCTAGGCGCCAAAAGCAAATGGCACCATGACATAGACAGCTTTTCCCTAGATCAAGGATCAAGAACATTTCACCTACTACCCTTCCCTTTTACCTCCTCCTACCATATATACACCCAATTAATAGACACCCTTTTGCACATTTATTAATAGTTTATTAGAAGAAAATAAAGAATGCTTATTTCTAACCCACTTTCTCTCTCCATAGATGCCATCCAGCCTTAAATATGTGAAATTTTCATCGATGTTGCAGAGGAGGGAACTGTCAGGGCCCAAAATATCCCACAATGCATATTGGTTACTTCCAATTGAAGTTACTTGACAAGCAGCTGGTGCCAGAAGGGCACCTTGACCCTCCTTGGTCTCTTTAGATGCAGGATATAAATCTCTCATGTGAAAGGTGTCCTTCCTACACCGAGATTGCTGGGGTTAAATAACTCAGAACTGAAAATTCTGTATAATCCAATATCACTGCCTCTTTTCTAATTTACTACTGTTTTAGATTTCTCACTGCTGAATACCCAAACCTTGCTTAGATTATGTTCTCACGAGCACTTTCATTGTTCTGCCAATTTATCACTACTTTATTGTCTCTTTGTTTAAGAAGTATAAAAAGGTGCCTGATTCAATTATTTCTTTGAGCCTCATTTTATGATCTGAGTATTATAATGTAGTTTTCCTGACTGCCTATATTAAATTGCTTTTTCTCCTATTAATCTAATCTTGTGTCAATTATATTGTTTTATTATTAGCCCAGCCATGAGAAATAAAGAAGGATAGAGGGAGAATTCTGCCCTTCCCAGACAGCATCGACAAACAAATGCAGTACCTGGCATTTAGTAGATGCCCAATCAATACTTGTTGGATTTAACATCTGTGTCCCTAAGGTTGCCCAAGACTGATAAAAATTTACTAAAGAAATACTTGTCCCCTTACTGTGTACCTACTCTGTTCTAAGCATTTCTAAATATTTCAAACACATTGACAGCATCATTCACTTTTTTTTTTTATTCCCATCTCACCACCTCCTCCTCTTTGCCAACATTCAATTTGTTTTCTATATCTATGAGTCTGTTTTGGTTTTGCTTTATTTATTCATTTTTTTGTTTTGTTTTTATATTCCGCATGTAAGTGAAATCATATGGTATTTATCTTTTTCTTTTTGACTCACTACACTTAACATAAGACCCTTTAGGCCAATCCATGTTGTCACAAATGGCAAGATTTCATTCTATTTTATTGCTGAATAACAATCATTGATTTCTTTTAATAGTCAAAGAAATGGAGGCCCTGGGTGGGGTTAATGTAATAGCAAAGATGAAGTTTGAACATAAGATTATCTTCAAAACTTGTGTTTTTCCCCTTACTATTTAGCTATATATCCTATATATCCTGAAATAGTGAATGAATAAATGAATGAATGAAGAGTAAATTCCTAAAGCCTTCTCTGCAATATGCTTGCTTTCTAGGTTGACTGGAAGACTGCCTCATGGATCTTTGTGCTGTCTATACTTCTGAGCAGCACTGGTGCTCACTATAGCATGAACACCATCAGCCACCAGGCTCTAAAGTAGCTACTGTATTGTTGGGGAAAGAGGCAAGAAGTGACTGCAAGGTTTATCCGAGAGCTAGACCCAGGCAACTGGAAGTTCCCCACTCCCTTCCCTGTGCTTGGAATGTACCCTCTGCTTGAATTTGCCCCAGGACACAGCCTTGAGGTAGTAATGTGGTGACAAGATCATCTGGATTGAGTGCGTGACTGAACCTTCTTAAGGCCTCTTGTGTGCGTGACTGAGCCCAGTTAAAACCTCTCTATAAACTTCTAAAATTTGGAGGGTGGCTGCAGAAATTTACTTGTATTGCAACTGTCAGGATAAGCCTTGTAAACCACTTCCCTTGTTTGTTAAATCTGTCACCATGAACCAATCTGGAGTGGTTTGCTTTCCTCTTTGACCTCTCCCTACTCTTCCTGTGTGTGTGGGAACCTGTTTCAAATTATATCTGGGAAGCTCTCCCTGGCTGCTTTACGCTCTTGTTT
Source organism: Myotis daubentonii (assembly GCF_963259705.1). NCBI lineage: Eukaryota > Metazoa > Chordata > Mammalia > Chiroptera > Vespertilionidae > Myotis > Myotis daubentonii. The sequence continues at coordinate 151,652,598 of NC_081842.1, forward strand.
GAGGAACTGTGCATATCATACTCTGGCAAAGAAGTAAAACAAATGGCTGTTTCAGTGGCTGCCTCTCCATGGGCAATTCTGCTGGGCACCGATGCCCAACTAGAGGCCCAACTGATGGATGCCCAACTAAATGTAGAAAGTTGGGAAAAGTGCTAAGATTAGAGGGACATGCTGTTGTTTGTTCACTTCCAGGCCACTTACTGTGAACTTACTCTGCTCTAAGCACTGTAGTAAATACTTACACTTACAGTATAATTCACTTCTTTTTTCAAAAATGTTTTATTCTCATGCCCCCAACTGCCTGTCCTCTGGCAACCATCGGCTTGTTCTCTGACTCTATGAGTCTGTTTCTGTTTTGCTTTGTTTAGTCAGTCTGGTTTGGAGACCAGCAGAGATGTTGAAAGAGCAAGATAGTAAATTAGCATGCAGTTTTGCAAAGCTAGGAGGCTGCAAACTATCTTTGGATTAAGGTCGGAGGGCTTGTAACAAAACCTGATTAGGAAACGAGGTGGTGGAATCCCTGGGAAAGTGAGAGCGAAAGGATGTTATGATGATTGACAGTAAAGCAGATGCAGTGCCTCAGGCCCTCTGACCCCTAATACAGAGGCAAATTTTAAATAGCATCTAGCCCAAAATTCCTAGAAGAAAACTTGCATTGACTCTGTCTCTTGAAGTTATAAATATTATCATGTCTCTTAAAGGTAAACACTCTAGGAGCTAACCAAAACTGAAGAAAAAATAAAAATGGCTTTTAAAATACAGACTGCTATAAGACATAGACACAGATCTCAGGGTGCTGATAGCCAGAGCGAAAGGGGGATGGAGGTATGGGGGGTGGGCAAAGGGGGAGTGGGTATGGGCACACCCTGCAGGGTGCAGATTATGTTTTATTGAGTTGTACACTTGAAACCTGTATGGTTTTGAGAACCAATTCCGCTCCAATAAACTCAATTAAAAAAATTAAAAATTGATTTAAAAAGAGATAAGGGTTTTTTTTACAAAACCACTGTAAAAAATAAGGATAAAAGAAGATGACTGTATATGGAAAGTAGGATGTATGTTTTCCATTGAAGAAGGCATGAAAAAGGAGATTATGAAGGATACTTCTGTTTGTTTGTTTTATTTTGTTTTTGGTAAAGAAATAAAAGAAAGTAATTTTGTCCTAAAGTAAAATGTGTTAACATAAAAGAAAATATTGGAACCTGTAAATAATTTTTGCGGGTTTATTTGAGCCAAAACTGTCGACATATGCCGGGAAGCAGTACCTCAACGAATTGAGATAATGCTCTGGAGTTGGTGGGTTACATCTGTATTTATACATTGCAATCAAGGGAAAGGGACTTAGGTGGGTTACATGAAATCCATTGGTGATAAACTAGAGAGGCAGGAGAAAGCAAAGCAGGGAAACCCCTGGGATTGCATACAAAGTAAAATGATAGATACATACTTAGGTGGGTTCAGGAACAATTAACATGATAATGAAGGAATTTGTGGTATCTGTCCTGGCACCCAGCACATTAGGCTGTGCCCCAAGGGGTCCAGAAAAAGGAACGTTACAAGTTACCTAGACATTTTAAAGGGTATGTTATTATAGATACAAAAAGACAGATAGGCTCAGTTAAGGTAAAGGTTGACCTTGTCAGTGAAGATACCGGCCTAGTATGTAACTACCCACCATAACTGCTCTTAGTTAAAGTTTAATTTCAGACCATCCTCTGTGGCTACTTTAGGTCTCTGAGTATGCAAGACTGCTATGCAGGCTTCCCTGAGTTTGTCAGGTCAGCATGTGGCCCCTTTCGACCACAAATGAATGTTTCACAACAAGAAAGGAAAAGGTAAGACAAAAGTGAAAGAAAGATTTATGAATGTTGCAAAAGGTTTGTGGAAGAGGAATCTTGAGAAAAAACTTTTATGTGTGGTCAAGCTAAGATTAGAATGGCTAACTAAGTCAATTGGATTATTTTTTTTGTGTGTGTGTGTATTTGAACTCTCAGCAAATTTTTAAGCATGGCCATTTTTAAGTATTTTGTCATGTACAGATAGTTGATGTTTTACTTTGATGTTTTTGCCTGTAATGATGCTTTATCTTCAAAGAGAGTCATGGAAAAGACTGACAAGTACAAGTTTCTGATAACTAAGATCAACTTGCCCTCATGTAAGAGGGGCAATAATAAACTTTTCAAGTGCTTCCCTAAGGCTACTTGCACCGCCTACACTATGTCAGGGGAAAGTCACCTGAGACATGTCCCTTCCCCACATCAGTAAAATAGAGCCGTTACATTGATGATATTATGGACAGAAGGGGCATATGCTAACTTGACTAGTTCAGGGAAGGACTGCATGGTGGTTGTGCAAACTCAAAGACCTAAAATAACCACAAAGGATGGTCTGAAAATTAAATATTTAACTATAAGCAGGTTATAGTGGGTAGTCATGTTCTAGGCCAGTATTTTTCCTGCCAAAGACCAACTTCGATCTTTACTGAGCCTATTGTCTTTTTGCATCTAAAATAACATAGCTGTGAAATGTCTGGGTAGCTTGTAACTTCCCTTTTTCCCGCAGGGCACAACAAATGGCACCAGGGCATTCCCTCATTGTTATTATGTTAATCTTCAACTGCTAACTATGTTAACTAGCCTCTATCCATCTATGTAAAAGAAGCATATGTCCATCATTTCATTTTTTTTATCCTGTCCCAGAGGTTTCCCGGCTTTGCTTTCTCCCACCTCCCTAATCTATCACCAATGAATTTCATGTAACCCACTTACATATTTTCCTTTTGATGGTAATTTATAAAACAAGGTATGAACTCCCCATTCTCCAGAGCATTATCCCAATCTGTTGAGATTCTGCTTCCCGGCAATTGTCGACAGATTGGCTCAAATAAACTCACAAATATTCTTTACAGGTCTGAATGGATTTTACGTTAACAATAGAATGTTAGCGCCTGAAGACTGGCCTCTGCTGCAGGATACTGCAGGCTTTGCTGGGACATCTGCGAGGGAAATGATGGGCAGCGAACCCACCAAAAATTCAAGACCAGCACCGCGGTAAGGTTTTGTGAGTTGTTAGGTCAGGGGAGGTGCATGTTGTCCCAGAAGCTGTGTTTGATAAGATGCAAGCTTATCCAACACCTGAGAATGTAAAAGAGGTGCAAGACTTTGTAGGGATTTGGGGGTTTGGGAGGACTTTTATTCTCCACCTGGCAAAGGGCTTTCATCCTTTAGGCCACCTAGCAAAGAAGGGCACATATGGGACTGGACATCAGAGCAGAAAGCTACCTTTGAGATGGCAGAAATACTAGTAAAGCAGATTAAAGCTCTGGGTATCTCCCAAGCAGGGCTAACCTCTGAGATGCATGAGACGCTGGAAACTATGGCCAGACACTGTGGCTGAGACAACAGAAAAGGAGGATAGCGCTAGGATTGTGGAGTCAGCTCTGGAAGGGGAGGAAATACAATATATTCCCATAGAGCAGCAGTTCCCAGCAGTGTGCACAACACCCCTCCAGGGGAAGCTTCTCAGAAATGATTAAACCAAAGCAGCCAGTGGGCTGAAGGCATGTGTTTTGGCTGGTGATCACTTCATGAGCTCGGGCCATTAACCCTTTACACTGACTGTTGAACTGTCTAAAGAGGTTAACCCTATGGCTTAGGCAATGAGAAGCCGAAGGGTGGATGATTCTTGAGTGAGCCCTTGTGGGGTCATGGTGAAGGGACATTTGGGTTTGCTTGCAAGAGCCTGAGGCAATTCTAATATTTTTCATGTCCCAGGTGAGGTGCTAACACCCTCAGGCTTCATTACATTTAAATAATCAACCTGCAGGGCCTGTTGCCCATATGCTAGACTGCTGCAGAGATACTCAATGCCATAAAGTTGTGGCAGTCACAGGAAACAACCATTGCCTCAACTCCCACTGTGAATCAATGAGCTATGCTGCTGAGAATACCAAGCCCCATCTTATAAAGTAGAAAATGCCACTGAGTTTGTGAGTTTCTTCTTAGGCTTTGTTAGGATTGTGTGGATTTCATAATTAAACTGAAGATAGAGGAACACCCCATCAGCAAAGATGAGTACCTGGAGAATGCCTTGAAACTGATTCCAGGTTTCAGAGCATGGCCTGGGAAGTGAAGTTTCAGAAGGAGGGGGGATTCACCACCTGATGTTAATTTTTTTGGTCAATTTTTATTTGAAACTAGAGGCCTGGTGCATGAAATTCGTGCATGGGGTGGTGGTGGGGTTGTGGTGGGTGGTGGTCCCTCAGCCCAGCCTGTAACCTCTTGCAATCTGGGACATCCCTCTCAGAATCTGGGACTGCTGTCCTGCCTGCCTGCCTGCCTGATCTCCCCTAACCACTCTGCCTGCCTGCCTGATCACCCCCTAACCACTCACCTGCCTGCCTGATTGCCCCTAATAGCTTCTGCCTTGGCCCCACTGCTGCAGCTTTATCCGGAAGGTCATTCGGCTGTCTGGTCTAATTAGCATATTACGCTTTTATTATTATAGATTGATTAAGGCTTATGCTAATGGTGATTGTTGATTGTTGAAAAGTGATTTGTAATTCAATTTCATGGGTTATTACCACCTAAAAAATTCTAGAGCTTAGAGTTTAAGCTCATTAAGAAAACTTAAGCTCAAAAGTGGACCAAATGATCCTTGACCAATTTGTATCATGAAAAAATGTCCAGGTTACAATCAGTGCCTGGTACAAATTGGTCAAGGATCATTAGTTCCCAAGGCTCACACACTTGACTTCCGTATCAAATGCTCCTTTTTCTCTATTTTGAGAAAAAAATAGCTAACCAGAGTAGAAGTAGTTAAGCAAAAATCACAATGAAATAAAATGATCAAAAAAGAATATGTCACATAGTATATATTACTAGGGCCTAGGAAATTACGTATTTTAGAGAAAGTATATTTATATTTGAAAAATGTGAAGAACAAAATATTGAAATACTTTCCAGTAAGGTGACTAAATCTTTCATGTTACATTTTTCAAGACATCACCTTCTTTCTTATAGCCTGTTCAATAAAGGTTAACTCAATGAGTTTGGGTTCCTTCACATTCTAAGAAAACTTGGCTCTTGACTGCCTCCTGAGGAAGAAAATCATAGGGAACTTCAGTTCAACTTAAGTATATGTTTCCAAATAGTTTTCTGAGAATACTTCAAATCATCTTGATACTTACAATGGTTTCTAAAAGAGAAATGGCTTTTCTAGAGTCTTACTAGTCTAAAATAATTTGTGTATATTTAATGATTCCAGTGTTTCATAGTAACAGATAACAAATATAGTTTATATTTGTTTGGAAATGATGAAGGCATGACAACCAGCAGAATTATGAGTGGAATGAACTGGTTTAAAAATAGACATGTCTGATTAACCAGGCTCTGTATACTATCCCAGGAAGCAGGAGGTGTAAGATGGCTGGAGAAGATAGAAGAGGAGGGCAAGATAGGAGAAGAAGAAATGACAGGTGGAAATGAACAGAGGATGTTGATTCTGGAAACTTTGGTGAAATTTACTGGACATATAATTTTAGGAAAAATTGGGCACCATGTAAAAAATAACAGCTCCTTTGAGTTACAAGACTTAAAAAAAAATCTTCAGTGTTGAGAGTATTGTAGTTGCCCCCCACTCCACCCAGTTCTCACCCTGCCCCACCCCAGGCCTTCATCACCCTATTGTCTGTGTTCATAGGTAAAATTTTGTTTAATCTCTTCCTGCCCCTCTCCCCACTTCCCTCTGAGATTTGTCACTCTGTTTCATGTTTTCATGCCTCTGATTCTATTTTATTCACCAGTTTATTTTGTTCATTAGATTTTTGTTCATTAAATTACTTCTTCTCCTTCCTCTTCTTCTGTTTCTGCTTCTCCTTCTCCCTCCTCTTCCTCTTCTTAAAGAATACCTTTCAACATTTCATGTAATACTGGTTTTGTATTGATGTACTTCTTTAGCTTTTTCTTGTCTGTGAAACTCTTTCTGATCTTCAATTCTAAATGACAGCTTTCTGAGCAGAGTGATCTTGATTACAGGTCCTTGCGGTTCACCACCTTGCACATTTCTTGCCACTTCCTTCTGTCCTGCAAAATTTCTGTTGAGAAATAAGCTGACAGTCATGTGAGCACTCCCTTGTAGATAAATAGCTTATTTTCCCTTGCTTTTAAGACTCTCTCTTTGTCTTTAACCATTGACATTTTAATTATGCTGTACCTTGGTGTGCATCTCTTTGGGTTCCTCTTGTTTGGGACTCTCTAAACTTCCTGGACTTGAAAGTCTATGTCTTTCACTAGATAGGGGAAGTTTTCTGCCATTATTTCTTTAAAATGGGTTTTAAATTCCTTGCTCTCTCTCTTCTCCTTCGGGCATCCACCAAATGCGAATGCTGGTATGCTTGAAGTTGTCCCAGAGGCTCATTTTTATTTTTGGATTATTTTCTCTTTTGTTCTTCTGATTGGGTGTTTTTTGTTTTCTCATATTCCAAATCATTGAGTTGATTCTTGGAATTCTCTACTCTACTGTTGAAACCTTGTAAATTATTCTTTATTTAAGTTAGTAGTGTATGCTTAATTTCTGACTGGTCCTTTATCATGTCTTTGACATTCTCACTAAGATCCTGGAAAGTCTCAGTAAATATCTTGATGCTTTCATTAATTCCCTTGAAGCTCTCATTAAGTCCTTGAAACTGTCATGAAGATCCTTGAGTAACCTTATAGCCATTGGTTTGAACTCTGCATACAGTAGTTTGCTTGCTTTCATTTCTTTCATTTGTGACATGTCTCTTTATCTCCACATGTTGCTTCCCAGTGTTTGTTTCTATATATTAAGTAGAGATGCTGTGTGTTCTAGAATTGGTAGAGTGGCCTTGTGTAATAGATGCCCTGTAGGGCTCAGTGGCTCAGTCTCTTCAGTAACCTGAGCTGGACACTCTAGTTACACCCTTGTGTGGGCTGTGTGCACAATCATGTAGTTGAGCCTTTATTGTTGTTGGCATCACTGGGAGGAATTGACTTCTAGGCCAATTGGCTGTGAGGACCAGCTGTGAATACAGTGGGAGAGCTGCTGTGCAGGAAACACCCCTATGGAACAAGACTTGCTTCATTGAAGCTTTGGTGCTCACTGAGTCTTCCCCATGAGTGTATCATTTTGGGATGTGTAAACTTGCAATCTGATATGGTCTGAAGCTGTCCACCAGGTGCATTGGCCTAGGGCCTCCTGCAAGCTGTCCACCAGGTGCACTGGCCTAGGGAGATACAAAATCAGCCTGAAGCCACCTGGCAGGAGCTACAGAGAGATCTGCAGATGGCTGCAATTTATATTAGGCTTGGAAGTGCCCAGGTGAGGCCCAACTGTGAAATAAGGCATGCTTGTGCTGGTGCTGGGTCTTGGGCCTTTTATTGATAGGTTTGGGGCATGCTGACAGCACATACTGCCTGTTTGAGAGATTTTAGCAAAGTCTGAAGCCTGAGCCAGGACAGGCCATTCATATGGAAAAGCCACTGTAAACACCTTGTGTGAGGTTGCAAATTAGATGGGGTGGAGTCTCAGGGAATCATCAAAGCAGAGAAAACAGTGTGAACCAGGCTGATGGATACTCAGATATGGCCCCTGCCAATCAGTTCTGTGACAGAGGAGGTCCCTGCATAGGAGCAATGACCCCTGTGAACACTGCATTTGGGAAAAAGCCCACCACCCTGCCTGATTTCTTGCCCTGTTGCCGGACAATCCAGTTCCTCCCCGTGTGTGTCTGAGTCCCCCAAAGTCACCCAGCACGGAAGCTCAGAGGGATCAAGTCCGAATAACTTCATGCACTGGCCCTGTAAAAGAAACACCTGGGTCTCTAGCAGCCACCGTGTTACTCAGCCACAATCCCCACTGGTTTTTATAGCCTGTAGTTACAGGGACTTCTCTTCCCAGTTCTGGAACACTGGACTGGGTGTCTGTTGTGTGGAGAGACCCCCTGTTTATTACTGGCAGCCTCTATAGAGATGATTTCCCTCCTGATTAAAAAGAATGGCACACGTGGGTTTCTCACCAGCCAGTTCTGTGCCTCTGCCCCTCCTACCAGTCTCAAGGTATTTTCTTCTTAACTTCCCTAGTTGTAGGACTTCCATTCAGCTAGCTTTCAGGAGGTTCTGACTGATGGTTGTTCTGTATTTTAGCTGTAATTTTAATGTGGTTGTGGGAGGCATTGGGTACTGGCATTTACCTATGCCACCATCTTGATTCTCTGTCAGTTATAAGACTTGATGTCCTTCTTCAGGTTTGGTCATATTCTACCATTTGGGAAGGATAAATCCTAGGTAGCTGGAAACTCACTGACCTAACTCGGGTGTTCAATTTGGAGCTGGAGCACCTCAAATTACACAGAAGAAGCCCATTTACATACAAAATCCACAATGTTCTGGGATCTTGGAACCTGCAGAGAGCACTTAGAAGCCTGGATCAAGAAATGCAAAGATGTTCACACTTTCTGGAGTGAACCATTTTCTGAGACTGTGCTACTTTTATGAAGTCCATTTTATCAAAAGTGCTCATCTTAAAGGCCTTGGAGATTTAATAATGACAAGTAGGACAAGGACAAGGACAAGTCAATTAATGAGAGAGGAGGTTAGTTTCTCAATTAAGTGAATGGCAGGGTGAGCACACACATGGCCAATAAAAATTTATTGATCTGACCAGTCATTTCAATTTGAGTTCATTTTCACTCTTGCTAATAGCAAAAAATATTAGTTACTATGTGCCCAGTACTTTAAAAATGTTAACATTAATTCTCATGACAAGGCTATGAAGTGAGAAAACTAAGATAGAAAGGAAGTAAATGACGCAAAGTCACAAATCACAGAATGTGAAAATGCAATCTGAAACATGAATTTTGATTCTAAACCAGTGGTTCTCAACCTTCCTAATGCCGTGACCCTTTAATACAGCTCCTCATGTTGTGGTGACCTCCAATTTCATTGTTACAAATTGAACATAATTAAAGCATAGTGATTAATCACAAAAACAATATATAATTATATATGTGCTTTCCAATGGTCTTAGGTGACCCCTGTGAAAGGGTCGTTCTACCCCCAAAGAGGTCGCGACCTAGAGGTTAAGAATCTAAACCTATGCTATTAAGAACTATACTGCACTGTTTCTATATATGGTCAATATCCCTACTGAGTATTCTAACATACTATAATTCTATTTTAAAATGTGTAGCAAATTCTGGTTTTTCTCCCCCTCAAAAAAATTTTGTTCTGCTTTTTTTTCCCCCTTAGCAGATGGCCACACACCTTGGGTCTTTATTTCCTATATTGCAGCTAGGTATTTCCTTTTGTTTAAATTTTCACAATGAAATATGAGTACACATGGATTTTGTCATATTCTTGTCTGGGCCATAAAACATTCCATAAGTAGTTTGAGTTTCTCACTTTTCCAGTCTCATGGTCTGGAGTCCAGATACATGCATCAGAATCCTAGAAAATTTGGTCTATAATATTGAGGCAGTAAAGTTAGAATATGGAACAAACATCTCAAGCTCTACCTTTTCCCTTTTCATTCTTGGCTGTAACATTGAATATGTGACCTTCACTGATCACCTGTTCCCCATTTCCTCCTCCCTGATTTCTTGTAATTGAGCCAAGCAGAACTGGTCTCAATAAGATTTGGTAGCCATACTGACTTAAAAGTGACCAACAGGGTCATTATAATATCTTTATAATGAATCTGCATTATGGTTTTGGGACACCCCCTCTCATCTCTCACAGTTGTCATGACAGTCCTGGGAGGACCAAAAAAGAAATCATTATTTGGAGAGGAAGGACAAGGACAGGCTGCATGGGCATTCAGCCCACCAGGGTCAGAAGACAAGGGCCATGCTATATACCCTTTTGCCCATGTTAATGAACATTTTTCTCTATATTACTGGCACCTGAAGATGCTTTAGAATGAGCATTATGTAACGATGAGACCTGCAACTCAAGTTAAAATTTCTCTTAAATTATCTACACGTAACTTAAGTGGACAAATCCAGGCAGTATTGCAAATGTGTAAAGGGGGTACTTCTTGAGGTGTGGCCCAACAATAGTGCACTTACATATGTCTTCACATCTAACTGGATGCAATAGGCATGGAGGGGGCCTCACCAGGTGACTCTTGGGAAGTTTTTTTTCCCAAATTATGTCTCTGGGACCAGGATGAGGTGCCTTTTCACATCAGGCACATTTACAGGTCATTACAGGGGAATAAGAAGAGTACTTTTAAGGCTCCCTGAAGGAAGAATGACTAGGGACTGCTGGTGATTGCATCAGTGATGTGGCACAAGGCTGTCTCACCTCATGTGAAAGCGGACAAGTGAAGGCAGGCACCATGGGCTGAATGTGAGTGGAGCTGGGCACAATGGTACTGCCAGAGTCTCTCAGAATGTGACATGAGAGAAATTGGATTTTATAAATCCATGTGCAATCCTAGCATTCCAGTGTACAGGAGATTGTACCAGAAGCTCTGTCTTCCCCCAAATATTCATCCTAAAAATTAGAAATCTCTGTAATATCAGTTTTCCCATTAAGCTCTGTGTTCCAGGTGCAGGAGGAACAAAGAGGCACATACTTTTCCTCTAGTGATGTAGTCTTAGTCCAACATAACATATTTACCCAGCCAATCCACCAAGCAAGTTCCATTGCATACATTGTGTATAATTCTGAGACTCTATTCTTTTAGTCTGGATATTTCAATGCATAGCAATATTGAAGGTACTTTTAATTTTGTTTTGTTTTTACTGTTTTGTCACAGCGGGTTACTCTCTTCAATTCCAGAATTCCATAAGCCCATGAATCTTGTCTTTGAGGGGCCCTTATTTTTTTGTACTTGATTCTTCTCAATTGAAGAATTGCACTCAACAGAATTTTGAACAGAGAGTTTATGTTTCTCGGGTTGGGAGGGGTGGGGATAGTATATCAGCAGCTTTATGGTCTTCTGCCAAGCTCTGTGTACATGTTCAAATGAGACTCTCCTTGTCTAAGATTTTCCACTAGGCCAGTGGTTGGCAAACTCATTAGTCAACAGAGCCAAATATCAACAGTACAACGATTGAAATTTCTTTTGAGAGCCAAATTTTTTAAACTTAAACTATATGGGTAGGTACATTGTTATTAACTTAATTAGGGTACTCCTAAGATGACCCTTGCTAAAAACGTCCTTAATTTGATTGAGGTACATTTGCTGAGGTCGACCCCCTCCAACTCTCCCATCCATGCTGGTCTTGTATACTTGTTTCGTCTATTTCCTTTCATTCATCCTCTCTATATGTCCAAACCATCTCAACATACCTTTCTCAATCCTCGACACTACATCTTCTTTCACTCACCTCCACAACATTCCCTAAAATTAACTAACCATTGCACAATGAGACTGCTGACTGACTAGCTCACTCAACTCATGCATGAATCCCGCGCGCCTCCCCCGAGCTGCTGCTGTGTGTCCCGTGGCCCGCCTGCGCCGCATCTCCCATCTCCCGCCCACCCAACCGATACCCCCCACTTCTTCTAAGGCCACTTCTTCAAAATAGACTCGCCCAGGCCAAAAACCGACTTCTGCGCGTGGGCCACGAAGTTTCAATCGCACTGTATGTGTGCGCCCGCACGTGGTATTTTGTGGAAGAGCCACACTCAAGGGGCCAAAGAGCTGCATGTGGCTCGCGAGCCATGGTTTGCCGACCACTGCACTAGTCCATAAAGCTGAGTATGGACTTGGTGCCAAAAAAATACATTTTCAACAACAAGAAGGTTGGTAATTTTTTTCTGGAGTTAAAAATAATAGAACATGCAAAAATTTTATTCCAATTAAATCAAACCTAATTAACTTCCATCAATTTAAGAACACATTCTAATTAATCTTCCTTTACCAATATTACATTTTTATGACTTAGAGTTATAGAATATATTTTTTAGAGATACTTTCTCTTGCAATAATTTCCCACCATGGAAGCTGGGAGAAGACGCAAATGTATTTTTCTTCAAAATAATAATAATAATAAAATTAAAAATAAGTTAATAAACATTAAAACATGATAAAAATAACAATAATAAAATATTAACTTGAAGGCTAAAATAATTATCTATCCTTATAGTCTTTATGTCTAGATTCACATTTTAATATTGCAGCCTTCTGAAATAAAAAAACAATAAAGAAAAAAGCGAGAGAAGAGGAATGCAGGCTCTTGGATCCAGTTGATAAGAAAGAACTCTCTTTCTTTGAGTTGATTTGTTGCTTAACACTCATCTTGCATCAATCTCTGTGTCTCAGTAAATACAGGGTCACAGTACTCACCCAGCTTATGTTCAACTTTAAATATTGCCAAGCTGGAACAAAGGTCCTTTAAAGCTGTCTCTATATTGGTGCATATAGTTTTAGAGATATGACAGAAATTTTCAACTCTAAATATTTGTATGATTCTATTTTTAAAGATGATCTCATGGCTACCAACGTAGAGATTAAATCTTTTTAGCTGCTCCTGCATCTAGGTGGCACAATGTGCACATGGAGTGTGAGCAGAATTATGTTACTTGTGGGTCTGGCTCAGGAAACTTTGAGCTTATTTGTCACCAGTTATTCTTTTCCATTTACTGTCTAGATAACAGATGTGGGTAACTCATCATTAAACTTTACAGATGTGTACAATGCCTTAGTGGATAGAGAACAACAGAATGGAAGGAACCTGAAATCTCTGAAAGACCAGGTTGAGCCTAGAGTGGTGGAACTGTAATAAGCTGTAGCATCAGCCTCTTAAATGATTTTTTAAAAATTGAGATGCAATTCATATACCATAAAATTCACCCATTTAAAACGTGTTTTTTTCATGTGTTAAGATATGTACAACCATCACCACTTAAGTTTAGATAATTTTTATCAACTTGAAAGTGAAACCTAGTACACTTTAGCTTTTACCTCCCTGCTTCCCCCACAGCCCTACCCCAACCCTAAGGAACCAACTTTACTCTCATGTCTATGAATTTGGCTGTTTTGGGCATTTCATATGAATGGAACACTAAAGTATATGATTTTTGTAATGGCTTCCTTCACTTAGCATAATGCTCTCAAGGCTCATCCATAAAATGGATTTCCAACATGGCTCTGAGCATGCCTAGTAACCATCAAGGTCTCCACCTTCCTGTGCAACATTGTCCATGATCCCGGTCCCAGTTGATTTTTCTACTTTATTCCTAGCTGGCTACATTGGACCTGGCTGATATCTAGGATTTACCTCCTACTTTTGTATATTTGCTCATTTCCTTCCTTTGCCTTAAAATATCTTTCCTCCAATCCCTCTTTTTTCAAAAGTGAGTCATTCTTTAAGACCCAACAGAAATAAGACTTTTCTGTGAAGCCATCTATAAACCTTCCCAACCCTTCCTAATATAAATAACTGTTGCTTTTGTAGACACAAGCACCTTTTCTCTAACATCATTTGTTAACACTGATCACTTCTTGCAAAATGTACCACCACATATTGCAGGAAAACAAGAGCATTGCCCAAATTAAAAATCCCAAATATAGACAAGTTATAGAGACTGATAAACTAGTATTGCACAATATGATTACATTATAACTCTGAAAATAAGAAGTCTAGGATATAAATTCATATGAAAAGACAAGCATTCACATGAGTGCATGATTGGTAGTATTATATTTCATATATTAAAGGAGGAAATTTCAATTTTCATATTTTTATGTTATGATATTTATTCAATGCAACAGCTTTCTTGGAACAAGTTTTTCATTTTAGTAATCTACTTATGATAAATCTATAAAAATAAATCTAACATCTAGCTGCTGCTACTTTGTTTTTACAATGTTGTAAAAGAGCCAATTTCAACCAAACATATTATTGAAAGTGGAATTAACATTTTAATGTCTTTGAAACCAACTTAGAATATTCCATACAGAGAAAAATAAGCAATGATAGTAACCCAATATTGTTCCAGTAACACAACTCCTACATATATCCATCCAGAAGGCAACAGGTGTAACAAAAGATTACTTTCATTACACAGTTTTGTTCATGGCCTAATGCAGTGAAATCCCTTACAATCACATATATTTTTTTTCTGAATTATTATTCATATGAAAATGCAAATATGGGGAATGCAGCTTAATAGAAGATAAAAGCAGACAATATAGCCAATATTTGTGACACTTGTCAACTTTCAAAAACTTGTTGATGGCTAAGATTTCTTTGTTCATTTTGAATGGTCACTTTTTGAGTTTGTATTTTTATATTATTTTAAGAAACACTCAGAATATAAACCCAGGACCCTTTTAATCTCCCACAGAGCCAACACACACACACACACACACACACACACACACACACACACACACACTGGAAAAATATGCTACAAAATACTAGCGATTATCTCTTGATTGGCAAAACAGGAGTCTTATGCACACAGTTATTGATAATGAGGAAGTATAAATTAATAATGAGTTTTTTAAAAGCCAGAAATGAAAAGGCAGTCTGAGCATAAAATTAAAGCAACAAAAATACCCCTGAGGGACAGGCTGCAGCCTTCTCTCAGCCAGCGGTTACGGGCTCACATTCAGCCCAGCAGCTCTGTGTTCACCGTGCGGGGAACACACGCCCCTTGAGGAGGAGCTGTCAGCGTGGAAGAAATGGCATCCTGCTTGCCTTCGGGGGAGGGGGAGAGGAGATGAAAATCAAACACTTAACTTTCCACAAAAGGTTGTGTCCTTTCGATTTCGGTTCTTCTCAACCCAACTCATAACTGCTTGCCTATAACATTCCACTCAGTTTTCAGCTTCTAAAGGGAACTGTGAGGACCCTGGGGAGCCAGACTCCGGAGGACGGGAGAGGCGAGAATTTATTCGCTGTCTGCAGCTTAGGAGACAGGTAAATTGGCTCAGAGACGTGGATTTCCATGCACACGTGCATTAACTAACATCAACAATAACAAAGCGTGCTCCAGCGCAGCACACCTGGCACTGGAGGTGAAGGCCTTGGAGGCAGCTGGCCGATGGTGGGGGCAGAGGAGGGGTGGCTGGAGGGACTGTAAACTGGAGTCAGCTCAGCCCCTCTGTTTGGATGGAAGGCTGCTGCAGGGCAGGGGCCACAGCTTGTTCCTGGGATGGGCTGCTCCCTCTTGGGCACCCTCCCAGGCTGCACAAAGAGCCCTGCCTGGGAACAGGAGGAGTGCATCCTCCATCACCTGCTTGAAGGGGCTGAGGTCCTTTCTGTGACTGGGGAACCAAACTATCCTTTCCTAAGAAGCGCTGGTTGCAGTCACTTCCTCCATCTTTCCCCTCCCCATCTCACACATTTCCCTGATGTCTGTGGGACATTGATAAAACAGAGAGAAGGTGATCCTTAACATACAATTTAAACATTAAAACATTCTTTATTGCATTAACTGTATTTAGTATTCCAAAGATTCTATAAAGTGATATTTAGATGAAATACTTCATTCTCACACATTTTAATCAACGATTAAAAATAACTATAAGGTCTAAGATGGGTTTTTATTCTGCAGTTTCCAAATGTTTAGTCCCTACCAAAAAATTACATCAATTATTGTTTTTAGGTTCAGTTGTTTTGCTGAGTCCTCTGTAAGAATGAAAACAAAATTCCTCAGCTTTTTTTTTTTTTTAAGTTCTGTAAAGTAGCAACAGAGAAGTGGGAGGAGGAGAGGGAGCAAGGAGGAGTGAGAAGGACCTGGGAGTTTGTCCTGGGATACACTGACCTGAGGAGCTATGGGACAGAAGTGGGAATTCAACTTTCTTTTGCAAACAACTTGGTCCTGAGCTTGTCTTTCAATTTCTGATTCAAAATGAACTCTGAGGAATGGAGAGGTAGGGACACCTGTAGCCTGGTAGCCTGGACTGCAGGTTCAGTTGCTGGCTTTAGCTCCCTCATTAGGAGCAGTGGTAGCTGTGAGGTGACAACCTTGCAGCATGTCACATAACCAGGGCAGTGGCAAGTGGAGGGGAAAAGAAGGGCGCATGGAGAGGTAAGAGATTAGGGAATGGAGTGGGGCCGGAGGCAGCTTCTTCATGCATGAGCTCAATGTTCCTCATTATAATGTGCATTAGGATACATTATGGCTTTTAATTCTGATTCCCCATGAGATTCACCTCCTACACATTTTTTAAGATTTTGTTTTTTAATTTAATTATTATTATTTTTTTTTATCAAGAGCAACCTTGGCTCAGATAGCTCTGGCTTGTCTTTGTTTATTGGGTGAAAAAAAAAAAAAAGGAAAGAAAGAAAGATGACCAAACATAGATGATCTGCATTATGATTGTGGCTTCACCTCCAGCTCCCAGTCACATCCTTAAAAGTTGGGAAAGGAGCAGGCAGTCCCCTGGACACGGCTATAATTCACTGCTCAGGCCAAAACTTGCTTAGGCCAACTCTCAGCTCAGCTTCATTCTTGGTATGTTCTAAAAAATTAGGACAAACCAGCATAGCACTTTCTGGAATATAAGAAGTACTTTCTCCTTCCTAACAAAGTCCTAGGTCAGACATGTCCAGGAATTATGCACAGCCACTTGATATTTTCAGATGGATATATATATATATATATATATATATATATATATATATATATATATGTATATATATGTATATATAAAATATATTTTATTGATTTTTTACAGGAAAGAAGGGAGAGGGATAGAGAGTTAGAAACATCGATGAGGGAGGTAGATCGGCTGCCTCCTGCATGCCCCTCACTGGGGATGTGCTCGCAACCAAGGTACATGCCCTTGACCGGAATCAAACCCAGGACCCTTGAGTCCTCAGGCTGATGCTCTATCCATTGAGCCAAACCGGTTCGGCTTCACGTGGATATTTTTAACAGGACATGGAGAATGCAGAATTCGTGAGGTCTTCTTGATATTCTTTATTGACTGTTTTATTAATATATGCTTTTTCTTGTTTTATAACATAAGTCTATCTTTAAATTTTGATGCACCCTTCATTTTGGAAAACAAAATAAATATCACATGACTCAGTTTGCCTGAACAAGGGATGACTGTTAAGCTTTGTGGCCAAAAGAATTTTGAAGACTTCTAAAAAAGGAGAAAAATCAAAAGCTGTTTCTCTTCTGAAACCCCAAACTTTTTCAGTTCCTTCAGTATCATAAACGGAGCCATAGATACTACATTTTATTGGTCTGTCATATGTCAAACCAAATTGTCAAGCTAAAACCTCAGGTTTTGATGAATACTAGTCATCTCATCACTAGTTCTACAGCTGTTCTCAACAACTAGGACCATGAGACAGAGCGATGCATGAAACTTGTGGATGCACAATTCTTGGCCATGTCCCCAGGTTGTCCTAGTCTCAGGTCCTTCCTCAGCATCCACCTCACTATCCTCTTAGCAGCTGGTTAAAACTTAGGTTTGGGGAGAGGATGTTCACATGAGAGGGATTTGCTTCTCAGTGGTTACCCTGGCATTGGGTAAAGCCACTCACCTGCAATATAAGATGCGACTGCCTAGTGCAGCAATAACATTCAACCAGAGATCCTCACAGCATTGGGAACACTGTGGCCCTTTCAGAGATTCACTGTAAGTATAGAACCAAAAATAGATGAATTTTTCATTGCAGGGCTTGACCTATGCTTACTGTGCCAGAAATAAAGTAAAACACGCACACTGTCTTAAAATGATGGGTGCTTTGCACAACTTTGCTTCAGAGAATAACATTGCAATCATTTCTACCGGGATTTCTTCTAGGTTTGCAGGTTGCCATGGCATCTAGACCCAACATGACGGCCCCCATTTGCCTGGTGGAAAATAATAATGAGCAGCTGTCAGTGAATCAGAAAGCTCTAGAGATTCTTGACCAGATTTCTCAGCCAGTGGTGGTCGTGGCCATTGTAGGACTGTATCGAACAGGCAAATCCTACTTGATGAATCGGCTTGCAGGACAGAATCACGGTGAGTGGTGTCTCAGGCAGAGGACAATTCTTTGACTCTACCTATATCAATATCAGGGTTTCTTAGTTTTCTTCACTAGTCACATGAAGAAGGAGTTAAATTCCTTTCAATAAACCAATCTTCTAATTCTTATCACTAAATTATTACCTTAATATATTCTGTTACCATATTCTATGTTTTACTCCTGTTCAGGGAAATCTATCCTACTAATGCATAGACCCCTTCTTTTACCTGTGCAAGCACTGGGGTTTTGAAATTGTGCCTCCTCTCTCAATGTTTTGCTTTCTCTGTAGAATATTCCCATCAACATATAATGATGTTTGAATATCTGTCATCATGTTTAAAGATTTTTGTGAGTTCACATCCCATTGTGGCAAATATCCCCTCCCATATGCTCTGCCATGTTTTTATCATTTTGACTGGAAAATATATTATCTCAATTTTTTTCTTTAGATGTCTCCCCTCTATCCACTTCTGTCCATCTTTAGTAGACCATTCTTTTAAAATGCCCTTTTGATAGTCTTCAGTAACCTTTCTTATATCTGGTTCATTGTGAGCCCGTGCTGGGTAACATTCTCACAGTTAACATTCATCTCCTATTTGAAATAGATGACACACAAAGTAAAGCATTTTTTACAAAATAGAGAAAGCACCATCTTACATTCTGGATTATTTCTATTCCAAAACATCTGACTGTGTAGCCCCTTGGCTGCTTAGATTGTCTGTTGTCACTGTGAGCTGGGTCTCCCCTTCCTTTATAGGTTTCCCTCTGGGCTCTACGGTGCAGTCTGAAACCAAGGGCATCTGGATGTGGTGTGTGCCTCACCCTTCTAAGCCTGATTGCACTCTGGTCCTTCTGGACACTGAGGGCCTGGGCGATGTGGAAAAGGTAAGGCAGAGAGTCACAGATAAGTTGTTTTCAATCTGGATAGTCTCATAACAAACTCTTTAACTTAACTGCTTGATCTTTTTGTGAAATCTAGAAATCCAACTATATATCAGGCAAATGCTCACTTGTTTGACTCTTATTTATAGGTGAGGTGTCATGGTACATTGTGCAAATTTTTTTCTATTTCTCGGCACTCATTAATAATTTGATTCAATTTAATAAACAATTGCTGAGCACCATATTCCCCAGTCTCTAAGTTAGTATTGTAGATACTAGTGACCCATGTAAAAGCCCTGCTCTCAATGAGTCTGCAGTTTTCTGGTGAAGTTCACCAAGTACTCACCAAGAATTCTGGAAGACTTCAAGACACCTCTGAATGGGATGGTTCTATAAAAGCATAGGTTTATCTTTCAACAAAATTTAAAATGAGTTTTTGATATTTTATTTTTTTACGGAAGGGTAAAATGAATGATTTCTCCTTTTCTGCTTTTGTTTGAGACTTATTTGGAAATAGTACCTAAATTTCTACAACTTTCTATTTCTGCCCAAAGAAGATTTAGAAATTTTGTGTTTATTTTGTGTATCAAACAGTCTTGCTGTCTAAATAACCTTTTGTTTGTCATAAGTACCACTTCTTATTATAATCACTTTTTAAAAATTGAGCTTTGGAAGATAAATCCTCCAAGAATTTCGAGGTATATTTCCAGGTATATTCCACTTTTACTCTAAGGAACAACTTTAGATAGTGTTTATAATAGAAAGAAAAGTCTGTATTGTGCCATTATTTAGACCTGCTGTGTTTTATACAAACAAATTAACTCCTCCTTTAAGGTCCCTCATCTGGTTGCACAGCTCACGGTTTAGCTTTAACTTCTTTTTTTCTGAGGGAAGCATGCTTCAGTTTATTGGCATTGCCAATCTATCAACAAGACAGGTGTTATTTTCCCCATGAAGTGAGATGGTTTTCAATCTGCCATAACCTGTGCCCACACATCTTCACTTTGAAAATGTAGCATTTCAAGCTTTAGTCAGGGTACATTATTCCTTCTTCACTTTCACAATTTTGATGCTGCTGCTGAAGGTCTTCTCGGCGCTTGCTTTGAATTCAATTTTCAGTGCATCCCTCACTGTTTTTGCACTGATGTGGGAGTCGTGGATGTAGCTGAGTCCAGCCTGTCATCAGTAGGCCACCATGATGCTGTGAGAGGGGGGAGAGTCGGGCTGAATCATGAGGACACCTCAATGTTGACTCAGGTCTCGACCCAGCCCAACTTTAACTTCTTGACCTACCCTCTGTTCTAGTCAGATCAAACAGCTCTCCTTTTATGAGAAGAGACCTCTGTATGCTGCCATGCCTACTTTTGCTTCTGTGGGTCTTTCCACCTGTAGGATATCTTCATTTATTCAAATTCACACTCTACGAAGTCTTTAATTTTCAGTCAAGATGCTGAGGAAGACTTCATGTTATGTAAAACTTTCCATCTTCCAGAGCTCTGGTCTTCCATGATGGACTTGTAAATTTTAATTTACTATTTTTTAAAATTTATCTTTAATATTGAAAGTATTGCAGATCTCTCCCTTCCCCTCTCCCATTGATGCTTTCTTCCCATTTCCATCACCTCCGCAGGACTTCACCATGCTATTGTCAGTGTCGATAGATTGTGCATTCAGGCATACAAGTTCTTTGATTGATCTCTTTCCTCCCCCCCTTAATTTACTATTATAGCTACAGGTTCTAATGATTATACATGTAATTAAGATGTAAGCCTCATGTAGATATTATTCTTGTTATATTCATTGCTACAGATGTTTGTCATGGTTTTGAAATAGTCACCTTGAAAGTAATATTTGTCATTTTAAACTGCTTTTTAATTTTAACAACAGTGGAAATATTCAGTAGCTTCCCATAAACATTTCTTGAATACATCCCCAGTTATGCTAACTATGGAATAATTTATATAGTCCATGACCAACAAATATATGTAGAATAAATATGTGCTAACACTGTTCATTGAACCTAATAGCACACCAGGTGCTGCACTGTTATTTTATTTCATCTGATTCACTAAAAAGAAAACTGTGTGATGACAGAATCTTTTTATATATGAAAGAATCACAGTCAGAAGTAATGTTATTGTAATTGCTAAAGCTCATATGTGTATACTAGTAACCCGTTGTGTGAAATTGCCCAAGAACTGGGACCCTCTCCTCTCTCCTCCCCCCCTCTCCCATGCCATGGGACTACCCCAAGTCCCAGAGTCCCTCCCTGTGTGGCCGGCGCTCTGTGGGATGGCCCCAAGTCCTGGAGTGCCACCCTGATGCCTTGCCTCCAAGTCCCGCTCAGCATCCGCTGGACCCCACCCCCATGGCACATGTGGTGGGCCTTGGAAACAGCGGCAGAAGCCACACGAAGTGGACGCCGGGACCGCTGCAGCCCCATGGGGCCACAGGAACCCTGGTGGAAGCCATGCAGAGCGGCCACCAGCCCAGTCCCCATGCCCCACCTCCACTATGTGCGTCACCATCTTGTGATGGTGTTATGGTGTGAGGGTCGATTTGCATATTACCTCTTTATTATATAGGATATGCTGATCTTCAAACTTACTTATTTGCATGGTGAGTACATTACCTGAAATAAAAGGGAGGACTGTTAGACTTAGTGTCTGAATGAATTTCTATAGGGTAAATCCTGAATGTCTTGCCTTAATGTACTTCTAGGGTGACCCTAAGAATGACTCATGGATCTTTGCCTTGGCCGTGCTTCTGTGTAGCAGCTTCGTCTACAACAGCATGAGCACCATCAACCACCAGGCCCTGGAGCAGCTGCAGTATCCTTCCAGGAACCCAGCCTCCATGTGTCATGGCTTCAATGGCAATGGAGATCCAGTCAGTTTCTCCTTCCCTCTCACTTAGTTGCCCTTGGTAGACCAAAAGGATCCAGAGTGAAAAAGAGTGTTTATAATACTCTTTCTTTTAATCATAGAAATGTGGGAATTGTGGGTAGAAAGTTAATTTTCCTTAGCCAGGTCCTAGTTACGTGACAGAGCTGACAGAACTCATCAGGGCAAAGTCCTCCCCTACACCAGATGGAGTAGAAGATTCATCAGAGTTTGTGAGTTTTTTTCCAGACTTTATCTGGACCGTACGGGATTTCACCCTGGAGCTGAAGTTAAATGGTCATCCTATCACAGCAGATGAGTATTTGGACAATGCCTTGAAGCTGATTCCAGGTAACAGAGCATGGCTGGGCAGTGCATGGTCCAATACAGATGGGAGGTACTAAACATTACATCTGGAGTTGCATTTGTGCTTGAGACTAGAAGTCTGAAGAAATGGTGTCTGGGAATGGGTTGAAAAGCTTTATGGACTGGAGTTTAAGTTCACTTGAGAAAAGTAGAGCCTAAACTAGAGTAGAACTATTCATAACCCATTTGTTCTTTACACATTGTAACTGAGAATCCAACTGTAACTTTGAACACAGAGTTTCTAAAGCCTTCTAAAGAGCAGACATTTATGTTTATTATTTTAGCTTCTGCTTTTCTGTGTTGAGGAAACCAACTGATCAAATACTTGTTTGGCATATAATTACAATGAAAAACCTATCTAATGAAAAAATATTTTTCATGTAATTAGACATGATTCTTCTGAAAGGGACATATAACTCTCTAATGTCTTTATACATATGTTATCTGTAAATATGACTTTATGTTCTAATAAACTGAAAGAAGAATGTTTTATCTTTTCAATCTAACATTTTGGAATATTTTTTATAATTATCCTAATATAATTTTAATTTACATATTATGGATTTTTATTTTATTTTTTTTCTGTTTACTTCTTTTTTTTTATTGCTTAAAGTATTACAAAGAGTATTACATATGTCTCCTTTTTTTTCCCCGCCCTTGAGTTTTTTATTTTTAAAACAATTTTATTATTGTAGTAAAATTTACACTCAATATAATTTTGTATTATTTTCTGATGTATATTGTAGTGATTAGATATCACATACTTTACAAAGTGATCGCCCCTATATTTCAAGTACCCACCTGGCATAATTATTACAATGTTATTAAATATATTCCCTATGCTGTATTTTACATTCCCCTGACTATTTTGTAACTACCAACTTGTATTTGTACTTCAACTCTTTCACCCAGAGCTCCAACACATGCCCCCCCGCCCCCCCAACAGCCATAGTTTTTTTCTCTGTATCTGTTACTCTGTTTCAATTTTGTTCTTTAGAATCCACATATAAGTTAAATCAAATGATATTTGTCTTTCTCTGTCTAACTTATTTCACTGAGAATAGCATTCTCTAGATTCATCCATGTTGTCTCAAATAGTATGATTTCATTATTTTTTTATGACCAAGTAGTATTCCATTGTGTATATGTACCACTTCTTGCTTATCTACTTGTCTGTTGTTGAGCACTTGGGTTACTTCCATATCTTGGATATCATAAATAATGCTGCATTGAATATAGAAGTCATATAGTCTTTTGAATTAGTGTTTTGGATTTCTTTGGATACATACCCTGAAGTGAAGTCACTGGGTCATAAAGCAGTTCTATTTTCAATTTTTTTGAGAAGCTTCCATACTCTTTCCCATAGTAGCCACACAAGTCTGCATTCCCACAAACAGTGCACAATGGTTCCCTTTTTTCCACACCCTCACCAACTCTTATTGCTTATTGATTTATTAATGAGAGCCATTCGGACAGGCATGAGGTGATATCTCATTGTGGTTTTAACTTGCATTTCTCTGATGATTAGCGATGTTGAACATCTTTTCATATGTGTATTGGCCTTCATGTCTGAGATTTTACTGTCTATGTTTTATTCTAGTAGTTTTATGGTTTTGAGTCTTACATTTAAGTCTTTAATCTATTTTGAGCTTATTCTTGTATATGGTGTAAGAAGGTGGTGTAGTTTCACTTCTTTTGTACATATTTGTCTAATTTCCCAACACCATGCACCGCTAGGCTGCCTTTACCCCATTGTATGTTGTTTTGCCTCCTTTGTCATCTATTAATTGACCATATTTGCATGGGTTTATTTCTGGGCACTCTGTTGTGTTCAATTGATCTATATGTCTGTTTTTATTCCAGCGCCATGCTGCTTAGATTAACACAGCATTGTATTATAGTTTGGTATCAGGTAGCATAATACCTCCAACTTTTTTCTTCCTTCTCAGTATTTCTGTGGCTATTTGGGATATTTTATGCTTTCATATAAGTTTTTGGATTATATTTTGTGGTGTTGTGAAAACACCTTTGGTATTTTGACAGGGATTTTGTTGACTCCATAGATTCCTTTGGGCATTATTTTAATGATGTTAATTCTATCTGTATCATAGTCCCCCCCCCCAATTCCCACATATTTATCCTTGCTAAAATAATAAAAATATTTGAATGGGTTACATTTACATGGGCATGAAGGTATCTGATGAACCTGTGAAAGAAATACCACTTCTGATGTAGACACTCTTGATTTTATGTTTGTATTTACTATTTCTCAAAACAATGAGAAATGGGCTACATAGAAAAGCAAAGCTATCAAATGAAATATAGTTCTTTACCTTAAAAATTTAGAGACTAATGGTGATATCTTAAAATTATATTTTAGTTTCATTTACTCTTCAGTTTTCAAAGGTTTTTATTTTTTTAAAAGCTAATGCTGTACACATTATTTTTAGCATCTAAACAGTTTTCCTTAGTTAATCTGGTGTTATTTCCAACATTGCTTCATTAAGTCTTGCTTGGGCTCTTCATTTTGATCCACAGCTTCATTTCCCCATGGGATCAAGGTGACCAAAAACTTACATTTGACCCATGTTTCTGTTATTTATTCAGTAGCTAATATTGACAATATAGACAATACTCTACCATTTTTAGGTCTGATAACAGCAATAGGTTGTTGTAGTTGTTTTTAAACCATATTTAATCTCTTCCAAAATTTTCCCCCAAAGTTGCATCATTGGTAAATTTGATGTTAAAGGAGCATTTGGATGGATATCTCTGCTAAAGGAGTTATAAACACAAGTTATACAGATAGAATAGGGCAAAAATACAAAAATCCCTGTCATAAAAATCTTTAGGTCCCTTGTCCTCAGACTGCTCCTACTATAATACCTGTTCTTGTTTGTTTTAATCTTTCAGGCCGGAATCCCAAAGCTCAAATATCTAATCTCCCTAGAGAGTGCATCCGCCATTTCTTTCCAAGAAGGAAGTGTTTTGTCTTTGACAGGCCAACAAATGACAAAGAACTCCTAGCCCATATTGAGCAGGTTTCCGAATACCAACTGGATCCTAAATTTCAGGAACAAACAAAGAACTTCTGTTCTTTCATCCTCACTGAGGCGAGAATCAAGACCCTCAGGGAGGGAATCAGGGTCACTGGGAAACGTGAGTCTCCACTTCACATTTTGTGGGGCCTAATATTTGTTGAATATATTATAGGATGTGCTCTCCAGGATTTGTGTTTGATTTTACATAGAATTATGGGTCTATAGGTATTCATACTCCATGAAGACACATGTATACTTATCACACTTTTGGGTTATTATAAATTCCTTTCTAAAATTACAACCATTGACAGCTAAATCTGCAGCATCCATACATATAAAAAGTCTTCTACTAATAATGAATCACTAACTGGGGATAAAAACAGAATACATTGTTTCCTCAATTGAAGTTCTTTATTATGAATGTGATTTGCAAGGAGAATACAAAAGATATTTTGGGAGTTTAGAGCAATTTACTAATGACTATTAGCCAATAAAGCTCTGAAAATTTACTGGATTCTGCATAATTAGGAAAAAAAATAGAATCACATTTACCTTACCTCATCTGTCTACCTATGTAAATAATTTGCTTCTAAGATTTTTAATAGGAAATTATGTTTCCAGATATCCTTTAGTATGTTAGATAAAGGAATGCATTGAATTATGTTAGCCTTGTGGTCTAAAGAAACACACAAATTAGAGTCAATGGGACAATAGCGTTACTGGAGGAAATATGTTCTTCTGTGGTGTTGTGTGAAAGGAATTTTAGGGACTCTCATGTAGGAGGAGTTTTACGCGATAATGGCAAGGCTTATTAAAGAGAAAAGCAAAGTACACTCTCAGGGAGACAGAGAGCTGGCTGACTAGGGGCCAGCTACTGTCCTGAGGTATTTGTTAAGCTTTCCCATATATATTTGGTTTGAGAAAGAGCAGGCTTTCTTAAAAACTATCCAATCCCTTTCCTGTCTTCTTCAGGGCTTGTGCCTTTTCCCTATGCAATCTTTCCTGCAGATTTTCCCAGTTTTTCTCTCCCCCATTTATGGTCTGAATTTTGGCTCCAATTGCACATACGTCATAGTTCTGCTTGGTCATTTGGTTCCTATAGTGCAGGTACTTAGTAAAGGAACTCCCTCTGCACCATTTTTCTCCCATTCTGGGTAGTTGGGTGGACTCCCCAGCGTGACTCTAAGGCTGTTTTTTTCCTACCTAATCAGGATTTATCAGATGTCTGACTCAATTTGCTCCCTGGTCTCCTGTTAATATCTAGCTAACTGCATAGTCCAACAATAGTAGAAGGATGAAGTGTGTGTGTGTGTGTGTGTGTGTGTGTGTGTGTGTGTGTGTATGAGTTTTTGTAAGTGAGAGACAAAAAGACGGAGAGATTTAGAAATGTAGAGTGTGAACCATAGATGCTGTTGAGTGATAAATTGATATTTATCCCTTAAATTTCCTGGCTTATTAGGGCTAAGGACTCTGGTGGTGACTTATGTGGATGCCATCAACAGTGGTGCAGTGCCTTGTTTGGAGAATGCAGTTACAACTCTGGCCCAGCTTGAGAACTCAGGGGCTGTTCAAAAGGCAGCCGACCACTACAGCGAGCAGATGGCCCAGAGAGTGAGTTTACCCACAGACACGCTGCAGGAGCTGCTGGACCTGCATGCAGCCTGTGAGAAGGAAGCCATTGCAATCTTCATGGAGCGCTCCTTCAAGGATGACAACCAGGCGTTCCTGAAGAATCTTGTGGTACTTTATCTTAGTATTTATTTACCCTTTGTGAATCTTCCCTTGCAAAATGAAGCCTAGAAGAGCATTTCTGACCCCAGTCCTCTTCTCTTACTCATGGATTTAGTAGTCTGCATTTAGAGGGATACAGTTTAAAAACATTGCATTTTTGTCGCACCCTCATTACCAAACTTCAGTACTTTATCCAAAAATTTCTCCGATCTCTGATGCATAGTTACCATAGACATCTTTCTGAACAGAATACTTATTTTAATTCAATATTTATATTGAATTAAAATCTGCCCAGAAGACCTAAAAAGTCATTCCTTGGCTAGTCACTTTCTTAAGCTCACTCTCCCATTCTCAGGAATCAAATGTCTCTTAACAGACCCTCATACAAGGCTGTTTTCAATTCCTGTGGCTCCTTGTTGTATCATTATGTCATTGAAGATTGAATTAACAAAATTTACAATTGCAAGGAGCCATAGAGATAAGGTAATTCAACACCAACATTTTTGATGAAGAACCTGAGACCTAAGGTGGTTAGAAGCTTTCCCCTGCCTCACATGGAATTTTCAGGGTTGTGAGTAAAGGAAGCCTTGTAATTCCTGTTTTATTCCATGTCCTTCTCCAACAGAAAGCCTTTCTCATGAGGACCACAGCTAGACTTCCTTCCACCAAGTTCTTTGAAACCTTTTCTCCCCTGTTCCTTTCTCCTGGTGACAGCCCTCTATACTTTCCTTGCAGGAAATCATAAAGGATAAGAAGGATGAGTTCTTGCTGAAGAATGAAGAGGCATCTGTTAAATTCTGCCAGGAAAAACTTGAGCAGCTTTCCATGTCCCTAATGGAAGATATTTCAGCAGGCGTTTTTTCTATTCCTGGTGGTCACAAGCTCTACATGGAAACAAAGGAAAGGATTGAACAGGACTACTGGCAAGTGCCCAGGAAAGGAGTGAAGGTGAGGAATAAGGGGAGCGTAGGGATCCTTCCGATTAAAGTCAAGAGAGTCTCCTGGAAATCAGAGAGCACAGCACCAGTTGTGGGTAGTATCAGGACTGTTTTAGCATTTAAGGTTATTTCATCTTTTTTCCTGAAAAGAGTCATAATAACCATTCTCAGAAATGAATATGGATTTCTGAAATCCAAGAAAGACAGAAGAGAAATAATCATTTTTTCTATCCAACAAAGTGGCATCCAGTGTGTTAAAGGCAAACAATTTACAAGTTAAAGTCAGAGTTTTTGTATTCAAGGCTGATCAACAGAGAAAAGGAACTCGAACATGTACACAATTGCATATAGCGTTAAAATACTTATGAACTTGAGATAGTTGGTTACATAGGTGATAGTAACAAGTAATAATATCAAAATAATAATGATAATAATGCAATTAGTATTTATTGAACTTTTATTGTTAAGACATAATATTCAGTTCTTTCCCGAGAATTTTAATTTTATGCTTCAAGTAGCATTAAGAGGCATCTATACATTTTGTGAACATTTCACACATCTGGACTGAGAGGCAGAGATGGATTAAAATGACTTGCTTAAAGGAACAACCAGCAAATGGCAGAGGAAAACAGCAACACTAATTGGAGATAACATTTCTCCCAGGGAGGAAACTATACAAAGCACCAGAGACAGTGGTTGTGT
The DNA here is from genome assembly GCF_963259705.1 of Myotis daubentonii. Taxonomy (NCBI): domain Eukaryota; kingdom Metazoa; phylum Chordata; class Mammalia; order Chiroptera; family Vespertilionidae; genus Myotis; species Myotis daubentonii. The sequence goes on from NC_081842.1 coordinate 151,681,090, forward strand.
AGAACTGAACATGGTTCTCTCTGGCTGGAATGTAGAGTGAACAGAAGAATGGAGCACTAGGGGAGAGACTTCAGGGGTATGAAGAGCTTCTGGGCTCTCTAATGAGACTGGAAACTGTGTAGAGACATGATGCGGTTTTAGTCAGGAAGGAAAAATAACCTGGACATTGTTATTTTGAAGCCTATTCTTCCCAGTGGAAATTGAAGTTCTTTGTTCCTCTTGTCTCCTCAGGCCCAAGAGGTTCTCCAGAGGTTCCTGCAGTCGCAGGCAGCAATAGAGAATTCCATCCTGCAGGCAGACAAAGCTCTCACGGATGGGGAGAAGGCCATGGCAGGTAAGGGGCAGGGCTGGGCTCACAATGAGTGTCAGGTACCTGCACTGTCCTTTGACAGCTGCGAGAACAAAACCTCCTGACACAAGGAGATTTCTCTCCTTCTGTGGGACATACTCTCTAACTCTGAAAACACCAGGGCACACCAGCCGGCCAGGGCCTTTCCCATCACACTCTGCTATGAGCTCTTGGTGTGGCAAGGGAGCAATTCAGAGTCTTCTCACCTCCCCTTCCAGTTTGTTTTGTTCTCATTGCTCAGGAGGGTAGAGGTTAGTCCTCACCTAATTTTCTTCCCTCTGTCAAACCTCCCTGGGGCAGCGGAGCGGGCCAAGAAGGAGGCAGCTGAGAAGGAACAGGAGCTGATGAGACAGAAACTACAGGAGCAGCAGCAGCAGATGGATGCACAGAAGAGGAGTCTCGAGGAAAATATATTGCAACTGAAGGAGAAGCTGGAGAGGGACAGAGAGAATATATTAAGAGAGCAGAATATGATGTTGGAGCATAAATTGAAGGTAAGTCTTGCCATGGCCTCAGTAGTGCTCCATGGTCATTGTCCTGGTACCTCAGGTGGGATGGAGAATGTTACAGCAAGACCATGGAGGCAACACCATTGCTATTTACTACTTGTGATTTGTTAAAACCTTGAGTCTTCCTCTTGTTCCCTTTCTTTGTAAAAAATATCTTTGAAATCTACTCTGTGCATACACTCTGGAGTGGTCAGGACAAGCATCTCACCTCTGAATATTTGGACCATATATATAGGTTCTGAGGTGTGATTTTGGGTTATTTTAAAATGACTTATTTTGCCTGAATAAATAGGTATTTGAAACACATGTTTTTATTATGACCACCAGTTGGTGGTTTGCTTTACCAAGATCATTGCCTATTATCAAGAACCCTCCTACCATCCAAAGACTTTAAGGTAAATCTATGTTGACAATAAACTATCAGAAATGTCCAGATTAAAAATACAGGGATATGACAGCTTCAAACTTGCTGCACTGTTCCCAGATATGGAGAGTCTACCCAAGTCATCTTATGTCAAAGGAAGCATTCCTGATTGGCTATCTGTACATGTTTATAATAGGGTTCTACAGCAATGTGTAATTTCCCATTATTTCTACATTTGGTTGGCCACATTATTCCAAGTGGGACTGAGAATTGGTGCCAGCAGACCAAGGTTACTTCTCAACTGATATTGTGACTGGCACACATTACATTTGTCCTCAGGCCAGGCTTAGCATCCTAGCAAAACCCTATGGATATGTGAATATTTGTAAGACTGTAAACTATGCTTTCTTTCAGTGTTTAGGTCCAAGACAGGATTATTTTTTGTTGCAAAATTATCCTTGATTGTGTAAGAGAGAACAATTTTAAGAGTGAAAAGAAAGAGTTCTTAACTAGAAAGTGAAATTCTTGAAAAACATGGGAGTTTAAAATGTTTTATTTCCATTCTCATTTCTTTTTAAGATTCAAGAAGATCTGCTAAGAGACGGATTTAAAAAGAAATCTGAAGAGATGAATGCAGAGATCAATCATTTGAGAAATACGATTGATACTACTCAAAATGATAGTACTCCCTGGATTGCAAAAACCATAGATAGAATTGGCACTGAGCTCACTTCAATATTGTGTGCTCCTGGCAAACTTATTGGTAATATTGTGAAAGGCATAGGCTCACTGTTTAAAAAGAAATAATTCTCCTTTGAAAGAAATTATAGAATGTGGATATATGCTATGGCTTGTTTTTAGTGTGCATTCTTTTCAATTTCATTCATCCAAGTTTTAAACAAAAAAAGGTGCCTACTAAAGGATATCAATGCCTAGCCCTCATTATATAGAATTAATGCTCTTATGCTTTGATATAGCATGTTTACTTTATGAAATTGCACGTTTAAATAAATATACTTACAAACAATTCGACTTATCGTTTTAAATGACAAAAGATTGGAAATTACAAAAATATTCATTGATATAAATTGGTAATATAATTAAACATGTGCACATGCTGGAATATTATGCAGCCAGTAAGTAGAGAATTCAGCTCTATTTTTATAAATATACAACAATGTTGAAAATACATTGTAAAGTGAAAAAAGGAGGAACACAAGAAGTGTATAATGTGTTTTTTGGAAAAAAGGTAATTTCTGTGTGCAATCATAGGTATGTGTACACACTGAATACCTATTGGAGCCCTCAAAGAAGTAATATCAGTTCCTACTTGGGAGAAGTGTGTGCAATCAGGGTAAACATGTCACTTGCTTTTCATTATATACTCTTTCTTCTGAATCTTGTAAAAAAATCCTATAGAATAAAGAGGTAATATGGAAATTGACCATTATGCCATCGCACAAAGATGGTCACCTCCATTTGGTCAAAGATGGCCGCCCCCATGTGGTTACAAGATGGCCACCATAAGATGGCCGTCAGGGAAAGGCAGTTGTGGGCAATCAGGCCAGCAGGGGAGGCAGTTGGGGGCAATCAGGCCAGCAGGGGAGGGCAGTTGGGGGCAACCAGGCTAGCTGGGGAGGGCAGTAGGGGGCAACAAGGCCTTCAGGGTAAGGCAGTTGGGGGTGACCAGGCTAGCTGGGGAGCAGTTAGGCATTGATCATTCTGGAAGGGGAGTGGTTAGGGGGTGATCAGGCTGATAGGCAGAAGTGGTTAGGGGCAATCAGGCAGGCAGGCAATTGATTGGGAGCCAGCTTTCCTGGATTGTGAAAGAGAAGTTTAAACCTGCAGTCAGACATCCCTTGAGGGGTCCCAGATTGGAAAGGGTGCAGGCTGGGCTGAGGGACAACCCCCTTCCTCTCCCAATGCACAAATTTCGTGCACCAGGCCTCTAATCATTAATAAATAAATAACAAAGAAAATGTAAAGTGTAACACTGATAATGACAATAACAAGAAAATGTAAAAACTGGCTATTAGATCATGAAAGTTCTCACCGCTTCTAGAAATGACACAAGCCTGCAAAATTAGAGGTTTCAGCATAAATCAAAGTATACAAAGTATAACATTTGCATCCTCATCTGGTTTCCTTATAGGCCTCATTCTCAATCCATTATATTTGCTTCAAAACTAAGACATACACTTTCCTGTCTCACTTGGAAATCTCAGCTAGAGTAACTTATAATTCCTATCCTGAATTATAATTCTAAGGTGTTAGAAGCAAATTACCAAACATAAGCTCATGCATTGGTGAGAGAGATTTTATATCCTTAAAAGTGCAGTGGTGGCCTCTATGCTATAAGCAAGGGTAAAGAAACATGTACCACTGCACAACTGGATGGCCCGGTGGAGTTGGGGATGATAAACCTTGTCACATGGAGGCCAGGTTTTGGCACTTAAATGCCATCAGTATCATGGTTTGCTTTAGCTCAGGCTGCTATAAAAAGGTACCATTTTTGTGTGTCTTAGAAAGCAAATATTTATTTCTTCTAGTTCTGCAGGCTGTTAGTTTGAGGTCAGCACGCCAGCATTGGGGATTCTTGGTCAGAATTCTCTCCTTGATTTGCAGAGGGCTGCCCTCTTTTTGTGTCTTCACATGGTGAAATGAGTTGGGAGCTCTCATGATTTTTATAATACGTGTAGTCAAACAATAGTGCAAGAGAGAGAGAGAGAGAGTGTAAGTTAGTGAAATATAATTGTCAACCTAGATGTATGTGAGAAAAAATAGCTTTCAAAAATAGATACAAATTTATATTTGGGGGAGAGTTTTTCTTGAAAAAGTCTGAAAATGTTCTAAATATTTTACTTTAGTCAAAAACAAAGATAGCCTAAATATTATGTCTGCACTATAAAAGGGAATGAGATCCAAATATAATAGATATGTGAGACAATAAATATTGACTGTGTAAAAAATCATAATAATGTACTCTGGGATTAGAAAAGAGCAGATAAAATCAACATAAAATAATTCATAAAGAGTCTAGACATAAATCAAGTATTATAAGGTTCCTGTATTGTTTTCAGGAGACTACGGCAAGTAATTTTGGGTTTCATGATTTAAGTCTAAATATTGCCATTTATAATGTAATCAGTTAAAGAATAGAGAAAGTTTTCAATTTCTATACTAGGAGACTTAGAAATGACTTTCATACATCTAAGTAAGTAAAAAACAAACAAACAAAATAAAAGAGAGGTAAAATTTCAAGTAAAGTTAGAAAATATTTTGAAGCCATGATGATCACTTTAGCCTAATGTATGAATGTAGTACCCTACACCCAACAATAGTAGAATATGCTTTATTGTAAGGCACAATAAGAAACATCACATGAATTTTACCTGTACCAAACCACAAAGCAAGATTAGTTGTCTTATGTCAGATTCTCTAGAAGAAGAGCCTTGGTGATGGGTTGTGTTCATGTGATTTATTGAGGGCGTGCTTTCAATAGAAGGGAAGCGGGAGAGGGCAAGAAAATAGAAATGAAAGGAGGCTATGGTAGCAGGGAAAAAATGGCTTCAAGCTGATCCACTGGGATCTCTGTAGCACAAACAGCTTGAGAGTTTGTCCCTCCTTGAAGCAAAGTGCTAGACATTTGTACCACATTAGGCATTGTGTGTGGGCCATCTATCTTGAGCAGAGCAGCTACCATGCTGCTAAGGGAAATTCTCTAAAGGAAAGAGCAGCTGTGAGCTTTTTAGCAACGAACACCCACAGCAATAGCAGGATGGATGCAAGGCCTTGTAAGATGATCAAACAGAGGCACTAACAGCGAACAGCACCGCTATAAAGATTCATATTTGCAGACCTACCCTGTGCCAAGGTCTATGTATGACACACTTACCACCACTGGTGGGGTCCCTGTCATCCAGGCAGCCTATTACTTAGATGTTGAATCCCTTTGCAGAAACTTATTTTTCAGACCTCTGTGGGTATAATCTACTGCTGGTTGAATCCCCTAGAAAGCAAATTCCGCGACTGAAATTTGTATGTAATATTTTTACTAGGGAACACTATTGGAAAGAGCACTTATGAAAAGATGTGGAAGGAAATGGGACTGGGAAGGAAGGGAAGTTTATCTTCTAGACTCTTAAAAATTGCTTCACCCATTTCAACAGAGAACTCCGGTCTTCAGTAGTTCTTCTCTTTACTCCATTTTTAAGAGATCGGTATTGGAATGATGAACACCCTAGGAAGAGTCAAGACTTTGGACAAGGTGACTATTTAGTGTAGCGAGTGGCTATAGGGTCAAGCCTCTGACTGACCTGTGGCAGGGCTACACACAAGTCCCAGCTTGGAGGGCAGAGCCCTCTTTGCATAATTAAGTTTAACCTTATAGCCTTCCCTAGTTCCTTCCTAGGTAGCTAATGGGCTGTAGGAGGTGTAAGAAGTGCTGCCAAAACAAGGTGAAACTCACAAGAACATTGTAACCATGTTGACAACTTCCTTGTTTTGCTTTGACTATAAAATAAAGCCTCATCTTGAAGGCTGGATCTTTTCTGTGTCCTCATTCAGGCATGGGAGATCCACCGAGCCCTAACTGTATTCTCTTGTCTGTCATCTTTAATACTTTATGCCCCTCCTCAGGTCCACTTTTGGCCATGCTGGCATGGCCAGTTTAGAAGGGAGCTGAAAATTGCATTACATGTGTTTGTAGGAGAGGATGTAGTTCAGAACAAAGGAATCTAGGAAGATGGGTGATTTGAAAAGTATTGAAAAATGGATTTATACTTCATTGAGGTTCAAGAGCATTCATGTAGGGTTGTAGAAGAAGGGCTAGCAATACAAAAAAGAAACTGATGGACAAAGAATTAAATTTGTAATGGCAAGTTTCTTAAGGTGAAATGTTTATTGTTAATTCCAAAATTTGACCATATGTTGCAGTTAGTATTCTACAAACAAACAAACAAAATAATACAATAAACCCAGAACTAATACGATGTGTATATATGTAGAAAGAAATTTATTGAAAGGAACTGGCTCTAAAAATTGCAGAGGTTTTCAAGTCCCAAACCTGCAAGGTGGGCAAGCAGGCCCAGGAGAGCTGATGTTCCATTTTTAGTCTGAAGGCTAGGAAGAGCCAAAGTTTCATATGAAGTTCAAAATCTACTGGAGATTTCAGTATACAGGTACCTATTATTTACAAATAATTGCAACCTTGAAACTCCCAACCACATTAAAAGATAAAGCATTACTTGGATCCCAGTAATATTTCTCCTTTTAGTTACCCACGATTAACTACTACTCTGCCTTCTATCACCAAGCAAAGTTTAGTTTGTCTTAACTTCATATAACACAACTTCATGTACTCTTTTCTGAGTTCTTTGCTCAATGTTTTGTTTGTGACAGTCATCCTTATTGCATGCAAAAGTCCATTCTCTTCATCGCTCCACAAAACATTTCTCAGCCCCAGCACACTTGACATTTTGGGCTGCAAATTTTTTTTGGTGTGGGGCTGCCTTGGACATTGTAGGATGTTCAACAGGCAGCCCTGTCCTCTAAACACAAGATGCCACAGCATCTGTTCTAAACAACCGAGTTGTGACAACAAAATATGTTTCCAGTCATTACTAAATGTCAGCTGGGCCCAAATCACCACCTTTAGGAACTATTGATCCAGAACTACAAAACTTTGTCTATTCAATCACATCCCAATCTCATAATAGGTATTCCAGAGTCTAAACAGACATAAGGGCTGAGAACAGTATGGAAGAAGGGGCCACATAACAGTGCCTGAGGAAGATGTTTTCTTTATCTCAAAACAGTTTAACCTGCCTGACTCTCTGTGGAAAATTTAAAAGCAGCATGATCCAAACCACTGACTCACTGATACTTCATCAGGTCTCTGTTTGTTGTTGTTGTAGCTTTATTAATGAGTAAGGAAGTATGTACTACTTTGTTAAAAATTTTAATTTTTTTATTTTCTTATTAATCTTCACCTGAGATTATTTTTTTCCATTGATTTTTAAGGAGGGTGGAAGAGAAAGGGAAAGACAGAAAGAAACATCGATGTGATAGAAACACATCGATTGGTTGTCTCCTGCAGTAGTCGTAACCAGGACCTGGGCTAGGGAGAAACCTGCAATCCAGAAAATGCCCTTAACCAGAATGGAATCTGGTAGGCCAACATTCTATTCACTGAGCCAAACTGCTGAAGGTGGTTTTCTATTTTTATTTAGAATGATAGTAAGTAAATAATTCAATTCAGAATAAAATACAAATCCTCAATTGCAACACAAAGAAAATTTTAGCACAACCTAAAATATTTCTTGGTTTTGCATAATACGTTCCTTACTTAGATATAGTGTCTTTGTTTGAATTGATAGAACAATCAAAGGCAAACCTAGCACAGATGGTGATGGCGATGATAATGATAATAATAATTGTGATAATAAGGATGATTGAAACAAATATAGTATTAATAAGAGTTCACCTTCATCAGTTCATGTTTTTTGTATTGTTGATGAATTTTGATAATCTGCAAGGTTACAAAGCAGAAAATATTCAAATATAATCTTTGCTGACATCAAATGGGTACTTTTAAACATGACTGCATCAATCACTCAATGCATATGTACTGATCACTGACCATGACTGAACTTTGGGGAAGGCATTGGGGAGGCATTGAGGAGTCTATGATCAGCACAGTAGACATGGTCCATGTGCTCATGCATTATTTTTATTTCGGAAGGAAGCCATTAAAACAAGTTATGAAAATAAATGTAATATTTGAATGCTTAATAGGCATTGTAAAGGAATGATACAAAATGCTATGAGTAAGTGTAGAAAGGAGACTGAATTTGGACTACTCATTCAGAAATCCTTCCTTGGAAAAATAAGGTTAAGATAAATTTTCGATGAACATAACTGGGGAAAATGTGAGGGAAGAGAGTTTCAGACAGAGGAGAGTTTGTGTTCAAAAGTCCTATTTGGTGAAGAGTTGGGTGTCTTTGGTATCTGAAGCTGAGATAACATATGATGAGAGGGGCAGGCAGGAGTCAGAATATGTAGGATCTTGCAGCCATGGTGCGAAGAATGCAAGCTTTTATGCTTTAGGACTCTGTGTAGAAAAAAGTGACAGGACAATTTGTTTTAATAAACTCATTGTGACTACTGTAAAAATATGAATTAGGACTGCCAAAACTGATTATTCCTGGCCATGCATTTGGACCTAAAAATAGGCCAACTGACAGCTTCTTAAAATTACCAGCCTGTTTTTTTTTTTTTAAAGATTTTAATGCTGAAAACAAATAAAAAATAATAAATGAATAAATAAATAAATAAATAACAAAGTGCCATACATTTGCTATGGAAAATGACAATGAAAGTTGTTGGGACTCCTAAATAATGATTTTTTTTCTTTCTCCCTTCCAATTTTACCCCTTTATTGTTATCCGCCCCCCCCCAGCTCTAGTAAAATATAATAAACATATATATAGTATTGTACCAGTATATGGTGAACAGTAATTATGTTTTAAAATGATGTAATCTAAAGGTTTCCCTGCAAGAAAAAGCAATCTTGTAAGTCAAATAAGGCCACTGAAAATGGCATTTCCTGGAAATATAATTCAGATGTAACTGAAAGCAGGGAAGAGTGACTTTTATCACAAGTTCATTTCCAAAAAATCAGCTACCTTTCTGTAGGAACAATCTTTGAGCCTGGTTTTGAAAATCTAAAACCATTGCAGAGGTTACAGAGGATGTCAGCGGAATAAGAGGAAATTCACAGAAATGCTCCCAGGACCAAACTTGAATTACAACTAAAATACAAAAATAAAACAAACAAACAAAAATCCCACCCAGAATAATCAACTGAAGAATAGCTGGAGAGAAATCTGGTAACCAAGGACAGAAAGGGGAGACCACATAGAGACTGGTAGGAAAGTGGAGGCATGAAAGCAATGTCCAGGCTCCCACAGACAGCATCTGAAGTTCCAGAGAGTTATCTCAGCCATGCGGGTTTGCCACTGAGAACTCTGGGGGCAAATCCCCCAGCTGTGTCCCCCAGCAGAGAGCACCAATATTGAGAAAGGTACCCACATAACATCTGGCTGTGAAAAACAGCAGGGTTGCTCTCTGCCAAGGAAAGTCAGCTGGAAATGCAGGCAACCTCTTAAAGGGCCAACACACACATCTTGAGTGGAGACATTCACATTGGGCTCTGGCAAAAGGAGCGCAAGTGGACTGGAACTGTATGAATGTGATTCAGGGTTGGGGAATCCGAGGTTAGAGTTCAGAAGACTGACACCCCGGTTTCATCTGCTGAGTCTTTCCTTCATGCTATAGAGGTCATCTTTCTCAGGCAAAAATTTACTATCCTGCCAGTTTTGTCTGGGGGAAAGACAGTTGACCCATCCTATTGAAAAATCCCATGCTCCACCCTGTGGTTTCTAGGGAGCATTAAAAGACTGAATAATAATTAACATCCAGGTAGAAGCAGTTGTCCCTTCCTGTTGGAAAACCTATCACTCCACCTGTGGACAACTGTTTTAAAAGAGTATATGTGATGATCAATTGGGATTTTTTTCTGAGGATGCAAGGCTGGCACAATATTTGCAAATCAATAACTGTGATACATCACATAAATACATTGAAAGATAAAAACCACATGATCATATCAATAAATTCAGAAAAAAATTCAACAAAATCCAGCACCCTTTTGTTCTTTATTGACTGAGGTATTACTATGTGTCCTTATCCCCCAATTGCCACCTCCACGTGCCACTCATGCCCTCACTCACCTCTTGTCTGTGTCCATTGGTTAGGCTTATATGCATACATACAGTCCTTTAATTGATCTCTCCCTCTTAAACCCACCCTCCCCTACCTTCCCTCTGAAGTATGATGGTCTGATCGATGCTTCTCTGTTTCTGAATCTGCTTTGTTTATCGGTTTATGTTGTTCATTATATTCCACAAATGACTGAGATCATGTGATATTTATCTTTCTCTGACTGGCTTATTCGCTTAGCATAATGCTCTCCAGTTCCATCCATGCTGTTGTAAATGGTAAGAATTCCATCTTATATACAGCAGTGTAGTATTCCATTGTGTAGATATACCCCTGTTTTTTTAATCCACTCATCTGCTGATGGGCACTTAGGCTATTTCCAAATCTTAGCTATTGTAAATTGTCCTGTTATGAACATAGAGGCACATATATCCTTTCTGATCAGTGTTTCTAGTTTCTTGGGATAAATTCCTAGAAGTGGGATCACTGGGTCAAACGGGAGTTCCATTTTTAGTTTTTTTGAGGAAACTCCATACTGTTCTCCACACAGGCTGCACCAGTCTGCATTCCCACCAGCAGTGTATGAGGGTTCTTTTCTCTGCATTCTTGCCAGCACTTGTTATTAGTTAATTTGTTGATGATAGCCTTTCTGACAGGTGTGAGATGGTACCACATTGTCGTTTTGATTTGCATCTCTCACATGATTAGTACTTTGAGCATGTTTTCATATGTTTCTGGGCCTTCGGTATGTCCTTTTTTGAAAAGTATCTATTTAGATTCTTTGCCTATTTTTTGATTGGATACTTTATCTTCCCTTTGCTAAGTTGTATGAGTTCCTGTAAATGTTGGAGATTAAACCAATGTCGGAGATAACATTGGCTAATATGTTCTCCCATGTCTTAGGCTTTCTTTTTATTTTGTTGATGGTTTCTTTTGCTGTGCAGAAGCTTTTTATTTTTATTTTGTCCCATTTGTTTATTTTCTCTTTAGTTTCCATTGCCCTAGGAGCTGTATCAGTGAAGATATTGCTTAGGCATATGCCTGAGATTTTGCTGCCTGTGGATTCTTCTCAGATTTTTATGGTTTCCTATCTTATGTTTAAGAACTTTATTCATTTTGAGTTTATTTTTGTGTATGCTGCAAATTGGTGGTCTAGTTTCATTTATTTTGCATGTATCTGTCCAATTTTCCCAACACCATTTATTGAAGAGACTATCTTGACTCCCTTGTATGTTCTTGCCTCCTTTGTCAAATATTAATTGAGCATAGTGGTTTGGGTAAATTTCTGGGTTCTCTATTCTATTCTATTGATCTATATGTCTGTTCTTGTGCCAGTACCAAGCAGTTTTGAGAACAGTGGCTTTGTAATACAGCTTGATATGTGGTACTGAGGTCTCTCACACTTTGCTCTTCTTAGGATTGTTGCAGGTATTTGGTTTTTTATTTTTTTAATTCCAGATGAAATTTTGGAGAGTTTTTTTTAGGTCTGTGAAATACGCCATTGGTATTTTAATGGGGAGTGCTTTGAATATATAGATTGCTTTGCATAGTATGGACATTTTAATGATGTTGATTCTACCAATCCATGAACACGGTTAGTTCTTACATCTGTTTATGTCTTCCTCCATCTCTTTTTTCAGTGTCTCATCATTTTCCGAGTACAGGTCTTTTACCTACTTAGTTAAGTTTATTCCTAGGTATCTTAATTTTTTGGTTTGATGGTAAATGGGGTTATTTTTTAAATCTCTCTTTCTGTAAGATCACTATTGTGGTATAAAAATGCCCTAGATTTATTGGTGTTAATTTAGTATCCTGCTACATTGCCAAATTTAATTATTAAGTCTGAAATATTTTGATGGAGTCTTTCTATGAAAAGTATCATGTCATCTGCGAATAATGACAGTTTCATGTCTTCTTTTCCAATTTGGATTCCTTTTATTTCTTCTTGTCTAATTGCTATGGCTAGCACTTCCAATACTATGTCAAACAGGAATGGTGAAAGTGGGCATCCCTGTCTCACTCCTTTTCTTAGGTGAAATGGTTTTTGTTTTTGCCCATTGAGTATGGTGTTGGCTGTAGGTTTGTCATATAAGGCTTTATTATGTTGAGGTATGATCTGTCTATTCACATTTTGCAAAGTGTTTTTATCAAGAAAGGCTGTTGGATTTTGTCAAATGCTTTTTCTGCATCAATTGATATGACTAAGTGATTTTTATCTCTCAATTTGTTTATGTGATATATCACGTTTATTGATTTACAGACATTGTACCAGCCTTGCATCCCTGGAATAAATCCTACTTGGTTATGGTGTATGATCTTTCTGATGTAATGTTGGATCCAATTTGCTAGAATTTTTTTGAGGGTTTTGGCATCTATTTTCATGAGGGACATTGGTCTGTAATTTTCTTTGTGTTGTCTTTATACGGTTTTGGTATTAGGGTAATGCTGGCTTCATAGAAAGAGCTTGGAAGTGTTCGTTCCTCTTGAATTTTTTGGAATAGTCTGAGAAGGATAGGTTTCATTTCTTACTTGAATGTTTGGTAAAACTCTCCTCTGAAGCCATACGGTCCCAGGCCTTTGTTTGCTGGAAGCTGTTTGATGACTGCTGCAAGTTCCTCCATGGTTATTGGTCTATTGAGATTTTTAGATTTTTCCTGATTGAATTTTGGAAGGTTGTATTTTTCTAGGAATATGTCCATTTCCTCTAGGTTGTCTAGTTTGTTAGACTAAAGTTTTTCATAGTATTTTTTTTTTTTTACAATCCTTTGTATTTCATTGAGTCTGTTGTTATTTTGCCTCTTTCATTTCTGATTTTGTTCATTTGGGTCCTCTCTCTTTGGTTTTTGGTGAGCCTGGCTGGAGGTTCAACAATCTTGTTTATCCTTTCAAAAAACCAGCTCTTGGTTTCATTGATCTTTTGTATTTTTTTTTAATCTCTATGTCATTTATGTCTGCTCTGATCTTTATTATCTCCTTCCTTCTGCTCACTCTGGGCTTTACTGTAGCACTTTCTAATTCTTTAAGTTGTACAGTTAGATAATTTACTACAATTTTTTCTTGTTTTTTTTTTAGGTAGGCCTGTAGTTTTATGAACTTCCCTCCCAGGACTGCTTTCATCGTGTCCGATAGATGTGGGATAGTTGTGTTTTCATTGTCATTCATTTCCAGGATGTTTTTAATTTCTTCTTTTATCTCTTTGGTAACTTAATTATTGTTTAATAGCATGCTATTCAGCTTCCAAGTGTTTAATATTTTTTATTGTAATTTATTTCTAACATTATGCCATTGTGGTCTGAGAAGATGCTTGATATGATTTCAATCTTATTGATTTTGGAGAGACTTTCCCTGTGACCTGATATGTGGGTCCCCATCTTTTAAAATGTCCCATATGTGCTTACAAAGAATGTATATTCTGTGGCTTTGGAGTAAAATGTTTTGTAGATGTCAATTAATTCCATCTGATCTAGTGAGTGATTTAGGATTGCTGTTTCTTTTCCCTTTTTTTGTCTAGAGGAGTTATCCAGTGATATCAGTGGAGTATTAACATTTCCCACTATTATTGTATTGTTGTCAATCTCTCCCTTGATAACTTCCAAGAGCTTTTTTTATTTGTTTGGGTGTGCCTGCATTGGTTGTGTACATGTTTACCAGGGTTATATTCTCTTGTTGTATAGATCCCTTCAGTATTATGAAGTGACCTTCCATATCTCTTGCTATGGCCTTGAGTTTGAAATCTATTTTGTCAGATATAAGTATTGCTACCCCCCAGCTTTTTTTCATTTCCATTTGCCTGAAAGATATTTTTCCATCCCTTCACTTTCAGTCTGTGTGAGTGCCTTGTTCTGAGGTGGGTATCTTGTAGACAGCATATATATGAGAAATGCTTTTTTTTTTTTTTAATCTATTCAGCCATTCAATGTGTTTTGATTGGAGCATTTACATTTACTCTTATTATTGATAGGTAATTTTTTGTAGCTATTTTGTGTGTGTGTGTGTGTGTGTGTGTATGTGCGCGCGCATATGCGCGTGTTTCTTCCTCCCTGTCTATTTCTTCTTTTTACAGCAATCCCTTTAGCATTTCTTGCATTGCTGGCTTGGTAGTGATAAACTCCCTTAACCGTTTTTTGTCTGTGAAGCTTCTTATTTCCGCTTCAATTTTGAATGATAGTCTTGCTGAATAGAGTATTCTTAGATTCAGTCCTGTGCTTTGCATCACTTTGTAAATTTCCTTCCTTTCCTTTCTGGCCTTATGTGTTTCTGTTGAGAATTCTTTTGACTACCTAATGGGAGTTCCTTTGCACGTAACTTTTTGTCTCTCTCTTGCAGCCTTTAAGATTCTCTCCTTGTCCTGAACACTTGCTATCGTAATTATGTTGAGTCTGGTTATGGGTCTTTTTGGGTTCATCTTGTTTGGGATTCTCTCTGCTTTTTTCTTCCCCACATCAGGGAAGTTATCTGATAGTATTTCTTCAAATAGATTTTCTAACCCTTGTTCCTCTTCTTGCCATGCTGGCACCCCTATTATTGGTATGTTGCTTTGTTCAATGTTGTCCTAAAGCTCCGTTAGGACCGCATCTACCTTTTAAATTTTTTCTCAAATTGTAGTTTAGTTTGGGTGTGTTTTGCTTCCTTGTCTTATAGTTCACTAATTCAGTTGTCCGCTTATCCTTGTCTACTGTTGAAACTTTCCATGGTGATTTTTATTGAAGCTATATAACTCTTTATTTCTTCTTGATTCTTACATAAGTTGTTGATTTTTTTCATAAATCCGTTTTATGAACTGTATAACCTATATTCTGAATTCTTTTTTTGACATATTGCATTCCTCTGTTTCACTTAGCTACTTTTCTGGCAATTTCTCCCTTTCTTTCCTTTGGGATTTTTTTTTGTCTCCCCATTTTTGTTCTCACTGAAGGATCTAGGATCTAGGTGTTGTTTCATGTGAGGGCTGCTCCTCATGTGATAGTGGCTCCTCATGTGGCAGCTGCTCCTTGGGCAGTCATGGCAGCAGCGGCTCCTCAGTTGGTGGCGGCTTCCCTGGTGGGCTCTGCTTTCATCAGTGGTGGCTCCTCCTGCTAGCAGAGGCAGGCTGCTCATGCAGCTGCTGCTCCTCAGATGGGGCCAGTACCCTTTTCGGATAAAAACTCTCAATATACTGGGAATAGAGGTATTACAACTGAACGTAATAAAGTCCATACCTGGTATATGACAAACGTAAAGCTAACATAATACTCAAATGGCAAAAACTTAAGCACTGGAATAAAACAAAGTTGTCCGCTTTCACCACTCTTATTCAACAAAGTACTGGAAGTCCTAGCCACAGCAATCAGACAAGAAGAAGAAATAAAAGGCATCCAAATTATAAAGGTGGTAGTAAAACTCTCATTATTCACAGATGACATAATTATGTACATAGAAACTCTAAAGACTCCACAAGTAAACTATGAGACTTAAAAAATGAATTTGGCAAGATGGCAGGATACAAAATCAACATTCAGACATTGATGACATTTTTATATACCAACAATGAATTATCAGGAAGAGCTGTGGGACATTTACACTATGAAATACTACGCAGCTGTAAAAACCAGGGATCCATTATCCTTTGAGACAGCATAAATGGACCTGGAAAATATTATAGTAAGTAAAATAATCCAAACTGTGGAAGATAAGTACCACAGGATCTCACTTATTTGTGAAATTTAATGAACAAAATAGATTGACCAACAAAATAAGACCTAAAGCAGGGAGGCATGGAACAGACTGACATACCTCAAAGGGGTTGGGACAATGAGAAGAGATGAACCAAAGAACTTATATACTTACATGGATAGCTCATGGACATGGGAAATAGGGTAGTGAAGACCTTAGGGGTAGGAAGGGTCTGGGAGGAGGGGGAAAAATTGGGGGGGAAATGGGCAATATTGGTAATACTATCAACAATAACAAATATATTAAAAAAGAAAAAAAGTATGTGCAGACTGAAACCTATAGGCCAAATCTAGCTTGTCACTTCTTTTTGTAAATAAAATTTTATTAAAACTCAGACAAATCACACACAAACTATAGCAGAATGTATAAAAGTGTGCAGACAATTAAAACACTTTCCCTAATGTGCTTTGCACACTCTCTTTGGACTCTACATTCTTCCACTGGGTTCCACTTGTATTTCTTGGACAAAAAAATTTATGAAATATGCAACTGCTGCTTGTATGGGAACTTGACTACAACTCCAGAGAGCTATGGGGAATTTAATTTACACTGCATGCACCAGTCTTCCTGTGGTACATTTTACCACAGAGTTTCCAAAACAAAAGTGGACACTATTTGCTCTTTTAGTTTTGTTCACATACAGCCTCCTTCTTTCTTACAGCAGAATAGGTATTGAGATACCATTTTACAAAAAGACTAAAAAATGTTTATTATTTTAACATTTGACCCCCAATTCCCTTTTTAGAAATTATTTTAGAGAGAGTAGAAGGGAGAGGGAGAGAGAGAGAAACATCGTTGTGAGGGAGAAGCACCCAAATGCAGCAGGACCAGGGATCAAACCCAGAACCTGGTTATGTGCCCTGACTGGTTAATGCTGGGTGTCTTAATCCAGCATCTAGAAAGGTTCAGGAATCTGGAGAAGGCGCTGTGTGTAAATTAATAAAGAGTCCAGAGATGAAACATAATTTTGAAAGGCATTTTGGGGAGTCAGAGAAAACTTAGCTAAAGAGACTAAGTTCTCCCTTGTCTCAGGACCCCTTGCTATTTATTAAATTGTCCTAAGGCAAGGTAGATATACACATCAAAGGCTAGGGTTTAGTATACAGAATGTATTGTCAGATTGGAAGAATTGCCTAAGGCTGTTCAGGTGTTTGTCCAGGAGGAGGCAATAACATGTAGATTGAAATGCCCTCAGCTGTCTGGTAGCAAGCAATCAATTTATGAAGGCTTTTCAGGTTGGGGGAAATGCCCTCAGCCATTTCCAGATGATTCAGCTCTGCTGACATGCTGAAATTGGCTTTCGGCAACTGGTAATTGAGACCACAACTGTTGTGTGCATGGGATGACACTCGAAACAGCTGAGCCATCCTGGCCTGGAGTGACCCCCAATTCTTGATAGGAAAGAAAACGTGTATTTGCAAAAATTCATTAATATGTCTATTGAAGCAGAGGGGAGAATATAAGAATGTAAATGTCAGCAGAAACCTCAGCAATAAAAACTGGTGCCCAGTTGCTTTGTTAGAGAGTTTAGTTGCTCTAAAAGCAAGGTAGTGTGTTAAGGATAGACTAGGGTAGAGAGAGAAGGGTGGAACCAGGAAGGTAAAAAGGGGCTGGGCTTGGGGGGTTGATGACCTCATGATTCTCTTCAAAGCTGTGATGGGCAAAGAAATAATAGGGCAAAAGATGTTCTTCCCTATTTTCAGTAAAATCTATTACAATCACATAAGCTTTTTGGATAGTCTTGCATTTGGCAATGAAGTTAAAGGAGGTGATAAATGCAGTTCTATGTCTGATTGCAGTACCATCCAGGAGAGGTCATTTCTGCAAAAGTCATGCTGTGAGGAATGAGACAGTGTCACATCAAGGTCTCAGCTAGTCCTTGAAATTTCCCAAATGTCACAGGAAATAATGGGAATCATTCCTTGGTCTGCTTTGCCCTTTGGGATGCCAGGTAATTGGAGACTCATGTTTGAATTTGAGAAAGTGTTTTTTATTCCAATGAATAACTTAAGAAGAATGAAGTCCATCATGAAGTTTCAAACAAAAGCTTTGAGAGTGAACTCCCTAGGTAAGGAAATGGAGGTTCATCCACATAGTCTTGGACTGTTCCAAGTTCTTAACTATGTCTCATGTGTTCAGACAGAGTGTCATAGAGCCTGAGTTCCCAGCATAAAATTTGCTCTGAGCTAAATACTAAAGAATGAACTACAGATTATGTGCTGCCAAAAACTAAGGATATTCCCATAGATATTAAAAAATGAAAGCAGTATAAATGTGCTTTAATGGCTGTGCTAAATATTATGGCTGTGCTAAAAATGTGGCTATCCAAGAATACACAAACCCATACACATTGACACATTTACTTATTTTAAGAGCTAAAGAATACCCTGAGAAGGATTAATGTAAATATCAAGTTACTATTTAAATTTAAGATTGTTTTTAAAATCTACATTTTTGCCCTACTATTTAGCTGCACAGAAAAATCTCCCTTCTCAAATGTCTCCCATCTTAAACAATTTAGTTCTCAAACAAGTTGTTCAGTCATTGAACAAAACTTTCATGTTATACATCAGCTTAACAAGAAAGTGTCTCTGAGGACACAAACAAGGTGTAGTTTACTGCTAAACCTTGTGTTGTTAATATCTCAGGAAATTGTGCTGTGAATATTTTGTGTGTGTGTGATTTTTTTCTTTTATCTTATTCTTTTTTTTTTGCTTTGGTTGCTGATGAAATGGACAATTAGCACAATTTTACAATACAAACAGGCCATCAAGAGTGCCAATGTTGTTAAGGGTGTGAAAGAAACAATGATCAGAGGCAACTGAAGAGGTAGGAAAACTACTGCTGATTTGGATAAATTAAAAGCAGTTAACATTTTGGAGGAGTGATATGTGAAAAAGTGAAGATGTCACAACCTGACCTCCTGAAAGACCCTGGAACCAGTGCTGAAAGTGATAGATTTAAAGCTAGTAGGGGATGGTTTGATAAATTTAAGAAAAGAAGTGCTTGTTTATAGATTATACAGTACATTAGAACTGTAATGTATATAAGAAAGGTTAAAACAGGGAATTATTTGGGAGTCCGGAATGAATTCAATTTACATTATTTCTAAAGGGGAAAAAATGATTTTGTTTGTGAACAAATCATTTCTTGAACAGCCTTCAGGAATGAATTAAGTTTGAGAACCAAGGTTGCACTGTGTATAGTACAGCTGATCTAGTGAAAGAACAAATGAGTGAATGAAAAGTAGACTCTTAAATCCCTCTAAAGACATCACCTTCTTTATTCTTATAACACATCCAGTAAAGGTTGACTCAGTAGACTTTTATTCCTTTAATTTCCAAGGAGAAGTCTGACATTAGCTCCTGGAAGAAAACCCTGAATCCCTTGGAATATCCTGCCTAATAAGAATGTTTTGAATATGTGGAGGCCTTGGCCATACCAGGTAGTTTATGCTGACAATGTGATTGATGGTGAAAATCTAGGTACGCTGTTTCAGTTTGACTTCTAAAGGGACTGGAATCTATGCCTCTAAATTCAGCCACTGAGCCCTCCATGCTTACTTGACTGCCTCCAATTATAATACTGGATACCAGGGCTTGGGTGAGGTGCCCTGGTTGGCAATATCCCATACATGTTGTCACACACATGATTCTGGGAGGATTGGATGTTGTCTGTACAACTCTCCTGGGAGAAGACAACTGGAGGTCTGTGTCTGGTCTCTCCAGGACTCGAGCCTATCCACCTTTTGCTGGTATTAATTTGTAGCATTTCACTCTAATGAATTGTTCCTTTTGCATAAAACTTTCCAAGAGGTCTGAGTGTCCTTCTAGTAAATATTGACATGGAGGGCTGGTCTTGGGGACTCCTGAGTTTAGTTGGTCTTCCAAGTGGGATTTTCTAGAAAAACCCGACTCACTGAAACATGGGAAAAGCATGGTTTGGGGAAAAAGAAGAATGAATGGAAGTGATTAGGATGGTCTCAATGTCTCCCAATGAATAGGGCCTTACTCCTCATGATCTATAAATTGTAAATATAAAAATTTAACAGGGTTCTTGCTATAACCAAAAGAGACATCTGACATAAATTCATCCCATCTTCAAAGTCCCAGATTTGACTTGATATAAAATATGATATGATGAAAGCTCTAAATTTTGCTGCATTTGTTTCTAGACATGTCTATATCACCCTACAAAGCACAGAAGAACATTCTTCTTTGACCCAACATGGAGCTTGATAATCAGTTTTCCCGATAGGGTCAGCAGTCCATATATTTTAGAAGTAGGTGGTTAAACAACCTCAATTAGGATTGAGAATTCATTAATATCAAACCAACATTTCCTCTCAAAGAGCATCATGTGAGTGAAAAATATTATAGGGATAGTTTTCAGGCTTTGACTATTAACAATCTCTTCCCATGCCCAATAAAAATGTGCTGAGGAAATCCTGGGAAGGTTCAAACCATAAGTCCAAACATATGAAAATATTGGAAATAGGCATACATGCTTAGCCACTGATATTAAATACAAACCCCAAATCTTGATAATTGAAGATTTTTAAAAGCCAGAGGAACTGCTTCATGAAGAATTTAGAATGAAATCTGAAGAGTAAAGGAACAGAAATATAAACTACAAAAAAGAGATTGAAAAAAACTAAAGCAGTGAAAGCTGAGTGTTGGCACCTTCCCCGATGAAGCTGGAAATGTATTCCATATGGGACTGTACGGTACTGCTAGGATAGTTATTGTAGATAAAACATTTATGAGCACATAAATGAAGTAGGCTTTAAAATTCCTTTTAATGAGGAACCAAGATGGTGGCATAAGGTATAAACCTGTGCGTGCTGCCTCCCACGATAACATTGAAACTATCAACTATAAGACAAAATAGCTATCATCCAGAACCACAGGAAAGCTGGCCGAGTGGAAGTTCTTCAACTAGAAGGAAAGAAAGAAGCGCATTGAGACTGAGTAGGATGTGCAGAGGCACCAAGAACAGAGGCACAAAGGCGCGCATGAGGCGGGCTGCAACTAGATGGGCGGCTCTTTTTCAATCAGAAGGGGATACAAACTCTCAAATGCACTGAGCTCATTTAAGGCGAGATTCTGAGGTCCCAGACTCCTATGGGGAGAAACTGGATGGTCTTGCAGCGGGTCAGAAAGTGAGGGTGGCTTTCTCGCAGAGCTCCTCGCAGGGATCATTGTTGCTGTGGGGGTGTGGCAATCGGGACACAGATGCGGAGTCGCAGAGACACGAGGAGTCCTGGAGATTCTGATGGCAACCATTGCTGTTTGCTCCACCCTGGTGATTCTCTTAGACCCCACTGTAGAGGGCCGCCTGGGAGGCACCTAGGCATTTTCTTATAATTATTGTCAGCTGAACTCAGAGCATAGGCAGAGCCAGGCCCTGGGAACATGCTTCCCCAATAAGGCTGGACATGTTAATCAGGCAGGGGCGGAACTAGATATGTAAATCTAGGCCTTTAAAATAAACCTGCTTTGTGGCTCAGCCTGTTTTTTGCCGCCTCTCCATCAGAGAGGATGGGGCCCACCTGGCCCCAGCTTAAACTCTATTTCTGCGTCTTGGTCTTTCTTTAATTTCTTAATCCCCAGCTCCTCCACTCAGCAAATGGCCTGTTTCCTTTTCCATGCGGGACATGGAAAAGAGAGAAACAGCCCCCCACATTTGGCGCCCCTAACAGTGACTGAGTACGGAGGCAAAAGAAGAAAGCGAGGGGGTCACTCCCAGAAGCGTGTGCACACAGATTTAAAGGAATAAGGTAAGGGGAGTGTATTGTTGTGAATTGATATGAAATAGCCAGGTGTAAAACGTGGGTAATCCTCAAAAAATGCTTTAAACTATGCTCTGTTAATTGTAGTCAAATTCTTGATTTCTTTCTTAAGCTTTGTTGATGAAACCTGGGAAAAGGTTAGAAAGCAGTTGTGTGACCAATACTCAGCAAAAAGTCCAGAGAAAATTCCTATTTTAATTGGTGATGGCCTTGATTCAGCACAGGAGAGTTTAAGAATGTCTAAGTGGGGTGCAGCCGCGGCCTTACAGCCTGGAGTGGAAGGGTGCGAGTCTCTAAGAATACCATCTGTACCTCCTCTGCCTCCACGTGTAAACTACTTGTAACCAAGTAGAAAAGGATTAAAGGAATTTCTCAGCAACTGCCAATGATTCTTTATCTTAAAAAATCTTTTCTTTCCTTAAAAAAATAAAAATAAATAAAAATTGAAAAATAAATAAAATAAAAAGAGTAAATGCCAGACCATTACTGAATCTTCTCCCTAAGAAACAAGGAGGTGGGGGAAGCTCACGTGGACGTCACTCCCCAAGAAAGCCACTTCTTCGCCTCATCTTCGCCATCTTTATCCTTTTTTTTTTTTTCCAGCTAATGATGTAAAGCTTTTACAAATTCATAAATGCATCTGGGATTTCTGTGCACATGTAAAGGGAAAAGGCCAGTTTAAAAACGAGTGTGCATAGTTTTGAGCTGAACTTGACCTTTTGCTGTGTACAGAATAAAAACCCGAGACTGTTTTGGCCTTAAAAATGGCGGAGATGAACCTGAGAAAGAAATGCAGGCTGGTTTCCCAAGGCGATTTAAAGTAGCTCTTTTGAAATTTCTTGACTTCCCCAGCAGGAAAATTGTGACCATTTTGTAATTTAGCAGCTATGCCAGGCTTATTGGCTGGAAACTTAAAACTTTTAAGTTCAAATCATTGAAAAGTATTGAGATTTATAATATTGAAATGTTGATCTGAGTATGCCTAGTATGAAGTCTAGATGATAGAAGTTAATCTATTAATTGAAAATGCCTTATATTTTATTTGAAATGTATCCTTAAATATAAAAGTCTCTTTTCTTGCCATTAAAAAAGTTTAAAGCTACACCCTTTTTTAATGGAGGGAGGGTAGACACGCCCTTCCCCTAGCAGGCAGGTAATCCATTTCCCACCAGTAGCCATCTTTAGGAATGTTAATTTGCATTTCAATGGCTACACCTTTTGCTAGCTGACCTTCCCAGAAAAGGTCAAGCGGCCAAAAGGTGGCTCCTTTGAAATCAGCTTTCCGCCAGTAGTCATTTTTTAATACAAGTTAGCTTCTCAGTTTCCCCGTGCAGAAAAAACATGGTTTAAAGTTAATTATTAGATTTTAATATTTATTCTTAAAAATATAAAAGTGTAGTTAATCAAAGAACTGCTAATATTTGACTTGTAAGCTCTGAAAGTTTAAAGTGCAAATTGAATCGGGAGAAATTAAATATCTAATGTATAACTTGTTTTTGAAAAAATAAAATGTTTACTCTTAAATAATTAGGAATTCAAAATATGTTGCTTATTGGTCTGATTAAAAAGAGGATTAATTTTATGATCTCAACTGAAAATTTTTAAATACAAAAACCAGTTTAAATTTGATTGATATTCTTTAAGATAATTATAAAGGGTATAAACAGCTAATGAGATTTCGGTTTGTCTACAATATAATGTTGGTCATCTATCTTTTAGGGGTTTTGGTTTGCTCTGTCAAAGAACAGTGTAGACAGCCGCCACTTTGAGCTGCCTGACTTGGCAGCCGCCATGTTGGCCGCATGGCCTGCCGCTCCCCGTGGGGGCTGCCATCTTGAAACAGCAAAGGCCCTGCCCTCTGACTTAGTCAATCACCAAAGGAATGTCTGCTCACTAAGGCAGGCTGGGATTTCAGGGGTGGAGCTTTAAGGCAGAGTTTTACTGTGGAAATGCGGATGGGGCAGAAAGTGTGCTTGCCTCGCGAATTTAATACTATTTTTAAGAAAATATTTTTAATACTTAATAAATTAGCAATCACAGTCTTAATATAATTTCAGTGGTATGATAGACCAATGTTTTAAGCAATTGGCTTTATAAGGGCCGACAATAGAGCTCATATTTCTTAAAAGGCTTGTAGATAAGAGACATTTTTTTTTTATTGCTTAAAGTATTACAAAGGGTATTACATATGTATCCATTTTATCCCCCCGCCCTAGACAGTCCCCTAGCCTCCCCTATCACCCCGTGTCTTATGTCCATTGGTTATGCTTATATGCATGCATACAAGTCCTTTAGTTGATCTCTTACCCCCCTACCTCCTGCCCCCCAACCCTCCCCGGCCTTCCCGCTGCAGTTTGACAATCTGAGGCAGCTCTGCCTCTGTATCTATTATTGTTCAAAAGTTTATAATGGTCTCTATTGTCCATGAATGAGTGAGATCATGTGGTATTTTTCCTTCATTGACTGGCTTATTTCACTTAGCATAATGCTCTCCAGTTCCATCCATGACGTTGCAAATGGTAAGAGTTCCTTCCTTTTTACAGCAGCATAGTATTCCATCGTGTAGATGTACCACAGTTTTCTAATCCATTCATCTACTGATGGGCACTTAGGCTGTTTCCAGATCTTAGCTATGGTGAATTGTGCTGCTATGAACATAGGGGTGCATATATCCTTTCTGATTGGTGTTTCTGGTTTCTTGGGATATATTCCTAGAAGTGGGATCACAGGGTCAAATGGGAGTTCCATTTTCAGTTTTTTAAGGAAACTCCATACTGTCTTCCATAGTGGCTGCACCAGCCTGCATTCCCACCAGCAGTGCACAAGTGTTCCTTTTTCTCCACATCCTCTCCAGCACTTGTCGTTTGTTGATTTGTTGATGATAGCCAGTCTGACAGGTGTGAGATGGTACCTCATTGCTGTTTTGATTTGCATCTCTCGGATGATTAGTGACTTTGAGCATGTTTTCATATGTCGATAAGAGACATTTTTAAGTCATCTTAAATTCTCAGTAGAACCATAGTTATACATATATCATAAACAAAGAGTAATTGATTCCATGGTCAAGACTAGATCCTATTATGTTGAGAACTGCTTTTAAATGTTGAAATTTTTTTAATTAGATATGTATTTGACAGTTTTTCCCAAGTGCATTATTTCAAAATATAATATGCTTGGTTGCATAAAAAATTTCTGCCAAATAAAAGAAAAAATTGATTTATTAGTAGCAATGTCTTTACTTAAACTAACAAAAACACCATGCCGCTGCATTTTAAATTAGGCTGGAGGTGGGGCAGCGTTTGCACCTCGTGTATCAGACATAAAATTACTAAATTTACTAATCTTTGTAAGCAATTGAATCCTAGTAAAGTAAAATTCTTCTAAAAAGTTACTGAAGGCTTCCCATAATCCCTCTGTATATGCAAATAAGCCGAAAGGGAATGCTGTTTAAAAATATTATTTTAAATTTAATCAAAAGGAGAAATTTTAATATTTTGAAATATCTTCCACTAATATTTATAGGATAATCTAATGATTTGCTGTTAAAATACCAAATCTGAAAATAAATACAGTCACCATAAATGTTTAATGACTTTGACTTGAAATACATGGCCTTGCAGCACTATCAGTCAAGATCCAAGAAGTAATCCTATAGGTTACTTGGTGTAAAAGAGAAAGATTTTTCTTTTTTAAGTTGAAGTTCTCCAAGTGTAATCCAGCAGGAAGAAGACAAACCAGACAATCAACAGCCCAGAGACCACCTGGGGCATGGTAAAGTGAATTATGGCAACAATTAACTCAGGTAAAAACTGTAATTTTCATTTTGGTATTAGAAGGCACATTTTTCCTTTACCTGGGAAGGACAGCACAACTATCCCAAGGTCAGAGGGCTCCAGTTAGTGTGTCAACTCAGTGTTCTGGAGACTCAAAATTGTAATCTAGATAAAGTGCCTAAGTTTAACCCAGGTCACCCAAAGATTTGAGACCCAAAACTCAGTGTTCTGGAGACCCAAAATTGTAATTTCGATAATATGCCTAAGTTTAACCTGGGTTACCCAAGGACTCTAGATAATGTGTTTACCCAAAACTGTAGTTTGGATGGCATGCTGTCTCTGTTTCTGTAATTGCTTTTTTTTGCAAACTAGGGTCCTCTTTCCAAACCTCGAGACAGCCAATTTAAACTTGAATTGTCATGACCTAGAGCAAAGAATATTCTTACATGGTATTATTCTACAAGTTTCATTAATAATTTTGATGCTTTAAAAGAGTATATTATGCATTTATCCCAAACAAACTGACAAATTAATTCTTTAAATGTTTTGAGAATGTGAAGGGATTTATTCCCTCCTGGGAAGGCACTTAAGCATTCTGTATTGACCTCTCTTGACCCTTTTTTGCCAAAAGGATTCCAATTGTCTACAGCTGTTACCTAGGCTCTTCGTTCAAACTGAGATCATGAAAAGCTGGTACCATGGATCTGTCTCTTGCCCAATGGCATAAGCTGTGCCCTCTCTGGAGAAGAAACCTGGGTTCCCTATGATCAATCCCGGGGCCCACCAGTAGGCGGGGGGATCCAAAGGCAGTTGCTGGGCATGGAGGCCAGAGGGACATAGGCTACCAAGGAGACAGAACTGAACCTCACATCACCCTACTTGGCCCAGAGATGGCTGGTAGTCAAAGACGGGTAAGACCCCACAGGGTGGGGCGACCTAAGACAGGCACAGTTGGGGGCCAGTAGGAGAAAACTTGGGGTTCAACAGAGGTAGGGTACAGATCCTCACCCCCCAATGGTGCAGGGGCTTGAACACTTGCCCCTTCTGAGGAAGGTCTCCTGTCCCCATGGCTGCTTCTTGCTTCCCATGCCCAGCCCAGATCAGGAACCAAATAACAGAAGAGACTTGGTCCAGCTGAAAATGGTACCCAGAAAAACGAAGGCTTAGTTTAACAGACTCTAAATTTAAATCTAGCCTAACAACAGAAATGCTTAAGCCTCCTCAAGGACGTAAAGTGATCCTTCCAATTAATATTTACAGTGTAAATTAAGATTATTGTTAAAATATTAAATTTGACAGTAAAATAATTGTTAAGTTTTCTAATTAATTAAATTTGGCTAACTTGAAATAAGTAATTATTCAAAAAGTATTAACCAAACTTTTCATTTCGTGGTAAAATTGCTTAACATGCAAAAAAGTTATCTAGACTGCATTATATATTTTCCAAAAAGGCTCCTAATTAAAAAAAAAAAAAGGGGGGGGGATAGTGGAAAAATGCCATCCAGGTTACAACTCCTCAAATCCATAAGGGACACACTCAAGGAGCAGACTCAGTGAGCACCAAAGCCCCACTGAAGCAAGTCCTGCCCCATAAGGGTGTCTCCAGCACAGCAGTTCTTCCACTATAGACACAGCGGGTCCTCACAGTCAGCCAAAAATGCAAAGACAAAGAAACATATCACAAATGAAAGAAATGGAGGAAAGAAAACTAATGGAGGACATAGAGTTCAAAACCACAGTTATAAGGTTACTCAAGAATCTTCTATGAACCTCCGAGGAACTCAGTGAGACCTTTAAGGATCTTAATGAGAATGCCAAAAAAATGGAAAAGAACCAGTCATAAATGAAACATACACTGGCTGAAATTAAAAATAAAATACAGAGATCCAACAGCAGACTAGAGGATCCCAAGAATCAAGTCAAAGATTGGAAATACGAAGAAGCAAAAAACACCCATCCAAAAAAGCAAAACGAAAAAGAATTCAAAAATATGAAGATAGTGTAAGGAGCCTTTGGAACAATTTCAAACGTACAAACATCCGAATTATTGGGGTGCCAGAAGAAGAGAGAGAGCAAGATACTGAAATCATATTAGAAGAAATCATGACAGAAAACTTCCCCTACCTGATGAAAGAAATAGACTTACAAGTCCAGGAAGTGAAGAGAACCCCAAACAAGAGGAAATCAAGGAGGACCACACCAAGACACATCATAATTAAAATGCCAAGAGCAAAAGACAAAGAGAGAATCTTAAAAGCAGCAAGAGAAAAACAGTTAGTTACCTACAAGGGAGTACCCATACAACTGTCAGCTGATTTCTCAACAGAAACCATGCAGGCCAGAAGGGAGTGGCAAGAAATATTCAAAGGGATGAATAACAAGGACTACAACCAAGATTATTCTACACAGCAAAGCTATCATTTAGAATTGAAGGTCAGATAAAGAGCTTCACAGACAAGAAAAAGCTTAAGGAGTTCACCACCACCAAACCAGGAATATATGAAATGCTAAAGGATATTCTTTAAGAAGAGGAAGAAGAAAAAAGTAAAGACAAAAATTATGAACAACAAAGTGACAACAAATAAATACCTATCAACAAGTGAACCTAAAAATTAAGTCAGAATAAACTGGTGAATATAATAGAAACAGGGGCATAGAAAGGGAGTAGACTGACAATTTTTGGGGGGAAGGAGGTGTGAGGGGTACTGGAAGAGATTGGACAAAAATCTTACACCAATGGATAAGGACACTGGCAAGGGGTAAGGCCATGGGGTGGGATGGGAACCAGGTGGAGGGAGATATGGGGGAAAAAAGAGGAACATCTGTAATAATCTGAACAATAAATATTTATTAAATTTTTAAAAAATTCCTGTTAAGGAATTATTTAAATGAGCATTATTTTATTTTAATAATGTAATGTTGTGGCTAACTTTTGAAGTATATGTGTCATGCTTTTTTTTCATTCAAAGAAAGTTTTAAAAAGTAATTTTTAAAAGCTATAAGGACCTGTAATACAGAAAATAAATTGCATGTTGATGGAAATAACTAATTTAAAGAAATGGGAACCAAGTTAAAAGATACAGTGGAAGAAAGACTTAACTTTGCAATATCATAAAAATAAATAAAATACCACAGACTAAAATAATCAAGATGTAGGTAATATGTGAAGAAATGTTAAAATGTTACTGAGACAAAGATAGACATAAATACACCAATCTTTATAAGTGAATGAATGCATTTAATATAGTTGAAATAAATATGTAAATAGTATCTGGAGTACAGGTAGCCATATGAAAAATACCAAGTTGAAGATTGTTTTATAACTTTTAACAAAAATAAACTTTAGACAGTTCATGATGCAACATGAAAATTTGAACTAAAAACAAAAGATATGATACCTGAGCTTAAAACAATAGTATTGTAGCCCAGCCAGCATGGCTGAGTGGTTGAGTATTGACCTATGAACCAGGAGGTCATGGGTTCAATACCCGGTCAGGGCACATGCCTGGGTTCAGGGCTCATCTCCAGTGGGGGGCAGGCAGGAGGCAGCCAATCAATCATTCTTTCTCATCATTGATGTTTCTATCTCTATCTCTCCCTGTCCCTTCCTTTCTGATATCAATCAATAAAAATATATATTAAAAATAGTATTGCAGTAAAGACGAAAGATTGAATTGTGACATTAAATAAAGAAATAAAAGAAAAGGTTAATAAATTCACCTACATGAAGTTATGAAATTCTTTATGAAAATACTAGAGGCCTGGTACATGAAAATTCATGAATTGGGGGGGAGGGAGGTCCCTCAGCCTGACCTGTCCCCTCTCACTATCCAGAAGCCTTCAGGGGATATCCTCCTCTGCAGGGGGTGACTGGGTTGATCAGTGGAAGGCGCTGCCCCCATCACCCCACTGCTGCTGCCACTGCTGGCCACTGCAGCTGCCAGCATTCAGCCCTAGCTTCTAAGTGCTGGCCCCGCCCACCACCCATTGGTGGGTGAGGGGGCGATCTGGGGCCAGGCCAGCTGGTGGAGGGGCTGTAGGAGGTTGAGGCACAGCAGGTTAAACCCTGTCAAGAATCTGCAGAGCTGTAGCACTGGGACCAGGCCTGCGTTGCTGCCTCTTTGGGTGCCTCCATGTAAGGGGCAGCATTGGGACTAGGTGGTGCCGTGGCCTGCCCTGTGCTACCTCTGTCGAAGGGGGCATGGTGCCAGGCTCATCAAGAAGCCAGGCTCACCAAGAATCAAAGAGAGAGGATCCAAATGAACAAAATCAGAAATGAAAGAGGCAAAATAGCAACAGACCAAAGGATTGTAAAAAAATACTATGAACAATTCTATTCCAACAAACTGGTCAGCCTAGAAGAAATGGACATATTCCTAGAAAAATACAACCTTTCCAAACTCAATCAGGAAGTATCTAAAAATCTCAATAGGCCAATAACTATGGAAGAAATTGAAGCAGTCATCAAAAAACTTCCAGCAAACAAAAGCCCTGGGTCAGATGGCTTCACAGAGTAGTTTTACTAGCCATTCAAAAAAGAACTAAAATCTATCCTCCTCAGACTACTCCAAAAAATTCAAGATGAAGGAACACTTCCAAGCTCATTCTATGAAGCCAGCATCACCCTAATACCAAAACCAGATAAAGAAACTACATAGAATGAGAATTAGAGGCAAATATCTCTGATGGACATAAATGGTAAAGTCCTCAACAAAATTTTAGCAAATTGGATCCAACATTACATGAGAAAGATCTTACATAATGACCAAGTGGGATTTATTCCAGGGATGCAAGTCTGGTACAACATCAGCAAATCAATAAATGTGATACATCAGAGGAGAAAGAAGGTGGCGGTGATATAGGCAGACGCGTCCCAGGTTGTGTCCCGGAGCAAATGGAGTGAGCAGCTGAAACTAGTAACACCCACCCCGAATTGGCGAAATTGCTCAGCTGGTGAGACGGTTTGCAGCTGGGAAGGGCAGAACTCCCCTGGAAAGGTAAAAAAAAACCCAGGGAGTTGGGCAGGAAAGTTTGCCAGACCTCTGAGCCCAGAGGGTGGGAGGGAGACCGCATGGCAGACAGCAGCGTCCCCTGGGACAGGCACAGCCCCTGACGGGGGAAAGGAGATCTGCCGGATTCCTGGCGCTGCCAGGGGATTTGAGAACTGGGTTCTGTGACCATGGAGGACTGAGCCTAAAGGGGGCAGCCTGAAGAGCTGACCTGACCATGCAGTGCCAGTAAGAGAGGAGCTTACAGAACCTAAGCCTTCCCCGTTTCCGCGGCCGGCGTTTGTTTGTTTGTTCTCACCAAATCCTGTTCATGGGACATTTCGGATACAGACACTCACCTGTGCTGAAGAGAGGGAGAGGGTGCGGAGGAGTGGAATCTGGGGAGAGACTGAGGAGAGAAGCCGGGCCAGGAGAGGTGGCAGCGAATTGAGTGTTGAGTGCTGAGACACCCCTTAGCCCAGGACTGGGGCAGCCATTCTCTCCAGAGAGTGAGACTCCTCCCCCCAGCCCCCAGGCAAGGAGCACAGCCACACCCAGATTCCACCTGGAACAAGATCAAGGATTAAAATAATCTGATCAGTCCCTGGGAGTTAACAGGGTCTGGCCTATAGAAGGATTTTCAATGCCTTATAGCCTCAGAGGCCAACCCCAGAACACTGCCACCCAGAGGTTGAGCCACAAACTCACTCTTTGCTAAACACAAAATAAGGCAGTCTGAGAAACAAATAAGGCCTGCTTTGAAATAAGGACTGTGGTTTACAACACAGAGGAACAGTGTATCACAGGGAAACTCAACACTCTCCTGAATACCTGGCAGGACTAAAGGCAAGCCACACTGAAGAATAGAAGAACTGAAGGACCTTCACTACTGCAATTTTTTTTTCTTTTTTCACCTTTTAACTAAGAAACCAATTTTTTTTCCTCTTTTTTTTCTCTCTTTTTTTTTCTTCTTCGTTTTTTTTCTTCTTTTTCCTGATTTTACCCTTTTAATTACTACCTTCTTATTTTTAACCAGCATTATTACTGCTACCATTTTACCATCTTTTAAAGTGCCATTTCATTTTCTCTTTATTCTATTTTGGGATTAGTGTTCTCCATTCTATTTTCATCGTTATATTATTGGTTGCTTCTAGTTTGCATCCATCTACAGGGAGCTGTTGCTGGAATTTGCTGGGATTCGTGGTGGTTCTATAGGAGTATTCTCCTCATATAAAAAGTCACTTCCCCTCTTCCACTTCATTCTCTTTTTTCGCTCTTTTTTTTTTCTTTTCTTTTCTTGCTTTCATTTTTCCCCCTTCTTTTTCCCAATTTCATTTTTGCACTCCCTTTTTTGATCCCTACTTTTCTTTTCTTTTTTTTCTCTTTTATCTTTATCTCTTCCTTCTTCCTTATCCCCTAATTCTCTTTATTTGGGTGGTCACCTTTATTTGGGGTTATTAATATTGTGAAAATATTTGTGTTTAGTGCCTGGTACGTGGTGCCTTGTTGTGTTGTATTTTGTGCCCTTAAATCAACGCAGCAGATCCGAGCAATAGCAGCCTACTGAGCACCACACCCTCGGCTAAGGAACAGCAGCTGTATGTGAAACCTCGCCCCACCAGCCAGAAGAGCCACCACAGCTGTGAACAGCACCCACCAGAGGAGCTGCTGCCAACTGAAGAGCAGCTGCTACCGCAACTGCCTGAAGAGCAACCACAGACCAAGGAGTCACTGCCACCCAGGGAGCAGCCACTGAACGACTCAACGTCTAGATATGTCAGTGAGATCAAACATGGGTAGACAAAGAAACCCCCAAAGGAAAGAGAAGGAGGACTCTCCAGAAAAGTAGCTATGTAATACAGAGGCATGCAACATGACAGAAAAAGAATTCAGAATAAGGGTCCTAGAGTGCATAAACCGGATGGAGGGAAAAATCGACAACCTCTGCAAGAAGCAAGAAGAAACAGATGAAAAAATCAACAACTTAAGTAAGACCCAAGAAGAAATGAAGAGTGATATAGCTGCAATAAAAAACACCATTGAAAGTATCAACAGTAGGCTAGGAGAAGCGGAGGACCGAATTAGTGAATTAGAAGACAAGGAAGCAAAACACACCCAAACTGTACTGCAATTGGAGAAAAAAATTAAAAGACAGGAGGAGAGCCTAAGGGAGCTTTGGGACAACATGAAACGAAACAACATACGAATAATAGGGGTACCAGAACAACAGAAAGATGAACAAGGATTAGAAAACCTATTCGAAGAAATAATATCAGAAAACTTCCCTGAGGTGGGGAAGAAAAAAGTCACACAAGCCCACAGAGTCCCATACAAGGTGAACCCAAAAAGACCCACACCAAGACACATCATAATTACCATGGCAAATGTTCAGGACAAAGAGAAAATCTTACAGGCCGCAAGAGAGAGACGGATAGTTACATACAAGGGATCTCCCATTAGATTATCAAATGATTTCTCAACAGAAACACATCAGGCCAGAAAAGAATGGACAGAAATTTACAAAGTGATGCAAAGCAAAGGACTGAATCCAAGAATACTCTATCCAGCAAGGCTATCATTCAAACTTGAAGTGGAAATAAGAAGCTTCACAGACAAAAAAAGGCTAAGGGAGTTTATCACCACCAAGCCAGCAATGCAAGGAATGCTAAAGGGACTGGTATAAAAAGAAGAAATAAAAAGCTCAGAAAGAAAACAGCCACACACACACAAAAAAGAAATGGCTACAAACAAGTACCTTTCAATAATAACTTTAAACGTAAATGGACTAAATGCTCCAACCAAAAGACATCGAGTGGCTGAATGGATAAAAGAACATGACCCATACATCTGCTGTCTACAAGAAACCCACCTCATTAGAAGGGACTCACACAGACTGAAAGTGAAAGGATGGAAAAATATCTTTCAGGCAAATGGAAAGGAAAAGAAAGCTGGGGTAGCAATACTTATATCGGACAAAATAGACCTCAAAGTGAAGGCCTTAACAAGAGATAAGGAAGGCCACTTCATAATACTAAAGGGATCAATACAACAAGAAGATATAACCCTGGTAAACATATATGCACCCAATGTAGGAGCACCCAAATTCATAAAAAAACTCCTGGAAGATATCAAAGGAGAGATCGACAACAATACAACCATAGTAGGGGACTTTAATACACCATTGACAGCACTGGATAAGTCCTATAGACAAACAATCAGCAAAGATACAGCAATCCTAAATGACTCACTAGATCAGATGGACTTAATAGACATCTTCAGAACACTTCACCCCAAAGCCAGGGAATATACGTTCTTCTCAGGTGCTCATGGGACATCTTCAAAAATAGACCACATATTGGGTCACAAGCAAAGTATCCCCAAATTCAAGAAGATTGAAATCATAAAAAGCATCTTCGCAGACCACAATGGCATAATACTAGAAATAAACTACAATAAAAACAACCCAAAATACTCAAACACCTGGGAGCTGAATAGCATGCTATTAAATATTGACTGGGTTACCAATGAGATCAATGAAGAAATTAAAAACATTCTGGAAACTAATGACAATGAAAACACAACAATCCAAAACCTATGGGACACAATGAAAGCAGTCCTGAGAGGGAAGTTTATAGCACTACAGGCCTATCTCAAAAAACAAGAGAAAATGGTAGTAAATCACCTAACTCTACAACTCAAAGATTTAGAAAGAGAGCAACAAGAAAACCCCAGAGTGAGCTGAAGGAAGGAGATAATAAAGATTAGAGCAGAAATAAATGAAATAGAGACCAAAAAAACAATACAGAAAATCAATGAAACCAAGAGCTGGTTCTTTGAAAGGGTAAACAAGATTGACAAACCTCTAGCCAGACTCACCAAGAAGCAAAGAGAGAGCACCCAAATAAACAAAATCAGAAACGATAGAGGCGAAATAACAACAGACCCCACAGAAATACAAATGATTGTTAAAAAATACTATGGACAGCTCTACTCCAACAAACTAGACAACCTGGAGGAAATGGACAAATTCCTAGAAAAATAAAACATTCCAAAACTCAATCAGGAAGAATCTAAAAATCTCAACAGGCCAATAACTATGGAAGAAATTGAAGCAGTCACCAAAAAGTTTCCATCAAACAAAAGCCCCAGACCAGACGGCTTCACAGGGGAGTTTTACCAAACATTCAAGGAAGAACTAAAACCTATCATCCTCAGACTACTACAAAAAATTCAAGAGGAAGGAACACTTCCAAGCTCATTCTATGAAGCCAGCATCACCCTAATACCAAAACCAGGTAAAGACAACACAATGAAAGAGAATTACAGGCCAATATCCCTCATGAACATAGATGCCAAAATCCTCAACAAAATCTTAGCAAATCGGATCCAGCAGTACATCAGAAAGATCATACACCATGACCAAGTTGGATTTATCCCAGGGATGCAAGGATGGTACAATATCCGCAAATCAATAAACGTGCTACATCACATAAAAAAATTGAAAGAAAAAAACCACATGGTCATATCAATTGATGCAGAAACAGCATTTGACAAAATTCAACACCCATTTTTGATAAAAACTCTCAGTAAGGTGGGAGTAGAAGGATCATACCTCAACATAATAAAAGCCATATATGACAGGCCCACAGCCAGCATCATACTCAACGGACAAAAACTAACACCATTTCCCCTAAGAACAGGAACAAGACAGGGATGCCCCCTTTCACCACTCCTGTTCAACATAGTACTGGAAGTGTTAGCCATTGCAATTCGGCAAGAAGAAGAAATAAAAGGCATCCAAATTGGAAAATGGAAGTAAAACTGTCCTTATTTGCAGACAACATGATATTATACATACAAAACCCTAGAGACTCCATCAAAAAGCTACTAGATTTAATACATGAATTTGGCAATGTAGCAGGATACAAAATTAACCCCAAGAAATCTGAGGCATTTCTATACACCAATAGTGAACTTTCAGAAAGAGAGATTATAAAAACAATCCCGTTTACCATCGCACCAAAAAAATTAAGCTACCTAGGAATAAACTTAACTAAAGAGGTAAAAGACCTCTACTCAGAAAACTACAGGACGTTGAAAAAAGATAGAGAGGAAGACATAAACAGATGGAAGAACATACCGTGTTCATGGATGGGTAGAATCAACATCATTAAAATGTCCATACTACCCAAAGCAATCTATAAATTCAACGCACTTCCCATTAAAATACCAACAGCATACTTCAGAGATCTAGAACGAACTCTCCAAAAATTCATCTGGAATAAAAAAAGACCCTGAATAGCTGCAGCAATCCTGAAAAAGAACAAAGTAGGTGGGATCTCAATACCAGATATCAAGATGTATTACAAAGCCACTGTTCTCAAAACTGCCTGGTACTGGCACAAGAATAGGCATACAGATCAATGGAATAGAATAGAGAGCCCAGAAATCAGCCCGAACCAATATGCTCAATTAATATTTGACAAAGGAGGCAAGAACATACAATGGAGCCAAGATAGTCTCTTCAATAAATGGTGTTGGGAAAATTGGACAGATATATGCAAGAAAATGAAACTAGACCACCAACTTACACCATACACAAAAATAAACTCAAAATGGATAAAGGACTTAAATGTACGACAGGAAACCATAAAAATTCTAGAAGAATCCAAAGGCAACAAAATCTCAGACATATGCCGAAGCAATTTCTTCACTGATACAACTCCTAGGGCACTTGAAACTAAAGAGAAAATGAACAAATGGGACTACATCAAAATAAAAAGCTTCTGCACAGCAAAAGAAACCTTCAACAAAACAATGAGAAAACCCACTGTGTGGGAAAACATATTTGCAAATGACATATCTGATAAGGGCCTAATCTCCAAAATTTATAGGGAACTCATACAACTTAACAAAAGGAAGATAAACAATCCAATATCCGCAAAAAATGGGCAAAGGACCTAAATAGACACCTTTCAAAAGAGGACATTCAGAAAGCCAAGAGACATATGAAAACATGCTCAAAGTCACTAGTCATCCGAGAGATGCAAATCAAAACAACAATGAGGTACCATCTCACACCTGTCAGACTGGCTATCATCAACAAATCAACAAACGACAAGTGCTGGAGAGGATGTGGAGAAAAAGGAACACTTGTGCACTGCTGGTGGGAATGCAGACTGGTGCAGCCACTATGGAAGACAGTGTGGAATTTCCTCAAAAAACTAAAAATGGAACTCCCATTTGACCCTGTGATCCCACTTCTAGGAATATATCCCAAGAAACCAGAAACACCAATCAGAAAGGATATATGCACCCCTATGTTCATAGCAGCACAATTCACCATACCTAAGATCTGGAAACAGCCTAAGTGCCCATCAGTAGATGAATGGATTAGAAAACTGTGGTACATCTACACGATGGAATACTATGCTGCTCTAAAAAGGAAGGAACTCGTACCATTTGCAACGGCATGGATGGAACTGGAGAGCATTATGCTAAGTGAAATAAGCCAGCCAATGAAGGAAAAATACCACATGATCTCACTCATTCATGGATAATAGAGACCATTATAAACTTTTGAACAATAATAGATACAGAGGCAGAGCTGCCTCAAACAGATTGTCAAACTGCAGCAGGAAGGCCGGGGAGTGGTGGGGGGCAGGAGGTAGGGGGGTAAGAGATCAACCAAAGGACTTGTATGCATGCATATAAGCATAACCAATGGACATAAGACACCGGGGGATAGGGGAGGCTAGGGGACTGTCTAGGGCGGGGGGAAAAAATGGACACATATGTAATACCCTTTGTAATACTTTAAGCAATAAAAATTAAAAAAAAATGTGATACATCACATAAACAAATTGAGAGATAAAAATCACATAATCCTGTCAATTGATGCACAAAAAGCATTTGACAAAATCCAACACCATTTCTTGATAAAAGCTCTTAGCAAAGTGAGAACAGAGAGATCATACCTCATCATAATAAGAGCCATATATGACAAACGTTCAGCCAACATCATACTCAATGGGCGAAAACTAAAACCGTTTCTTTAAGAACAGGAACAGGACAGGGATGCCCACTTTCACCACTCCTGTTTGACATAGTGCTGGAATTGCTAGCCATAGTGATCAGAGAAGAAGAAGAAGAAATAAAAGGTATCTAATTGGAAAAAAGTATTACTGTCATTAATACCAGATGACATGATATTGTACATAGAAAACCTTAAAGACTCCATCAAAAAACTAATAGACTTTAATAAATTTGGCAATGTAGCAGGATACAAAATTAACACTCAGAATTCTGTGGATTTTTTATACATCACTAATGAACTCACAGAAGAGAAACTAAAAAAGAAAAAAAATCCCATTTACCATTGTACCAAAAAAATTAAGATATCTAGGAATAAATTTAACCAAGGAGGTAAAAGACCTGTACTTAAAAAACTACAGGACATTGAAAAAAGAGATAGAGGAAGACATAAACAAGTGGAAAAATATACCGTGTTCATGGATTGGTAGAATCAGCATCATTAAAATGTCCATACTACCCAAAGCAATCTATAGATTCAATGCACTCCCATTAAAATACAAATGGCAAATTTCACAGATCTATAACAAACTTTCCAAAATTTCACATGGAATAAAAAAAATATCCTGAATAGCCAGAGCAATCCTGAGAAAGAAAAACAAAGTTGGAGAGATCACAATACCAGATATCAAGCTGTATTACCAAGTCACGGTTATCAAAACTGCCTGGTACTGGTATAAGAACAGACATATAGACCAATGGAACAGAACAGAGAACACAGAAATTGACCAAAGCCATTATGCTCAAATAATATTTGACAAAGGAGACAAGAGCATACAATGGAGTCAAGATAGTCTCTTCAATAAATGGTGTTGGGAAAATTGGACAGATACATGCAAAAAAATGAAACTAGATCACCAACCTACACCATAACAAAAATAAACTCAAAATGGATAAAAGACTTAAATGTAAGCCATGAAACCATAAAAATCTTAGAAGAATCTATAGGCAGCAAAATACCAAAGATATTGCTGAAAGTGGAATTAATGTTTTAATGTCGTTGAAACCAACTCAGAATATTCTGGGCAGAGAAAAATGGGCAATGAAACTAACCCAAAGTTGTTCTAACAACACAACTCCTACCTATATCCATCCAGGAGACAATAGGTGTAACAAAAAATACTTTGTTTACACTGTTTTTTTAATAGTCTAACAGAATCAAATACTTTATAATCACATATTTTTTCTGAATTATTATTCAGATGAAAATGCAAATAGGAAGAATGAAACTTAATAGACGATAAGCCCAGAAAAAAAATATATTTGTGGCACTTGTCAACTTTTAAAAACTTGTTGATGGTTATGATTTCTTTGTTCATTTTGAATGTTCACTTTTGAGTTAGTATTTTTATGTTATTTCACTGAAAGAAACACTCCAAATATAAACTTAGGACCCTTACAATCCCCCACAGAGACACCACAAAGAAAAACAGCATACAACAGTAAGTGGGAGAATATGCTAACAAAATACTAGTGTCTATCTCTTGATTGGGAAAATAAGAGAGTTTTTTGCACAGTTATTGATAATGAAGAAGGATAAATTAATAATAAGTTTTTCAAAAAGCCAGAAAGGAAAAGGCAGTTGTAGCATAAAATTAAAACAACAACAACAACAACAGTAAGAAACACCTTATTGCCTGTCCAAAGTTCCCCTGAGAGACAGGCTGCAGACCTGTCAGCCTGCTGTTACTGGCTCATATTCAGCCCTGCAGCTGTGTTCACTGTGGGGTCAGGGAACACAAGCCCCATGAGGAGGAGGTGCCAGCCTGGGATTTCGGAACTGGGTATGGAAGAAATGTCCTTCACCCTGGATGCCTTCCGGGGTAGGGGGAGAGGGGATGAAAATCCAGCACGTAACTTCCCAGAAAAAGATGTGTCCTTTCGATTTCGGTTCTTCTCAACCACACTGAAAACTGCTTTGCTGTAACATCCGGCTTGATTTTCAGCTTCTAAAGAGAACTGTGAGCACCCTGGGGAGCCAGACTCAGGAGGAGTGAGGCAGCCAGAGGCAAGAATTTATCCGCTGTCTGCAGCTTAGGAGAAAGGTAAGTTCACTCAGAAACTTGGATTTCCTTGCACATGTTTATTAAGGAACAACAACATTAAGTCACATCAACAATAACATCAGCCTTGGAGGCAGCTGGCAGATGGTGGGGGCAGAGGAGGGGTGGCTGGAGGGACCTTAAACTGGAGTCAGCTCAGCCCCTCTGTTTGGATGGAAGGCTGCTGCAGGGCAGGGGCCACAGCTTGTTCCTGGGATGGGCTGCTCCCTCTTGGGCACCCTCCCAGGCTGCACAAAGAGCCCTGCCTGGGAACAGGAGGAATGCATCCTACATCACCTGCTTGAAGGGGCTGAAGTCCTTTCTGTGACTGGGGAACCAAACCTGTCCTTTCCTAAGAAGCGCTGGTTGCAGTCACTTCCTCCATCTTTCCCCTCCCCATCTCACACATTTCCCTGATGTCTGTGGGACATTGAAAAAACAGGGAGATTATCCTTACCCTGCAATTTAAATGTTAAATCATTCTTTATTGTATGAACTGTATTTAGAATTCCAAAGATTCTATAAAGTGCTATTTAGATGAAATACTTCATTCTCACATATTTTAATCAGCTATTAAAAATAACTATAAGGTCCAAGCTGGGTTTTTATCTGCAGTTTCCACATGTTTAGACCCTACCAAAAAATTACATCAATGATTGGTTTTAGGTTCAGTTGTTTTGCTGAGTCCTCTGTAAGAATGAAAATAAAATTCCTCAGCTTTTTTTTTAAACTTCTGTAAAGTAGCAACAGAGAAGTGGGAGGAGTAGAGGGAGCAAGGAGGAGTGAGAAGGATCTAGGAGCTTTTCCTGTGACACACTGACCTGAGGAGCTGAGGGACAGAAGTGGGAATTCAACTTTCTTTTGCAAGCA
The DNA here is from genome assembly GCF_963259705.1 of Myotis daubentonii. Classification (NCBI taxonomy): domain Eukaryota; kingdom Metazoa; phylum Chordata; class Mammalia; order Chiroptera; family Vespertilionidae; genus Myotis; species Myotis daubentonii. The sequence continues at coordinate 151,721,361 of NC_081842.1, forward strand.
ACTTGGTCCTGAGCTTAAGCCTCTCAATTTCTGATTCAAAATGGACTGAGGAATGGAGAGGTAGGGACACCTGTAGCCTGGTAGCCTGGACTGCAGGGCTCAGTTGCTGGCTTTAGCTTCCCCATTAGGAGCAGTGGTAGTTGTGAGGTGACAGCCTAATAGGACTTCACATAACCAGGACAGCAGCAAGTATAGCAGACAATGTGGGTGCATGGAGAGCGGAGAGATCAGGGTCTTCTGGCTGCTTAATGGGATTGGTGGGGCATGGAGGCAGCTTCTTCATGCATGAGCTCAGTGTTCCTCGTTGTAATGTGCACTAGGTTGGAATTGTGGTTCTTTTCTAATTCCACATTAGACTCACCGCTTACACAACATTTTAAAGTTTACATTTTTAGTTAATTTAATTTTTTTCTCAAGAGCAGAGTTGGCTCAGAGAGCTCTGGGATGCCTTTATTTATTGGATGGAAAAGGAGAAAGAGGAAGGAAGGAACAAAGGAAAGAAACCAGTCAGACACAGATGGGCTGCCTTATGATTGTGACCTCACCACCAGCTCCCAGTCACATCCTTACAAGTTGGGAAAGGAGCAGGCTCTCTTGTGACAAGGCTATAATTCACTGCTCAGGCTCAAATTACCTTAGGACACTGCCCGGTTCAGATTCATTCTTGGTATGGTATGAAAATTAGGACGGACCAGCACAGCACTTCCTGGGATATAAGAAGTACTTTCTCTGCCCTAACAAAGTCCTAGGTCAGACATGTCCGGGAATTATGCACAGCCACTTGATATTTTCACATGGATATTTTTTATTTATTTATAGAGTTTGTTTTATCTATCTTTTTTCTGTATTGATGATTAAGGTCTTACTTATGTGTCCTTATTGCCCCATTGACCCCTCCCTCCCTCCCCCCCACTGGTGTCCTCACCCCCTCGAGTGTCTGTGTCCATTGGATAGGCTTATATGCATGCATACAAGTCCTTTGGTTGATCTCACCCCCTTATCCCTGCCCTCCCCTGCCTTTTCCTCTGTGTTTAGAAGGTCTGATCCATGCTTCTCTGTCTCTGGATCTGTTCATCAGTTTATGTTGTTTATTATATTCCATAAAGGAGTGAGATCATGTGATATTTATATTTCTCTGACTGCCATATTTCCCTTAGCATAATGCTCTCCAGGTTCATCCATGCTGTTGCAAATGGTAGGAGTTCCTTTCTTTTTACAGCAGCGTAGTATTCCATCATGTAGATGTACCACCATTTGGTTTGTTTTTTTTTTGTCTAAAGTTTTATTATGTCTCCTTTTTCCCCAATTAACACCCTCCCCCATCCCTTTTCAGCCCGGGCAAGCCCTCACCACCCCAGTGTCTGTGTCCATAGGTTATGCTAATAAGCATGCATATAAGTCCTTTGGTTGCTCTCTAACCACCCCCCTTCCCTCCCATTTGTCTCTAGATTGATCTATTCTTGTTCATCAAATTATGTTGATCATTATATCCCACATATGAGTGAGATCATGTGATATTTATGTTTCTCTGACTGGCTTATTTCGCTTAGCATAACACCCTCCAGTTCCATCCATGTTGTTGCAAATCATAAAAGTTCCTTCTTTTTAATAGCGGCATAGTATTCCATTGTATAGATGTACCACAGTTTTTTAATCCACTCATCTGCTGATGGGCACTTAGGCTGTTTTCAAATCTTACCTATTGTAAATTGTGCTGCTATGAACATAGGGGTGCATATATCCATCCTGATTGGTATTTCTAGTTTCTTGGAATATATTCCTAGAAGTGGGATCACTGGATCAAATTTTGGTAAAACTCCCCTGGGAAGCCATCTGGTCCAGGGCTTTTGTTTTCTGAAAGGTTTTTGATGACTGCTTCAATTTCCTTCATAATTTTTGGCCTATTGAGGTTTTTAGATTCATCCTGATTGAGTCTTGGAAGGTTGTTTTTTTCTGGGAATATGTCCATTTCCTTTAGGTTGTCTAGTTTGTTGGACTGCAGTTGTTCATAGTATTTTTTACAATCCTTTGTATTTCTGTGGTGTCTGTCGTTATTTCGCCTCTATCAACTCTGATTTCCTTTATTTGGGTCCTCTATCTTTGCTTCTTGGTGAGCCTGGGTAGAGGTTCATCAATCTTGTTCATCCTTTCAAAGAACCAGCTCTTGTTTCCATTGATCTTTTGTATTGTTTTTTTTTTTTTGGTCTCTATATCATTTATTTCTTCTCTGATCTTTACTGGTATTATCTCCTTCCTTCTATTCTCTCTGTGCTTTTCTTGCTACTCACTTTCTAATTCTTTAATTTGTAGAGTTAGATAATTTATTACCAGTTTTACATGTTTGTTTGTTTTTTTTGAGGTAGGCCTGTAGAGCTATAACCTTCCCTCTCACAATTGTTTTCACTGTGTCCATAGATTTTGGATTGTTGTATTTTCATTGTCATTTGTTTCTAGGATTATTTTTATTTATTCTTTGATCTCTTTGGTAATCCAATTATTGTTTAATATCAAACTATTCAGCCTCCAAGTTTTGAATTTTTTTATTGTTTTTATTGTAGTTTATTTCTAATATTATGCCATTGTGGTCTGAGAAAATGCTTGATATGATTTCAATCTTCTTGAATTTGAAGAGACTTTGCCTGTGACCCAATATGTGGTATATCTTTGAAAATGTCCCATGTATACTTGAGAAGAACGTATATTTCGTGGCTTTGGAGTGAAATGTTCTGATTATGTCAGTTAATTCCATCTGATCTAGTGAGTTATTTAGGATTGGTATTTCTTTGCTGAATTTTTGTCAAGAGGATTTATCCAGTGATGTCAGTGGGGTATTAAAGTCCCCTACTATGATTGTATTTTTGTTGATCTCTCCCTTGATATCTTCCAGGAGTTTTTTATGTGTTTGGGTGCTCCTGCATTGGGTGCATATATGTTTACCAGGGTTTTATCCTCTTGTTGTATCAATCCCTTTAGTATTATGAAGTGGCCATCCCTCTCTCTTGTAATGGCCTTCACTTTGAGGCCTATTTTGTCAGATATAAGTATTACTACCTCAGCTTTTTTTTTTCGTTTTGTTCCATTTTGCCTGAAAGATATTTTTCCATCCCTTTGCTTTCAGTCCGTATGAGTCCCATGTTCTGAGGTGGGTATCTTGTAGACAGCACATATGTGGGTCATGTTTTCTTATCCACTCAGCCACTCGGATGTCTTTTGATTTAAGCGTTTAGTCCATTTACTTTTAAAGTTATTATTGACGGGTACTTGTTTTTAGCCATTTTTATTTTTGTGCCTGTGTTCCTTCTTTCTAATTTATTTCTTCTTTTTAAACCAGGCCCTTATGCATTTCTTGCATTGCTGGCTTGGTTGTGATAAACTCCCTTAACAATTTTTTTTTTGTGTGTGTGTGCGAAAATGCCTATTTCCCCTTCAATTTTGATGATAGCCTTGCTGGATAGAGTATTAGTTTCATTATGTTGCTTTGCCTCACTTTGTAAACTTCCTTCCATTCCTTTCTGGCCTGATGTGTTACTGTTGAGAAATCATTTGATAATCTAATGGGGGATCCCTTATAAGTAACTTTCTGTCTCTCTCTTGCAGCCTTTAAGATTCTCTTTGTCCTGAACGTTTGCCATTGTAATTACATTGAGTCTTGGTGCGGGTCTTTTCGGGTTCATATTGTTTGGGATTCTCTCTACTTGTGTGACCTTTTTCTTCCGTAAATCAGGGAAGTTTTCTGTATTACTTCTAATAGTTTTTCTAACCTTTGTTCGTCTTATTGTCACTCTGGCACCCCTATTATTCATATGTTGCTTTGTTTCATGTTGTTTCAAAGCTCTCCTAGGCTCCCCTCCTAACCTTTAATTTTTTTCTCCAATTGCAGTTCATTTTGGGCTTGTTTTACCACCCTGTCTTCTAATTTGCTAATTCAGTTCTCTGCTTCTCCTAGTCTACTGTTGAAACAAACTTTCCATAGTGTTTTTTATTGTAGCTATATCACCCTTTATTTCCTCTAGAGTCTTACATAAGTTGTTGATTTTTTTAATCACAAGGATATTTTTAAGAGGGCATGGTGGATACAAAAATAGGAAGACTTCTTGTTATTCTTTATTGACAGTTTTATTAATACATACTTTTTATTGGCTTATAACATGAATCTATTTTTAAATTTTGATGCACACTTCATTTTGAAAAACAAAATAAATATCACATGACTCAGTTTCTCTAAACAGGGAATGACTGTAAAACTTTATGGCCAAAAGGATTTTGAGAACTTCTAAGAAAGGAGAAAAATCAAAAGCTGTTTCTCTTCTGGAACCGCAAACTCCTTCAGTCCCTTCAGTATCATAATTAGATACTACATTTTATTGGTCTGTCATATGTCAAACCAAATTGTCCTGCTAAATCCTCAGATTGTGATGAATACTAGTCATACTCATCAGTAGTTCTATAGCTCTCCTCAGCAATGAGGACCAGGGGACAGAGAGATGCATGAAACCTATGGCTTAATATATCTTGGCTTTGTCCCCAGGTCGCTCTTGTCCCAGGCAGGTCCTTCCTCAGCATCCACCTCACTATCCTCTTAGCAGCTGGTTAAAACTCAGGGATGGGGACAGGATATTCACATGAGGTGATGGCTTTGCTTCTCAGTGGTGACCCTGGCATAGGGTAGAGCCACTCAACTGCATTACAAGATGTGGCTGCCCAGCACCAGCAATAACATTCAATCTGAGGTCCTCAGAGCATTGGGAACACTTGTCCCTTGCAGAGATACACTGCAAGTATAGAACCAAACAAAGATGAATTTTTCACTGCAGGGCTTGGCCTATGCCTACTATGACAGGAACAAAGTAGGACACTCCGATTGTCCTAAGATGATGGGTGCTTTGCACATCTCTGCTTCAGTGAATAGCATTGTAATCTTATTTCTAATGGGATATTCTTCTAGGTTTGCAGGTTGCCATGGCATCTAGACCCAACATGACGGCCCCCATTTGCCTGGTGGAAAACAATAATGAGCATCTGTCAGTGAATCAGGAAGCTCTAGAGATTCTTGGCCAGATTTCTCAGCCAGTGGTGGTCGTGGCCATTGTAGGACTGTATCGCACAGGCAAATCCTACTTGATGAACCGGCTTGCAGGACAGAATCATGGTGAGTGGTGTCTCAGGTAGAGGACAATTCTTTGACTCCAGCTATATCGCAGTTTCTTAGTTTTCTTCACTAGTCACATAAAGAAAGAGCTAAAGATCTTCCAGTAAACCAACCTTCTAATTCTAATTCTTACTAATAAATTATGACCTTAGTTAGTGTTATCTCAGGCCAGGGCCAATTTTTTTTTACTCTAACTATATCACAGCTTATTAGTTTTCTTCCCTGGTTACATGAAGAGAGAACTAAACTCCTCTCAATAAACCAAATTTCTAAGTCTAATTCTCATCACTAAATTATTAGCTTAATCTATTCTACTGCCATATTTATAGTTTTACTTCTGTTAAGGAAAATCCCACTTAGTAATGCATAGACTCCTTCTTTTACCTGTGCCAACACTGGGGTCTTGAAATTGTGCCTCCTCTCTTGGTCATACCATGTTTTGCTCTCTCTATAGAATTTTGCTTTTCCCATGAATATATAAAGATAATTGCAAATCTATCACCATGTTTAAAGATTTTTTTGAGTTCACATCCCATTGTTGTTAACAACCTCTCCCACACCATTTGCCATTTTTATTTTTATCACTTTGATTGGAAAAATATTATCTGAATTTCTTTTTCTTTAGATGTCTCTTTTCTTTCCATTTCTATTTGGCCTTTACTGGACCATACTTTAATATGCTCTTATTATGGTATTCAGTGACCTTTATTATGTCTGATTCATGGATGCACTTTACCTCCATTTTGAGCTCTTGCTGGATATCATTTTCACTGTTAACATTCATCTCCTCCTTCAAATAGATGACACACAAAGTAAAGCATTCTTATAAAATAGAGAAAGCACAATCTTATATCTTGGGGTAATACCACACCAAAAAGTCTGATTTTGTAGCCACTTGGCTGCTTAGATTGTCTGTTGTCACTGTGGACTGTGTCTCCCCTTCCTTTATAGGTTTCCCTCTGGGCTCTACGGTGCAGTCTAAAACCAAGGGCATCTGGATGTGGTGTGTGCCTCACCCCTGTAAGCCTGATTGCACTCTGGTCCTTCTGGACACTGAGGGCCTGGGCGATGTGGAAAAGGTAAGGCAGAGGGTCACAGATAAATTGTTTTCAACCTGGATAGTCTCATAATGAACTCTTTAATTTAACTGCTTGATGTATTTGTGAAATCTAGAAATTGAACTATATATCAGGCAAATGCTCACTTGTTTGACTCTTATTTCTAGGTTACATGTCATGGTACATTGTGTAAACTTTTTATATTTCTCGGCAATGTATGCATAATTTGATTCAATTGCTGAGCACCATATTCCTGGGTCTCTAAGTTAGTACTAGTGACTCATGTAAAAGCCCTGCCCTCAAAAAGTTTGCAGTCCTTTGGTGAAGTTCACCAATTACTCACCAAGCATTTTGGAAGACTTTCAGACACCTCTGAATGAGATGCTTCTATAAAAGATGTGTTTGTCCTACAGCATTTTAAGATGGGTTTTTGATATTTTAGTTTTCTACTAAAGGGTAAAACGAAATATTTCTCCTTTTCTGCTTTAGTTTGAGACTTATTTGGAAATAGTACCTAAATTTCTATAACTTCTTATTTCTACCCATAGAAGATTTATTAATTTTGTGTTTATTTTTATATATCAAACATTCTTGCTGTCTGTATAACCTATTGTTTGTCATAAGCGCTACTTCCTATTGTAATTTTTTTTTTTTAAATTGGGCTTTGGAATATAAATGGGCAAATCAGCATTTCCTTTCAAATTTTTGTAGATATTTTCCACTTTTGCTCTGGGGAACAACTTTAGAGAGTGTTTATAATAGAATGAAAAGTCTGTATTGTGCCATTATCTAGACCTGCTGTATTTTATACAAACAAATTATTCCCTCCTTTAAGGTCCTTCATCTGGTGTCACTAGGCTCACTATCCAGCTTTAACTTCTTGAACTACCCTCTGTTCCAGTCAGATCAAATAACTCTACTTTTATTGAAAAGACTTCTGTATGCGGCCATGTCTACTTTTGCTTCTGGGGTCTTTCCATGTGCAGGATACCTTCACTTCTTCAAATTCACACTCTGCTAAGTCTTTAATTTTCAATCAAGATGCTGAGGAAGACTTTATGTTATGTAAAATTTTCCAACTTTCAGAGCTCTGGTCTTCCGTGCTAGACTTGTAAATTTTAAGTTAATACTTTTTAAAATTTATATTTATTATTGAAAGTATTACATATTTTCCCCTTCTTCCCCTCCTATTGACCACATCTTTCTCACACCTATCCCCTCTGCAGGCCTTCAGCATGCTTTTGTCAGTATCCATGTTTTGTGCATATATGCATATAAGTTCTTTGGTTTATATTTTCTCTCCTGCCCCCCTTAATTTACTATTATAGCTACAGGTTCCAATGCTTATGTACATTACTTTGATGTAGCACCCTCTAGATATTATCCTTGTTATATTCCTTGGTATAGATGTTCATCATGGCTTTGAAATAGTGACTTGGAAAGTAATATTTGTCATTTTAAACTGATTTTTAATTTTTTTATTTTTTTTTAAAAAAAATATATTTTATTGATTTTTCACAGAGAGGAAGGGAGAGAGATAGAGAGTTAGAAACATCGATGAGAGAGAAACATCGATCAGCTGCCTCCTGCACATCTCCTACTGGGGATGTGCCTGCAACCCAGGTACATGCCCTTGACCGGAATCGAACCCGGGACCTTTCAGTCCGCAGGCCGACGCTCTATCCACTGAGCCAAACCGGTTGTGGCCTGATTTTTAATTTTAACAACAGTGGAAATATTCAGTAGTTTCCCATAAACACTTCTTGGATATATCCCCAGTTATGTTAACTATGGAATATTTTATATAATCCATGACCAACAAATATATGTAGAATAAATATGTGCTAATACCGTTCATTGAATTTAATAGCACACCAGGTGCTGCACTAAATTACTTTATATGTTATTTTATTTCATCCAATTCATTAAAAAGAAAACTCTGTGATGACAAAATCACAGTCACAAGTAATGTGTTTGTAATTGCTAAAGCTCATATGTATATTTATTCCCATTTTCAAACTTACTTGTTTGCATGAAGAGTACATTACCTGAAATAAAATGAAGGACTGTTAGACTTAGTGTCTGAATGAATTTCTATAGGATATACCCCTGAATGTCTTGCCCTATTATACTTCCAGGGCGACTCTAAGAATGACTCGTGGATCTTTGCCCTGGCTGTGCTGCTATGTAGCAGCTTCGTCTACAACAGCATGAGCACCATCAACCACCAGGCCCTGGAGCAGCTGCAGTATCCTTCCAGGAACCCAGCCTCCATGTGTCATGGCTTCAATGGGAATGGAGATCCAGTCAGTTTCTCCTTCCCTCTCACTTACTTGCCTTTGGTAGACGAAAAGGAACCGAGTGAGAGTTTATAATACTATTTTTTGTTTTGTTTTGTTTTTCTGAATAGAGAAATGTGGGAATTGTGGGTAGAAAGTTAATTTTCCTTAACCAGGTCCTAGTTATGTGACAGAGCTGACAGAACTCATCAGGGCAAAGTCCTCCCCTACACCAGATGGAGTAGAAGATTCAATAGAGTTTGTGAGTTTCTTTCCAGACTTTATCTGGGCCGTACGGGATTTCATCCTCGAGCTGGAGTTAAATGGTCACCCTATCACAGCAGATGAGTACTTGGAGAATGCCCTGAAGCTGGTTCCAGGTAACAGCATGGCTGGGCAGTGGATGGGAGGTCGTAAACATCATGATTGGAGTTGCATTTGTGCTTGAGACTAGAAGTCTGCAGAAATGGTTGCTGGGAATGGGTTGTAAAGCTCTATGGACTGGAGTTTAAGTTCACATAAGAAAAGTAGAGCCTAAAGTAGAGTAAAACTATTCATAACCAATTTGTTCTTTACACATTGTAGTTTAGAATCCAATTGTAACTTTTGAAACTGGTGCTAAAATCTTCTAAAGAGCAGGCACTTTATTATTTTAGCTTCTGCTTTTCTGTTTATTATTTTAGCTTCTGCTTTTCTGTTTTGAGGAAAACAGCTGATCAAATACTTTTTTGGCATAAAATTACAATGAAAAGCCTACTAATGAAAAAATGTTTTTCATGTAATTAGACATAATTCTTCTAAAATGGGCATATAATTTTCTTATATCTTTATACATGTTATTTATAAAAATGACTTTATGTTCTCATAAACCTGAAATAGTATATTTTCTCTTTTCAATTTACCTATTTGTGTAATTATTGATAATTATTAGAATATAATTTTAATTTCTATCAAATATTTTTATTTTTAAATAATTTTATTTTTAATTTTATTTTATTGTTTAAAGTATTACAAATAGTAGTGCTTATGTCTTTTTTTCTTCATTGACCTCCCCTTGGGCTCCCTTGTCTGCTGGCACATGCCAACACTCTCACCCCCAGTGTCTTGCGTCCATTGGTTATGCTTACATGCATGCATACAAGTCCTTCGATTGATCTCTTACCTCTGCCCCCCACCCTTCCCTCCCTTCCCGCTGTAGTTTGACAGTCTGTCGGATGCTTCTTTGCCTTTGTATCTATTTTTGTTCATGAGTTTATAATGTTCTTTATATTCCACAAATGAGTGAGATCATATGGTATTTATCTTTCACTGACTGGCTTATTTCACTTAGCATAATGCTCTCCAGTTCCATCCATGCTGTTGCAAATGGTAAGAGTTCCTTCTTTTTTACAACAGCGTAGTATTCCATTGTGTATATGTAACACCATTTTTTAAAATATATTTTATTGATTTTTTTTTTTTTTTTTTTTTTTACAGAGAGGAAGGGAGAGGAATAGAGAGTTAGAAACATCAAAGAGAAACATTGGTCAGCCGTCTCCTGCACACCCACAACCGGGGATGTGCCCACAACCAAGGCACACGCCCCTGACCAGAATCGAACTTGGGACCCTTCAGTCCACAGACTGACGCACTATCCACTGAGCCAAATTGGCCAGCGCTGTAACACCGTTTTTTAATCCACTCATTGACTGTTGGGCATATAGGCTGTTTTCAAATCTTAGCTATTGTGAATTGTGATGCTATGAACATAGGGGTGCATATATCCTTTCTGATTGGTGTTTCTAGTTTCTTGGGATATATTCCAGAAGTGGGATTACTGGATCAAATGAAAGTTCCATTTAATTTCTTGAGGAAATGCCATACTGTTTTCCATAGTGGCTGCACCAGTCTGCATTCCCACCAGCAGTGCACGAGTGTTCCTTTTTCTCCACATCCTCTCTAACACTTGTCATTTGTTGATTTGTTGATGATAGCAATTCTGGCAGGTGTGAGATGGTACCTCATTGTTGTTTTGATTTGCATCTCTCAGATGATTAGTGACTTTGAGTATGTTTTCATATGTCTCTTGACTTTCTATATGTCCTCTTTCAAAAAGAATCTATTTAGGTCCTTTGCCCATTTTTTGATTGGATTGTTTACCTTCCTTTTCTTAAGTTGTATGAGTTCCCTATAAATGTTGGAGATTAAACCCTTATCAGAGATAACGTGGGTAAATATGTTCTCCCATGCAATGTGCTTCTTGTTGTTTTGTTAATGGTTTCTTTTGCTGTGCAGAAGCTTTTTATTTTGATGTAGTCCCATTTGTTCATTTTCTCTTTAGTTTCCATTGCCCTAGGACAGTGATGGTGAACCTATGACACACGTGCCAGAGGTGACACGTGAACTCATTTTTTTGGTTGATTTTTTTTTTGTTAAATGACATTTAAATATATAAAATAAATATTAAAAATATAAATCTTTGTTTTACTATGGTTTTGATATTTACTATAGAAATATCAAAAAATTTCTATATGTGATATGGCACTAGAGTTAAGTTAGGGCTTTTCAAAATGCTGACATGCTGATCTCAAAAGGTTCGTCATCACTGCCCTAGGAGCTTATCGATAAAGATATTGCTACGACAAATGTCTGCTACTATAGTGCCTATGGCTTCTTTAATATTTTTATGGCTTCCCATCTTATCTTTAAGTCTTTTATTACACATTTTGAGTTTACTTTTGTGTATGGCATAAGTTGGAGGACTAGTTTAATTTTTTTGCATTTGTATCTGTCCAATTTTCCCAACACCATTTATTGAAGAGACTATCTTGACTCCATTGTATGTTCTTGCCTCCTTTGTCAAATATTAATTGACCATAGTGACTTAGGTCAATTTCTGGGTTCTCTGTTCTGTTCCACTGGTCTATATGTCTGTTCTTGTGCCACTACCAGGCAGTTTTGAGAACAGTGGCTTTGTAGTATAGCTTGATATCTGGTATTGAGGTCCCTCCAACATTGCTCTTCTTTCTCAAGATTTTTGCAGCTATTTGGGATCTTTTTTTATTCCAGATGAATTTTTGGAGAGTCTGTCCTAGGTCTTTGAAGTATGTGGTTGGTATTTTAATGAGGATTGCATTGGATTTATAGATTGCTTTGAGTAGTTTGGTCATTTTAATGATGTTGATTCTACCAAATCCATGAACATGGTATAGTCTTCCATTTGTTCAGGTCTTCCTCTATCTCTTTTTCAGAGTCCTTATATTTTCTGAGTACAGGTCCTTTATCTCAGCAGTTCTCAACCTGTGGGTCACGACCCCTTTGGGGGTCTAACGATCCTTTCACAGCGATCGCCTAAATACACCCTGCATATCAGATAGTTACATTACTATTCATAAGAGTAGCAAAATTATGGTTATGAAGTAGCAATGAAAATAAATTTATGGTTGGGAGTCACAACATGAGGAACTGTATTAAACGGTCGCAGCATTAGGAAGGTTGAGAACCACTGCTTTATCTCCTTGGTTAAATTTATTCCTGGGTATCTTAATTTTTTTATTGCAATGGTAAATGTGATTGCTTTTTAAGTTTCTATTTCTGTGAGTTCATTATTTGTGTATAGAAAAGCTATATACTTCTTGGTGCTAATTTTTTATCTTGCTACATTATTGAATTCATTTATTCAATCTAGTAGTTTTTTAATGGAGTCTTTGGGGTTTTCTATGTACAAATCATGTCATCTGCGAATAAGGACAGTTTTACTTCTTCTTTTCCTACTTGGATGCCTTTTATTTCTTCTTCCTGTCTGATTGCAATGGCTAGTACTTCCAGTACTATGTCAAACAGGAGTAGTGAGAGTGGGCATCCCTGTCTTGTTCCTGTTCTTAGGGAAAATGATTTTAGTTTTTGCCTATTGAGTATGATGTTGACTGGGTTTGACATATATGGCTTTAATTATGTTGCTGTATCATTCTTTTTTTTCCACTTTGCTGAGCATTTTTATGAAAAAGGGTGTTGGATTTTGTCAAATGCTTTTTCTGCATCAATGGATATGATTATATGGTTTTTATCTCTCAGTTTGTTTATGTGATGTAACACGTTTATTGATTTGCGGATATTGTACCATCCTTGCATCCCCGGAATATATCCCACTTGGTCGTGGTGTATGATCTTTCTAATGTAATGCTGGATTTGATTTGCTAATATTTTGTTGAGAATTTTCACATCTATGTTCATGAGGGATATTTTCCTATAATTCTCTTTCTTTGTGTTGTCTTTATCTGGTTTTGGTATTAGAGTAATGTTGGCTTCATAGTAAGAGGCTGGAAGTGTTCCTTCCTCCTAACTTGTTTGGAATAGTCTGAGGAAGATAGGCTTTATTTCTTCTTTGAATGTTTGACAAAATTCCCCTGTGAAGCTGTCTGGTCCACAGTTTTTGATTATTGGAAGTTTTTTGATTACTGCTTCAATTTACTCCATAGTTATTGGCCTATTCAGATTTTTTGATTCCTCCTGGTTGAGTTTTGGAAGGTCATATTTTTCTAGGAATATATGCATTTCTTCTATTTTGACCAGTTTGTTGGAATAGAGTTGTTCATAGTTTCTTTTTTTTGTAATCCTTTATATTTCTGTGGGGCCTGTTGTTGTTTCACCTCTTTCATTTCTGATTTTGTTTATTTGGGTCCTCTCTGCTTCTTAGTGAGCTTGGCTAACAGTTCATCAATCTTGTTTATCTTTTCAAAGAACCAGCTCTTATTTTCATTGATCTTTTTTGCTGTTTTTTTTTTTTTTTTTTTTTTGGTCTCTATGTCATTTATTTCTTCTCTGATATTTATTATTTCCTTCCTTCTGCTGACTCTGGACTTTTCTTGTTGCTCTATTTCTAATTCTTCAAGTTGCAGAGTTCTATGGTTTATTACCAGTTTTTCTTGTTTTTTTAGGTAGGCCAGTAATGCTATAAATTTTCCCCTCAGAATTGCTTTCACTGTGTCCCAAAGATTTTGGATTGTTGTGTTTTTATTGTGATTTGTTGCCAGGATGTTTTTTATTTCTTCTTTGATCTCTTTGGTAACCCAATCATTGTTTAATAGTATGCTATTCAGCCTCCAAATATTTGAACTTTTTTATTGTATATATTGTAGTTTATTTGTAATATTATGCCATTGTGTCTGAGAAAATGCTTGATATGATTTCAATCTTCTTTAATTTGGAGATACTTTGCCTGTGTCCCAGTATGTGGTCTATCTTTTGAAATGTCCCATGTGCACTTGAAAAGAATGTATAGTCTGTAGTTTTTGGATGGGTTGGAATGTTCTAATGATGACAATTCAGTTAATCAGATGTAGTGAGTCATTTAGGATTGCTGTTTCTTTGCTAATTTTTTGTCTAGAGCCCTGATCGGCAAACCGCACTTCACAAGCCAAGCCACTTGCTGCTCTTTGGCCCCTTGAGTGTGGCTCTTCCACAAAATACCACATGCGGGCACACACACACACAGTGTAATTGAAACTTCATGGCCCATTGCAGAAGTTAGTATTTTGTGGAAAAGCCGTTATTTTGTGGAAGAGCCACACTCAAGGGGACAAAGAGCCGCATGTTGCTCACAAGCTGTGGTTTGCCAAACTGCAGTTTGCAGACCACTGGTCTAGAGGATTTATCAGGTTATCTTAGTGGGGTGTTAAAGTCTTCTACTATGATTGCATTGCTGTCCATCTCTCCCCTGATATCTCCCAGAAGTTTTTTTATGTATTAGGGTGCTCCTGCATTTGGTGCATATATGTTTACCAAAGATATAACCTCTTGTTGTATCGATCTCTTTAGAATTATGAAGTGGCCTTTCTTGTCTCTTGTTATGGCCTTCACATTGAGGTCTTTTTTGTCACATAGAAGTATTGCTACCCCAGCATATTTTTCCTTTCCATTTGCCTGCTAGATATTTTTCCACCCCTTCACTTTCAGTCCATGTGATTCCCTTGTTTTGAGGTGGGTCTTCTGTAGACAGCATATATATGGGTCATGTTTGCTTATCTACTCATTCACTCCATGTCTTTTGATTGGAGCATTTAATTCATTTGAGTTCAATGTTATTATTGATTGGCACTTGTTTGTAGACATTTCTCTACTTTATGCCTGTGTTCCTTCCTCCCTGTCTATTTCTTCTTTTCACAGAATTCCCTTTAGCATTTCTAGCATTGCTGGCTTGGTAGTGATAAACTCCCTTAGCATGTTTTTTTTTTTTTTCTCTGCCAGACTCCTGATTTCCCCTTCAATTTTGATTGATAGTCTTGCTGGATTCAGTATTCTTGGATTCAGTCCTTTGCTTTGCATCACTTTGTATACTTCATTCCATTCCCTTCTAGTTTCAGTTGAGAAATCGTTTGATAATCTGATGGGGGATCTATTGGAGGCAACTCTCTGTCTCTCTTGCAGCCTTTAAGAGTTTCTCTTTGTCGTTAACATTTGCAATAGTAATTATGATTTGTCTTGTTGTGGGTCTTTTGGGATTCATCTTGCTTGGGAATCTCTGTACTTGTGTTACTTTTTTGTTCCCCATATCTGTCAATATTTTTTCAAATAGATTCTCTAGTCCTTGCTCCTCTTCTTGTCCTTCTGGTGCCCCTGTTATATGTATGTTACTTCATTTTGTGTTGTCCCAAAGTTCCCTTATGCTCTCCTTCTAGTTTTTAATTTTTTTCCTCCAGTTCGTGTTCAGTTTGGGCTTGTTTCTCTTCTTTACCTTCTAACTCAGTAATTTGGTCCTCTGCTTCTTCTGGTTTACTCTTGAAACCTTCCATAGCATTTTTTATTGTAGCTTATCACGTTAGATTTCTTCCTGATTTTTGCATAGGTTGTTGATTTTCTCATCCATCCAGTTTATGAACTGTATGACCATTACTCTGAATTCTTTTTCTGTCATATTGCATGCCTTCATTTCACTTATTTCTTTTCTTAGTGATTTCTCTTTTTTTCCCTCTGAGGATTGTTCCTTGTCTTTCCATTCTAACTATCATCAGAAGGTCCAAACACTGAGTTGCGGGGCCTGAGTCATGTGCAATGGGACTGCCGTGCCTCCGAAATGTCACTGAAGAGCTCTGACACTGAGACCTGTGGCTGCCATGGGTCAGTGGGTGCCACATGCGCTGAGAATCAGTCACCGGTGCTCAATGCAGCCTCGTGCATGTACCTAGAATCAGGCACCCCACATGCGCCGCACTGAAAAAAATAATCCCTATGGTCTTTCACCGAAAATCAGAATCCCCTGGCATGCACCAGGAGTCAGAGTCCACATATGCACGCTCCGAGAATTGAGTATTGGAGTCTCTGTCGCTTGGTGGGACCTTGCGCCAAGAATCAGGGTCCCTGTGTGCATGTGTGCCAAGAATTGGAGTCACTGCAGCTCAGTTTACTTGCACTGAGAATCAGGGATCCCATGTGCATGCAATGAGAAACAGAGTCCCAGCATGTGCCTGCCGAGAGTCAAGTTACTGGTGTTCAGTGCTGCCTTTTCCTGTGTCTTGGAAAGGCACGACTGTGGTGTCTGGTGGTCGGCAGCTGTGGTTTGCGAAGACTCAGTTTTTGCTGCCTGGACCTTGTGCCCTTGATTGGATTCACATACCAGTGGTGGCTCACAGAGGCACCTGGTGGCTCTTTGCCAAGGCGGAGCACTCAGATGGGCTCTGGCGCTGAAGCTGTGTGACTCGCTGTGTTTATGGGCAGGCTGCCTGGAAGGAGGGCATCCCAATTTCTTTTGCTGGGGTATGTGTCCTTGTTTGGATACAAGCACACCCAGCGGGGGCTTATAGCGGCACCAAATAGCCACCTTTGAGGTGGTGGGCTCAGGAGGTCTGCATGCTAGAAAAGCATGACTGTAGTGTCTGGAAGTCGACAGCATTGGAGAGGGAAGTCACACTTACTGCTTCAGGAGCCACACACCCTTGGAGGTGGAAATCCTAAGGATCTGCAGGTCTGCGAGCGGGGCAGCGGGATTTTGACTGTAGTGACTGCAGGGTCACAGGCAGTGTCCAATGCCAGTTTGGGTGGTGGAGCTGATGAGTTCCTAGAAGAGGCTGCTCTCCACTTCAAGATGGCAAGAGCTCTGTGCTCGAGCCCCACAGCCTAGGGTGTGCAGGTGGCAATGGTAGGTGCTCCTGTCCAGGAGAGCCCGGTCTGCCAGCCTCTGATATTCCTGTTGGATTTAACTGTCCCTCACTCACTGACACCTATTTTCAATTGTAGTTTACACTCAATATCATTTTGTATTATTTGCAAATATATAGCATAGCAGTTAGATAACACATACTTTACAATGAGAACTCCCTATATTTCAAGTACTCACCTGGTACAATGCATAGATATTACAATATTATTAACTATATTCCATATGCTCTTTTTTACATCCCCATGAATATTTTCAACTACCAACTTGTATTTGTCAATGCCTTCACTTTTTTCGCCCCCACTCTCCTCATGCAGCCATCAATTTTTTACTCTATATGTATTAGTCTGTATCAATTTTGTTTTTTATTTTGTTTTTTAGAATACACAAATAAGTGAAGTCATATGATATTTGTCTTTCAATGTCTAACTTATTTCACTGAGCACAGTACTCTTTATATTCATCCATGCTATCTCAAATGGTATGATTTCATTCTTTATTATGATTGAGTAGTATTCCATTGTGTATACGTACTACCTATACTTTATCTACTTGTCTATTTTTGGGCACTTAGGTTACTTACATATCTCGGCTATTGTAAATAATGTTTCAAGGAATATAGGAGTCATATATTCTTTTTGAATTAGTGTTTTGGATTTCTTCTAATATATAACCAGAAGTGAAGTCACTGGGCCATAACGTAGTTCTATTTTTAATTCTTTTGAGAAACATCCTTTCTTTTTTACATAGTACCTGCACAAATCTGCATTCCCACCAACAGTGCACAATGGTTTCCTTTTCTTCCACATCCTTACCAACCCTTATTGCTTGTTGACTTATTAATGAGAGCCATTCAGACAGGCATAAGGTGGTATCTCATTGTGGTTTTTACTTGCATTTCTCTGATGATTAGTAATGTTGAACATCTTTTCATACGTGTATTGACCTTCATGTCTGAGATTTTACTCTGTATGTTTTATTCTAGTAGTTTTATGGTTTTGAGTCTTACATTTAAGTCTTTAATCTGTTTTGAGCTTATTCTTGTATATGGTGTAAGAAGATGGTGTAGATTCACTTCTTTTGCGCATATTTGTCCAATTTTCCAAGACCATGCACCGCTAGGCTGCCTTTACCCCATTGTATGTTGTTTTGCCTCCTTTGTCATCTATTAATTGACCATATTTGCATGGGTTTATTTCTGGGTACTCTGTTGTGTTCAATTGATCTATATGTCTGTTTTTATTCCAGCACTATGCTGCTTAGATTATCATAACATTATATTATTGTTTGGTATCAGGTAGCATAATACTTGCATCTTTGTTCTTTCTCAGTATGTCTGTGACTATTCAGGGTCTTTTATGGTTTCATATACATTTTTGGATTATTTATTGTACTGATGTGAAAAACACCATTGGTATTTTGACAGGGATTGTGTTGAATCTATAGATTCATTATAGGCATTATAGGCATTTTAATTATGTTAATTATTTCTATCGGTATCAAAGCTTTTTTTTTTCAATTTTCCCATATTTACCCATGCTACAATTTCAAAATAATAAAAATATGTGAATGGGTTACATTAACATGGGCATGTAGGTATCTGGTGAACCCTTGAAAGAAAATCCACTTCTGATTTATACACTCCTGATTTCATGTTTCTATTTATGGTTTCTCAAAAACAATGAGAAATGGGCTACACAGAACAGCAAAGCTATCAAATGAATATAGTTATTTTCCTTCAAGAGTTTAGAGACTAATGGTGATATCTTAAAATTATGTTTTAGCTACATTTACTCTTCACTCTTCAGAGGATTTTATTTTTTTTAAAGCTAATGTTGTACACATTATTTTTAGCATCTAAACAGTTTTCCTTAGATATTCTGGTGTTATTTCCAACATTGTTTCATTAAGTCTTGTTTGGGCTCTTCATTTTGATCCACAGCTTCATTTCCCCATGGGATCAAGGTGACAAAAAAGTACATTTGACCCATGTTTCTGTTATTTATTCAGTAGCTAATATTGACAATATAGACAATACTCTACCATTTTCAGGTCTAATAACAGCAATAGTTTGTTGTAGTTGTTTTTTTTAAGCATATTTAATCTCTTCCAAAATTTTTCCCTAAAGTTGCATCATTGGTAAATTTGATGTTAAAGAAGCATTTGGATGTCCATGCTAAGGAGTTATAACCAGAAGTTATACAGAGAGAATATGGCAAAGATACACATATACCTGTGATAAAAATCTTTAGGTCCTTTGTCCTCAGACTGCTCCTACTGTAATACCTGTTTTAGTTTTTGTTTGTTTTCATCTTTCAGGCCTGAATCTCAAAGCTCAAATATCTAACCTCCCTAGAGAGTGCATCCGCCATTTCTTTCCAAGAAGGAAGTGTTTTGTCTTTGACCGGCCAATAAATGACAAAGAACTCCTAGCCCATATTGAGAAGATTTCAGAATACCAACTGGATCCTAAATTCAAGGAACAAACAAAGAACTTCTGTTCTTACATTCTCACCCAGGCGAGGACCAAGACCCTCAAGGAGGGAATCACAGTCACTGGGAAACGTGAGTCTCCATTTCACATTTTGTGGGGACTAATATTTGTTGAATATATTATAGGATGTGTTCTCCAGGATTTGTGTTTGATTCTACATAGAATTATGGGTCTACAAAAATTCTATCTCAACGAAGACACATGTATACTTATCACAGTTTTGGGTGTTTATAAATTTCTCTCTAAAATTACAACCATTGACAGCAAAATCTGCAGTATCCATACTAATAAAACATCTATTCAAAAGGAATCACTATCTGGGTAGAAAAACAGAATACACTATTTCTTTAATTGACGTTCTTTATAATGAATGAGGTTTGCAAGGAGAATGCAAAAGATATTTTGGGAGTTTAGAGCAATTTAACAATTCACCTTAGCCCATAAAGCTCTGAAAATTTACAGGAAGCTTTATTATTCAGAAAAATATAGGATCACATTTACCCTGCCTCATCTGTAAGCAATTTGCTTCTAAGATTTTCAATGCAAAATTGTGTTTTCCAGTTATCCTTCAGTATGTTAGATAAAAGTTAATATTGAATTATGTTAGCCTTATGGTCTAAAGAAACATACAAATTAGAGTCAATGGGACAATAGTGTTACTGGAAGAAATATGTTCTTCTGTGGTGTTGTGTGGAAGGAATTTGAGGGACCCTTATGTAGGAGGAGTTTTACGCGATAATGGCAAGTTTTATTAAAGTGAAAAGCAAAGTACACTCTCAGGGAGACAGAGAGCTGGCAGGCTAGAGGGCAGCTACTGCCCTGAGGTATTTGTGAACCTTTCCATATATATTTGGGTTTGGGAAAGGTCAGGCTTTCTTTAAAACTATCCAATCTCTTTCCTGTTTTTTCGGGGCCTGTGCCCTTCTTCCATATTTTTTCAGTTTTGTGACCTCCCTCACTTATGGTCCACATTTTGGCTCCTATTGCACATGCTTCATTGTTTTGCTTGGTCATTTGGCTCCTATTGCACAGGTACTTAGTAAAGGAATTCTCTCTGTGCCATTTATCTCCCATCCTAGTTAGTTGGGTGGATTCCCCAGGGTGATTGTAAGGCTATTTCTTTTCTATTTAATCAGGCTCTATCAGATGTCTCATTCCACTAGCTCCCTGGTCTCTTGTTAATATCTAACTAACTGCGTACACCAATAAAAGTAGATGGAAGTTGTGTGTGTGTGTGTGTGTGTGTGTGTGTGTGTATGTGTGTGTGTACATACATATGTGTGTTTCGTAGTGAGAGACAGACAGACATACGGAGAGATTTAGAAATGTAGTCTACAAATCATAGATCCCTTTGTGTGATAACTGATATTTATCCCTTAAATTTCCTGGCTTATTAGGGCTAAGGACTCTGGTGGTGACTTATGTGGATGCCATCAACAGTGGTGCAGTGCCTTGTTTGGAGAATGCAGTTACAACATTGGCCCAGCTTGAGAACTCTGGGGCTGTTCAGAAGGCAGCCAACCACTACAGTGAGCAGATGGCGCAGAGAGTGAACTTCCCCACAGACACGCTGCAGGAGCTGCTGGACCTGCACGCAGCCTGTGAGAAGGAAGCCATTGCAATCTTCATGGAGCACTCCTTCAAGGATGACAACCAAGTGTTCCAGAAGAATCTTGTGGTACTTTGTCTTAATATTTATTTACCCTTTGTGACCTTTTCATTGAAAATTAAGCCTAGAAGAGCTTTTCTGACCCCAGTCCTCCTCTCTCACTCATGAATAGAGTGATCTGGATTCTTATGAGGGATGCAGTTTAAAAAGACTGCATTTTTTTCTCCCTCTCTCCAGGTACTTTATGTAAAAGTTTTTTTGATCTCTGATCCAAAATTAGCATAGACATCTTTCTGAACTGAATACTTACATTGAATTCAAGCCTGCCCTGAATAGACAAAAGTCATTCCTTCGCTAGATGCTTTTTGAGAACAATCTCTCATTCCCAGGAACCAAATTTCTCTTAACAGACCCTCATACCAGGCTATTTTCAATTCCTATGGCTCCTTATTGTTTCATTGTGTCATTGAAGATGAAATTAACATAATTTACAATTGCAAGGAGCCATAGAGATAAGGTAATTCAACACCAACATTTTTGATGAAGAACCTGAGACCTAAGGTGGTTAGAAGCTTTCCCCTGCCTCACATGTAATTTTCAGGGTTGTGAGTAAAGGAAGCCTTGTAATTCCTGTTTATTACATGTCCTTCTCCAACAGAAAGCCTTTCTCATGAGGACCACAGCTAGACTTTCTTCCACCCGGCTCTTTGGAACTTCTTCTCCTCTGTTCCTTTCTCCTGGTGACAGCCCTCTATACTTCCCTTTCAGGAAATCATAAAGGATAATCAGGATAAGATCTTGCTGCGGAATGAAGAGGCATCTGCTAAATTCTGCCAGGAAAAACTTGAGCAGCTTTCCAAGTCGCTGATGGAAGGTATTTCAGCAGGCATTTTCTCTGTTCCTGGTGGTCACAAGCTCTATATGGAAACAAAGAAAAGACTTGAACAGGACTACTGGCAAGTGCCCAGGAAAGGAATGAAGGTGAGGAATAAGGGGAGCATAGGGATCCTACAGATTAAAGTCAAGAGGGTCTCCTGGAAATTGGTCACAGCATCAGTTGTGGGTAATATGGGAGCATGGAGATATCATGACTGTTTTAGCATTAAGGGCCAAAATTTGGTCTTTCTTCCTAAAGAGAGTCACAATGTCCATTCTCAAAAAAGAATATGGATTTCTGAAATCCATAAGAGACAGAAGAGAAACAATCATTTTCCATCCAACAATATAACATTCAGTGAGTCAAAGGCAAACAATTTATAAGTTAAAGTCAGAATTTTTGTATTCCAGGCTGATCAAAAGAGAAAAGGAAGTCAATCATGTCCATAATTGCATACAGCGTTAAAATACTTATAAATCTGAGATAGTTGACTATAGAGGTGGTGGTACAACCAATAATAATAAAATAATAATGATAATATTGCAATTCATATATATAGAACTCTTACTAAGACATAATATTGAGTTCCTCCCTGAGAATTTTAATGTTATCCTTCAAGTAGCATTAAGAGGCATCTATACATTTTGTGAACATTTCACACATCTGAACTGAGAGGCCGAGATGGGTTAAAATGACTTGGTCAACGGAACAGCCAGCAAGTAGCAGGGGAGAACAGCAACACTAATTGGAGACATTTCTCCCTGGGAGGCGACTATACAAAAGCACCAGAGACAGTGATTGTGTAGAACTGAACATGGTTCTCTCTGGCTGGAATGTAGAGTGAACAGAAGAATGGAGCACTAGGGGAGAGACTTCAGGGGTATGAAGAGCTTCTGGGCTCTCTAATGAGATTGGAAACTGTGTGGAGACATGATGCAGTTTTAGTCAGGAAGAAAAAATAACCTGGACATTATTATTTGAAGCCTATTCTTCCCAGTGGAAATTGAAGTTCTTTGTTCCTCTTGTCTCCTCAGGCACATGAAGTTCTCCAGAGGTTCCTGCAGTCTCAGGCAGCAACAGAGAATTCCATCCTGCAGGCAGACAAAGCTCTCACGGATGGAGAGAAGGCCATGGCTGGTAAGGGGCAGGGCTGACAATAGGTGGCAGGTACCTGCACTGTCCTTTGACAGCTGCGAGAACAAAACCTCCTGACACAAGGAGCTTTCTCTCCTTCTGTGGGACATACTCTCTAACTCTGAAAACACCAGGGCACACCAGCCAGCCAGGGCTTTTCCCATCACACTCTGATATGAGCTCTTGATCGTGTGGCAAGGGAGCAGTTCAGAGTCTTCTCACCTCCCCTTCCAGTTTGTTTTATTAGAACTCAGGAAGGTAGAGGTTAGTCCTCACCTATTTCTTCCCTCTGTCAAACCTCCCTGGGGCAGCGGAGCGGGCCAAGAAGGAGGCAGCTGAGAAGGAACAGGAGCTGATGAGACAGAAACTACAGGAGCAGCAGCAGCAGATGGACGCACAGAAGAGGAGTCTCGAGGAAAATATATTGCAACTGCAGGAGAAGATGGAGAGGGACAGAGAGACTATCATAAGAGAGCAGAATATGATGTTGGAGCATAAATTGAAGGTAAGTCTTGCCATGGCCTCAGTAGTGCTCCATGGTTATTGTCCTAGTACCTCAGGTGGGATGGAGAATGTTACAGCAAGACCATTGAGGAAACACCATTGCCATTTACTTCTTGTGATTTGTTAAAACCTTGAATCTTCACCTTGTTCCCTTTCTTTGTAAAAAATACCTTTGAAATCTACTCTGTGTATACACTTTGGAGTGGTCAGGACAAGCATCCCACTTCTGAATATTTGGACAATATAAATAGGTTCTGAGGTGTGATTTGGGGTTATTTTAAAATGATTTATTTGCCTGAATAAACAGTTATTTGAAACACATGTATTTAATATGACCACCACGTGGTTTTCTTTACCAAGATCATTGCCTATTATCAGGAACCCTGCTACCATCCAAAGACTCTAAGGTAGATCTCTGCTGACCATAAATTATCAGAAATTCCAGTTTAAAAATACAGGGATATGATAGTTTTAAATTTGCTGCACTGTTGCCAGGTATGGAGAGTGTACTCAAGTTATCATATGGCAGAGGAAGCATTCCTGATTGGCTATCTGTACGTGTTTATAATAAGGTTCCAGTGCAATGTATAATTTCCCATTATTTCTACATTTGGTTGGCCACATTATTCCAAGTGGGACTGAGAATTGGTGCCAGCAGACCAAGGTTACTTCTCAACTGATATTGTGACTGGCACACATTACATTTGTCCTAGTGCCAGGCTGTCCTAGCAAAATCCTATAGATATGTGAATATTTGTAAGACTGTAAACTAAGCTTTCTTTCAATGTTTATGTCCAAGACAAGATTATTTCTTATTGCAAAATAATCCTTGATTGTGTAAGAGAGAACAATTTTAAGAGTCAAAGGAAAGAGTTCTTAAATAGAAAAAGAAATTCTTAGAAAACATGGGAATTTAAAATATTTTATTTCTCTTCTCATTTTTTTTTAGGTTCAAGAAGATATGCTTAGAGAAGGATTTAAAAATAAATCTGAACTGATGAATGCAGAGATCAATCATTTGAGAAATAAGATTGATACTGCTCAAAAGGATAATACTTCCTGGATTGAAAAAGCCATAGATGTCTTGTCAATATTGTGTAATACTGGTAAAGCTGTTAGTGATATTTTGAGAGGCATAGGCTCGTTAAAAAAGAAATAATTTTCCTTCGAAAAAAATTATAGAATGTGGATATATGCCATGGCTTGTTTTTAGTGTGTATTCTTTTCAAGTTTTTTCACCCAATGAAACAAAAAAAGGTGCTTACTAAAGAATATCAATGCCTATCCCTCATTAGATAGAATTAATGCTCCTATGCTTTGTTATACCATTTACTTTTTGAAATATGCATGTTTAAATAAATGTACTTACAAACAATTCATTGACTTATTGCTTTTAGTGACAAAAGATTAGAAACTACTAAAATATTCATCGATATAAATTGGTAATATAATTTAACATGTGCACATGCTGGAATATTATGCAACCAGTAAAGAGAGAATTCAGCTCTATTTTTATAAATATATAACAATGTTGAAAATACATTGTAAAGTGAAAAAAGGAGGAACACAAGAAGTGTATAATGTGTTTACTGGAAAAAATGTAATTACTGTGTGCAATCATACATATGTGTACACACTGAATACCTATGGAAGCCCTCAAAAAATATCAGTTCCTACTCTGGAGTTGGTGGGATCACGGCAAGCATGTCACTTGCTTTTCATTATATACTCTCTCTTCTGAATACTGTAAAAAAAAATCCTACATAATAAAGAGGTGATATGCAAATTTACCATCATGTCATCGCACAAGATGGCCACCCCCGTGTGGTTACAAGATGGCTGCCACAAGATGGCCAGCAGGGGAGGGCAGTTGTGGGCAATCAGGAAAGCAGGAGAGGGCAGTTACGGACAACCTGGCCTCCAGGGGAGAGCAGTTGGGGGCAACCTTGCCTTTAGGGGAGGGCAGTTGGGGGCAAACTGGCCTCCAGGAGAGAGCAGTTTGGGGTAACCAGGTCTGTAGGGGAGGGCAGTTGAAGGGGGAAGGCCTGCAGGGGACTGCAGTTGGCGGCAACCAGGCTGGCTGGGGAGTAGTTAGGCAAGGATCATGCTGGAAGGGGAGTGGTTAGGGGGGGATCAGGCTGGTAGGCAGAAGTGGTTAGGGGCAATCAGGCAGGCAGGCAGGTGAGCAAGTGGTTGGGAGCCAGCAGTTCTGGATGGTGAAAGAGATGTTTAAACCAGCAGTTGGATATCCCTCAAGGAGTCCCAGATTGGAAATGGTGCTGGCTAGGCTGAGGGACAACCCTCTTCCTCTCCCAATGGACGAATTTCATGCACCAGGCCTCTAATCATTAATAAATAAATAACAAAGAAAATGTAAAGTGTAACACTGATAATGACAATAACAAGAAAATGTAAAAACTGGCTATTAGATCATGAAAGTTCTCACCGCTTCTAGAAATGACACAAGCCTGCAAAATTAGAGGTTTCAGCTTAAATCAAAGTATACAAAGTATAACATTTGCATCCTCATCTGGTTTCCTTATAGGCCTCGTTCTCAATCCATTGGATTTGCTTCAAAACTAAGACATACACTTTCCTGTCTCACTTGGAAATCTCAGCTAGAGTAACTTCTAATTCCTATCCTGCATTCTACTTCTAAGCTGTTAGAAGCAAATTACCAAACATAAGATCATGCATTGGTGAGAGAGATTTTATATCCTTAAAAGTGCAGTGGTGGCCTCTATGCTATAAGGAAGGGTAAAGAAACATGTACCACTGCACAACTGGATGGCCCGGTGGAGTTGGGGATGGTAAACCTTGTCACATGGAGGCCAGGTTTTGGCACTTAAATGCCATCAGTATCATGGTTTGCCTTACTCAGGCTGCTATAAAAAGGTACCATTTTTGTGTGTCTTAGAAAGCAAATATTTATTTCTTCTAGTTCTGGAGGCTGTTAGTTTGAGATCAGCGTGCCAACATTGGGGGTTCTTGGTCAAAATTCTCTCCTTGATTTGCAGAGGGCTGCCCTCTTTTTGTGTCTTCACATGGTGGAAAGGGTTGGGAGGAGCTCTCATGATTTTTATAATATGGGTAGTTAAACAATAGTGCAAGAGAGAGAGAGTGTAAGTTAGTGAAATATAATTGTCAACCTAAATGTATGTGAGAAAAAATAACTTTCAAAAATAGGTACAAAATTTATATTTGGTAGAGAGTTTTTCTTGAAAAAGTCTGAAAATGTTCTAAGTATTTTACTTTAGTCAAAAACAAAGATAGCTTAAATATAATGTCTGCACTATGAAAGGGAATGAGATCCAAAAATGTAATAGATATGTGAGATGATAAATATTGACTGTATAAAAAAATCATAGTAATATACTCTGGAATTAGAAAAGAGCAGATAAAATCAACATAAAATAATTCACAAAGAGTCTAGACATAGATCGAGTATTATAAGGTTCTTGTATTATTTTCAGGAGATTAAGGCAAGTAATTTTGGGTTTCATGATTTAAGTCTAAATATTGCCATTTATAATGTAATCAGTTAAAGAACAGAGAAAGTTTTCTATTTCTATACTAGGAGACTTAGAAATGATTTTCATATATCTAAGTAAGTAATAAAAAAAAGAGGTAAAATTTCAAATAAAGTTAGAAAATATTTTGAAGCCATGATGATCACTTTAGCCTAATATATGAATGTAGTACCCTACACCCAACAATAGTAGAATATGCTTTATTGTAAGGCACACTAAGAAACAGCACATGAATTTTACCTGTAACAAGTCACAAAGCAGGATTAGTTGTCTTATGTCAGATTCTCTAGAAGAAGAGCCTTGGTGATGGGTTGTGTTCATGTGATTTATTGAGGGCGTGCTTTCAATAGAAGTGAAGTGGGAGAGGGCAAGAAAATAGAAATGAAAGGAGGCTATGGTAGCAGGGAAAAAATGGCTTCAAGCTGATCCACTGGGATCTCTGTAGCACAAACAGCATGAGAGTTTGTCCCTCCTTGAAGCAAAGTGCTAGACATTTGTACCACATTAGGCATTGTGTGTGGGCCATCCATCTTGAGCAGAGCAGCTACCATGGTGCTAAGGGAAATTCTGCAAAGGAAAGAGCAGCTGTGAGCTTTAGCAACGAACATCCACAGCAATAGCAGGATGGATGCAAGGCCTTGTAAGATGATCAAACAGAGGCCCTAACAGCGAACAGCACCAGTGTAAAGATTCATATTTGCAGACCTACCACGTGCCAAGGTCTATGTATGACACATTTACCACCACTGGTGGGGTCCCTGTCATCTTGGCAGCTTATTACTTAGATGTTGAATTCCTTTTCAGAAACTTATTTTTCAGACCTCTGTGGGTATAGTCTACTGCTGGATGAATTCCCTAGAAAGCAAATTCTGCGACTGAAATTGGTATGTAAAATTTTTACTAGGGAACACTACTGAAAAGAGCACTTACGTTATGAAAAGATGTGGAAGGAAATGGGACTGGGAAGGAAGGGAAGTTTATCTAGAGTCTTAAAAATTGCTTCACCCATTTCAATAGAGAACTCTGGTCTTCAGTAGTTCTTCTCTTTCCCCCAGTTTTTAAGAGATCAGTCATGGAATGATGAACACCCTAAGAAGTGTCAAAACTTTGGGCAAAGTGACTATTTATGTAGGGAGCGGCTATAGCAGTGAGGGCGAACCAAGACATGCATGTCAGAGGTGACACGCGAACTCATTTTTTTGGTTGTAAATGTAAATGGATCAAATGCTCAAGTCAAAAGACATAGAATGACTGAGTAGATAAGAAAATATGATCCTTATATATGCTGTCTACAAGAGTCCCACCTCAGAACTAAAGATATACACAGACTGAGAGTGAAGGGATGAAAAAATATATTCCATGCAAATGGAAAGGAAAAGAAGACTGGAGTAGCAATACTCATGTCAGACAAAATAGACTTCAAAACAATGGCTATAACAAGAGACAAAGAAGGCCACGTCATAATATTAAAAGGAAAGATTCAACAAGAAAATATAACTTTTGTAAACATATATGCATCCAATATAGAAGCACCCAAGTACATAAAAAAAAACTCTTGATGGACTTTAAGGGAGATATTGACAGAAATACAATCCTAGTGGGGGATTAACACCCCACTGATAATACTGGATACATCTTACAGACAAAAATCAACAAGGAAGCAGAGACCTTAACAGTCACACTACATCAGATGGATCTAACTGATATTTATAAGACATTGCACCCCAAATCACCACAATATACATTATTCTCTAGTGTACATGGAACATTCTCAAAGATAGACCATATATTAGGGCACAAAACAAGTTGATAAAAATTCAAGAAGATTGATAAACTACCAGCATCTGCTCAGATCACAATGGCATAAAGTTAGAAATCAACTACAATAAAAAAAATAACCCTCAAAAACACTCAAATACATGAAGACTAAATAGCATTTTATTAAACAATGAATGGATTGCTAATGAGATCAAACAAGAAATTAAAAACTTCCTGGAAACAAATGAAAATGAACACACAACCACCCAAAACATATGGGACACAGCAAATGCAGTCCCAAGAGGGAAGTTCATAACACTACCGGTCTACCTCAAGCTACAAGAAAGAGCACTAATGAGCTATCTAATTCTACAACTACATGAATTCAAAAGAGAAGAAAAATAAAAGCCCAGAGGAAATAGAAGGAAGGAAAGAGTAATAATCAGAATGGAAATAAATTACATAGAGAGAGAAAAATACAGTACAAAAAATCAATAAATCCTAGAGGTGGTTCTTTGAAAAGATTACAAGACTGATGAACCCCTACCCAGACTCACCAAGAAACACAGAGTGAGGAACCAAATAAATAAAATTGAAAATGAAAGAGGCAATATAACTATGGTACCACACAAATACAAAAGATGTTAAGCAAATACTATGAACAACTATATGCCAACAAACTGGACAAGCTGGGTGAAATGGACAAATTCCTAGAAACGTACAGTCTTCCAAAATTCTTTCTTTTTAAAAAAAGTATATTTTTATTGATTTTTTATAGAGAGTAAGGGAGAGGGTTAGAGAGTTAGAAACATCGATGAGAGAGAAACATTGATCAGCTGCCTCCTGCACAACCAAGGTACATGCCCTTGACTGGAATTGAACCTGGGACCCTTCAGTCCGCAGGCCGATGCTCTATCCATTGAGCTAAACCGGTTAGGGCCCAAAATTCTTTCTGAATCAATCAGGAAGAATCAGGAATCCTGAATAGGTCAATAAAAACTGATGAAATTGAAGCAATAATTAAACATATTCCAGCAAACAAAAGTCCTGAACTGGATGGATTTGCAGGTGAATTTTACCAAATATTCAAAGAAGTAACACCCATCCCCCTCAAACTACAGTGAGGCCTTCACTTACGAGTGTCCCGACTAACGAGTTTTTTGAGATACCAGCTGTCTCTCAGCCGATTTTTTGCATTGAGTAGATAGAGTAATTTGAGTTAACTAGCTCCTTAACGAGCTCAGTCTCGGAACAAATTAAACTCATAAGTCAAGGCCCCACTGTATTCCAAAAAATTCAAGAGGAAGGAATACTTCTAAACTCTTTTTAGGAAGTCAGCATTATCCCAATTCCAAAACCAGATAAAGACACTACATAGAAAGAGAATTACAGGACAATATCCCTGATGGACACTGATGCTAAAACCCTCAACAAATTATTAGCAAATAGGATCCAGCAATATATTGAAAAGAGTATATGTCATGATCAATTGGGATTTTTTTCTGAGGATGCAAGGCTGGCACAATATTTGCAAATCAATAACTGTGATACATCACATAAACACATTGAAAGATAAAAACCACATGATCATAACAATAGATTCAGAAAAAAAAACATTCAACAAAATCCAGCACCCTTTTTTTTTTATTGACTGAGGTATTACTATGTGTCCTTATCCCCCCAATGCCACCTCCACGCACCACTCATACCCTCACTCACCTGTTCCCTGTGTCCATTGGTTAGGCTTATATGCATGCATACAGTCCTTTAATTGATCGCTTCCTCTTACACCCACCCTCCCCTACCTTCCCTTTGAGGTTTGATGGTCTGATCGATGCTTCTCTGTTTCTGAATCTGCTTTGTTCATCAGTTTATGTTGTTCATTATATTCCACAAATGAGTGAGATCATGTGATATTAATCTTTCTCTGACTGGCTTATTTGCTTAGCATAATGCTCTCCAGTTCCATCCATACTGTTGCAAATGCTAAGAATTCCTTCTTTTATACAGCAGTGTAGTATTCCATTGTGTAGATGTACCACTGTTTTTTTCAATCCACTCCTCTGCTGATGGGCACTTAGGCTATTTCCAAATCTTAGCTATTGTAAATTGTGCTGCTATGAACACGGAGGCACATATATCCTTTCTGATTGGTGTTTCCAGTTTCTTCGGATATAGTCCTAGAGAGGGATCACTGGGTCAAATGGGAGTTCCATTTTCAGTTTTTTTGAGGAAACTCCAAACTGATCTCCACACTGGCTGCACCAGTCTTCATTCCCACCAGCAGTGTATGAGGGTTCTTTTCTCTGCATCCTTGCCAGCACTTGTCATTAGTTGATTTGTTGATGATAGCCATTCTGACAGGTATGAGGTGGTACTGCATTGTCGTTTTGATTTGCATCTCTCACATGATTAGTACTTTGAGCATGTTTTCATATGTTTATGGGCCTTTGGTATGTCCTTTTTTGAAAAGTATCTATTTAGATCCTTTGCCAATTTTTTCATTAGATAGTTTATCTTCCCTTTGCAAGGTTGTATGGGTTCCCTATAAATGTTGGAGATTAAACCAATGTTGGAGATAACATTGGCTAATATGTTCTCTCATGTAGTAGGCTTTCTTGTTGTTTTGTTGATGGTTTCTTTTGCTATGCAGAAGGTTTTTATTTTTATGTAGTCCCATTTGCTTATTTTCTCTTTAATTTCCATTGCCCGAGGAGTTATCAGTGAAGATATTGCTTCAGCATATGTCTGAGATTTTGCTGCTGGGGATTCCTCTAAGATTTTTATGGTTTCCCATCTTATGTTTAAGTACTTTATTCATTTTGTGTTTATTTTTGTGTATGGTGTAAATTGGTGGTCTAGTTTCATTTATTTTGCATGTATCTGTTCAATTTTCCCAACATGATTTTTTGAAGAGACTATCTTGACTCCCTTGTATGTTCTTGCCTCCTTTGTCAATATTAATTGAGCATAGTGGTTTGGGTCGATTTCTGGGTTCTCTATTCTATTCTATTGATCTATATGTATGTTCTTGTGCCAGTAACAAGCAGTTTTGAGAAGAGTGGCTTTGTAATACAGCTTGATATCTGGTACTGAGATCCCTCCTACTTTGCTCTTCTTTCTCAGGATTGTTGCAGCGATTTATTTTTATTTTTTTATTCCAGATGAAATTTTGGAGAGTTTGTTCTAGGTCTGTGAAAAATGCAATTGGTATTTTAATGGGGAGTGCATTGAATCTATAGATTGCTTTGCGTAGTATGGACATTTTAATGATGTTGATTCTACCAATCCATGAACACGGTTAGTTCTTCCATCTGTTTATGTCTTCCTCCATCTCTTTTTTCAGTGACTCATCATTTTCTGAGTACAGGTCTTTTATCTACTTAGTTAAGTTTATTCCTAGGTATCTTAAATTTTTTTGCTTTGATGGTAAATGGAGTTGTTTTTTTGATCTCTCTTTCTGTAAGTTCACTTATGTGGTATAAAAATGCCCTAGATTTCTTGGTGTTAATTTAGTATCCTGCTACATTGCTAAATTCAATTATTAATTCTGATAATTTTTTGGTGGAGTCTTTCTATGTACAGTATCATGTCATCTGAGAATAATGACAGTTTAATATCTTCTTTTCCAATTCAGATTCCTTTTATTTCTTCTTGTCTAATTGCTATGGCTAGCACTTCCAATAATATGTCAAACAGGAATGGTGAAAGTGGGCATCCCTGTATCAATCCTTTTCTTAGGTGAAATGGTTTTCGTTTTTCTTATTGAGTATGATATTGGTTGTAGGTTTGTTATATAAGGCTTTATTATGTTGAGGTATGATCTGTCTATTCCCATTTTGCAAAGTTTTTATCAAGAAAGGCTGTTGGATTTTGTCAAATGCTTTTTCTGCATCAATTGATATGACTAAGTGATTTTTATCTCTCAATTTGTTTATGTGATATATCACGTTTATTGATTTACGGACATTGTACCAGCCTTGCATCCCTGGAATAAATCCTACTTGGTCATGGTGTATGATCTTTCTGATGTAATGTTGGATCCAATTTGCTAGAATTTTGTTGAGGGTTTTGACATCTATTTGCATGAGGGTTAGTGGCCTGTAATTCTCTTTCCTTGTGTTGTCTTTATACGGTTTTGGTATTAGGGTAATGCTGGCTTCATAGAATGAGTTTCGAAGTGTTCCTTCCTCTTGAATTTTTTGGAATAGTCTGAGAAGGATAAGTTTTATTTCTTATTTGAATGTTTAGAAAACCCCCCCTCTGAAGCCATCTGGCCCCAGGCTTTTGTTTGCTGGAAGTTGATGACTGCTGCAAGTTCCTCCATGGTTATTGGTCTATTGAGATTTTTAGAGTTTTCCTGATTGAGTTTTGGAAGGTTGTATTTTTCTAGGAATATGTCCATTTCCTCTAGGTTGTCTAGTTTTTTGGACTAAAGTTGTTCGTAGTATTTTTTTGCAATCCTTTGTATTTCTGTGGGGTCTGTTGTTATTTTGCCTCTTTTATTTCTGATTTTGTTCATTTGGGTCCTCTCTCTTTGCTTCTTGGTGAGCCTGGCTAGAGTTTCTTCAATCTTGTTTATCCTTTCAAAGAACCAGCTCTTGGTTTCATTGATCATTTGTATTGTTTGTTTGTTTTTCAATCTTTATGTCATTTATTTCTGCTCTAATCTTTATTATCTCTTTTCTTCTGCTCACTCTGGGCTTTAATATTACTCTCTCTCTATTTCTTTAAGTTGTAGAGTTAGATAATTTATTACAATTTTTTCTTGTTTTTTTTGAGGTAGGCCTGTAGTTTTATGAACTTCCCTCCCAGGACTGCTTTCACTGTGTCCCATAGATTTGGGGTTGTTGTGTTTTCATTGTCATTCATTTCCAGGATGTTTTTAATTTCTTCTTTTATCTCTTTGGTAACTCAATCATTGTTTAATAGCATGTTATTCAGCTTCCAAGAGTTTGATATTTTTTTTATTGTTTTTTATTGTAGTTTATTTCTTTTTTTTAATTAAATCTTTATTGTTCAGATTATTACATTCGTTCCTCTTTTTTCCCCCCATTCTCCCCTCTTCCCAGTTCCCAC
Source organism: Myotis daubentonii (assembly GCF_963259705.1). Lineage (NCBI taxonomy): Eukaryota > Metazoa > Chordata > Mammalia > Chiroptera > Vespertilionidae > Myotis > Myotis daubentonii. The sequence continues at coordinate 151,754,963 of NC_081842.1, forward strand.
CCCACACTCTGCCCTCACTCCCCACCCACTGTCCTCATCCATAGGTGCACGATTTTTGTCCAGTCTCTTCCCGCATCCCCCACACCTATTTCCCCCCACCCAAGAATAGTCAGTGCACTCCCTTTCTATGCCCCTGATTCTATTATAATCACCAGTTCATTCTGTTCATCAGATTATTTATTCACTTGATTCTTAGATTCACTTGTTGATAGATGCATATTTGTTGTTCATAATTTGTATCTTTACCTTTTTCTTCTTCTTCCTCTCCCTAAAGGATACATTTCAGCATTTCATATAATACTGGTTTGGTGGTGATGAACTCACAAATGACAGAAATGGAGGAAAGCAAACTACTGGATATAGAGTTCAAAACTACACTTTTAAGGTTTTTCAAGAACTTTCTAGAAGCCGCCGATAAATTTAGTAAGACCCTCAAAAACACTGGTGAGACCACCGATAAATGTAGTGAGATCCTCAAGAAATCTAGTCAGACCCTCGAGGTTATGATAAAGGACCAACTGGAAATTAAGCATACACTGACTGAAATGGAGGATATTATACAGACTCCCAAGAGCAGACTAGAGGATTGCAAGAAGCAAGTCAAAGATTTGAAATGCGAAGAAGCAAAAAACACCCGACCGGAAAAGTAAAATGAAAAAAGAATCCAAAAATGCGAAGATAGTATAAGGACCCTCTGGGTCAGCTTCAAGCGTACCAACATCTGAATTATAGGGGTGCCAGAAGAAGAGAGAGAGCAAGATATTGAAAACCTATTTGAAAAAATAATGACAGAAAACTTCCCCTACCTGGTGAAAGAAATAGACTTACAAGTCCAGGAAGCACATAGAACCCCAAACAAAAGGAATCCAAAGAGGACCACACCAAGACACATCATAATTAAAATGCCAAGAGCAAAAGACAAAGAGAGAATCTTAAAAGCAGCAAGAAAAAGAAACTCAGCTACCTACAAGGGAGTACCCATATGACTGTCAGCTAATTTCTCAACAGAAACTTTGCAGACCAGAGGGAGTGGCAAGAAATATTCAAAGTGATGAATGCCAAGAACCTACAACCAAGATTACTTTATCCAGCAAAGCTATCATTCAGAATTGAAGGTCAGATAAAGAGCTTCACAGATAAGAAAAAGCTAAAGGAGTTCATCACCACCAAACCAGTATTATATGAAATGTAGTTTATTTCTAACATTATGCCATTTTGGTCTGAGAAATGCTTGATATGATTTCAATCTTATTGAAATTGGAGAGACTTTGTCTGTGACCCGATATGTGGTCCATATCTTTTAAAATGTCCCATGTGTGCTTGCAAAGAATGTATATTCTGTGGCTTTGGAGTGGAATGTTCTGAAGATGTCAATTAATTCCATCTGATCTAGTGAGTCATTTAGGATTGCTGTTTTTTTTCTCTTTTTTTTTTTGTCTAGAGGAGTTATCCAATGATGTCAGTGGGGTATTAAAGTCTCCCACTATGATTGTATTGTTATTGATCTATCCCTTGATAGCTTCCAAGAGTTTTTTTTTTATGTATTTGGGTGCTCCTGCATTGGGTGTGTACATGTTTACCAGGGTTATATTCTCTTGTTGTACCGATCCCTTCAGTAATATGAAGTGGTCTTCCTTATCTCTTGTTGTGGCCTTCACTTTGAAGTTTATTTTTTGTCAGATATAAATATTGTTACCCCAGCTTTTTTTTTCATTTCCATTTTGTCTGCTAGATATTTTTCCATCCCTTCATTTTCAGTCTGTGTGAGTGCCTTGTTCTGAGGTTGGTCTCTTGTAGACAGCATATATATGGGATATGTTTGTGTTTTTTTTTTTAATCCATTCAGCCATTCAATGTGTTTTGGTTGGAGCATTTAGTTCATTTACATTTGATGTTATTATTGATAGGTACTTGTTTGTAGCCATTGTGTGTGTGTGTGTGTGGGGGGGGGGGTGCGAGCGTTCCTTCCTCCCTGTCTATTTCTTCTTTTTAGACCAGTCCCTTTAGCATTTCTTGCATTGCTGGCTTGGTAGTGAAAACTCCCTTAACCATTTTTTTTTGTCTGTGAAGCTTCTTATATCCCCTTCAATTTTGAATGAGAGCCTTGCTGGATAGAGTATTTTTAGATTCAGTCTCTTGCTTTGCATCACTTTGATAATTTCCTTCCTTTCCTTTTTGGTCTTATGTGTTTCTGTTGAGAATTCATTTGATTATCTAATGGGAGTTCCTTTATATGTAACTTTCTGTCTCTCTCTTGCAGCCTTTAAGATTCTCTCTTTGTCCTGAACATTTGCTATCATAATTATGTTGAGTCTTGGTATGGGTCTTTTTAGGTTCATCTTGTTTGGGATTCTCTGTGCTTCTGTGACCTTTTTCTTTCCCTTATCAGGGAAGTTATCTGATATTATGTCTTCAAATAGTTTTTCTAACTCTTGTTTGTCTTCTTGTCATTCTAGCACCCCTGTTATTCATATGTTGCTTTGTTTCATGTTGTGCCAAAGCTCCCTTAGGCTCTCACCTGTCTTTTAAATTTTTCTCCAATTGCAGTTTAGTTTGGGTGTGTTTTGCTTCCATGTCTTCTCATTCGCTAATTCAGTTGTCTGCTTCCCCTAGTCTACTGTTGAAACTTTCCACGGTGCTTTTTATTGAAGCTATATCACTCTTTATTTCTTCTTGATTCTTACATAAGTTGTTGATTTTTTCATAAATCCGGTTTATGAACTGTATGACCTATATTCTGAATTCATTTTTTGACATATTGTATGCCTCTGTTTCACTTAGCTGCATTTCTGGCAATTCCTCCTTTTCTTTCCTTTTGGTTTTTTTTTTTGTCTCCCCATTTTTGCTCTCACTGAAGGATCTAGGTGTTTAGTCACGTGAGGGCTGCTCCTCGCGTGGCAGTGGCTCCTTATGAGGCAGCTGCTCCTCGGGCAGTAACGTCAGAGGTTCCTCCTCAGTTGGTGGCAGCTCCTCTGGTGGGCTCTGCTCTCAGCAGTGGTGGCTCTTCCTGCTGGCAGAGCCAGGCTGCTCATGCAGCTGCGGCTCCTTGGATGGGGTCAGCACCCTTTTGGATAAAAACTCTCAATATAGTGGGAATAGAGGTATTACAACTGAATGTAATAGAGGCCACACCTGGTATATGACAAACCTATAGCCAACATAGTACTCAATGGGCTATATGTCAAACATACTACCAACATAATACTCAATGAGCAAAAACTTAAGCACTGGAATAAAATAAGGTTGTCACCACTCTTATTCAACATAGTACTGGAAATCCTAGCCACAGCTATTAGACAAGAAGAAGAAATAAAAGGCATCCAAATTATAAAGGTGGTAGTAAAACTCTCATTATTCACAGATGACATTATTATGTACATAGAAACTCTAAAGACTCCACAAGTAAACTATGAGACTTAAAAAATGAATTTGGCAAGATGGCAGGATACAAAAGCAACATCCAGATATTGATGATATTTTTATATATCAATAATGAATTCTCAGGAAGAGCTGTGGGACATTTACACTATGAAATACTATGCAGCTGTAACAAACAGGGATCTCTTATTCTTTTGGACAGCATAAATGGACCTGGAAAATATTATGCTAAGAGAAATAATCCAAACTATGGAAGATAAATATCACATGATCTCAGTTATTTGTGAAATTTAATGAACAAAATAGATTGACCAACAAAATAAGACCTGAAGCAGGGAGGCAAGGAACAGACTGACATACCTCAATGTGGAGTTGGGGTAATGAGAAGAGATAAACCAAAGAACTTATATACTTACATGCATAGCCCATGGATATGGGAAATAAGGTAGTGAAGACCTTACAGATGGAAAAAGACTGGGAGGAGAGGATAAAGTGGGGCGTAAATGGGCGATATCTGTAATACTATCAATAATAACAAATATATTAAAAAAGAAAGAGAAAAAAGTATGTGCAGACTGAAACCTCTAGGCCAAATCTAGCTTGTCACTTCTTTTTGTAAATAAAATTTTATTAAAACTCAGACAAATCACACACAAACTATAGCAGAATGTATAAAAGCATGCAGACAATTAAAACACTTTCCCTAATGTGCTTTGCACACTCTCTTTGGACTCTACACTCTTCCACTGGGGTCCACTTTTATTTCTTGGACAAAAAAATTTATGAAATATGCAACTGTTGCTTGTATGGGAACTTGACTACAACTCCAGAGAGCTATGGGGAATTTAATTTACACTGCATGCACCTGACTTCCTGTGGTACATTTTACCACAGAGTTTCCAAAACAAAAGTGGACACTATTTGCTCTTGTAGAATTGTTCACATATAGCCTCCTTCTTTTTTATAACAAAATAGGTATTGGGATACCATTTTACAAAAAGACTAAAAAAAGTTTATTATTTTAACATTTGACCCCCAATTCCCTTTTTAGAAATTACTTTAGAGAGAGTAGAAGGGGGAGGGAGAGAGAGAGAAACATCAATGTGAGAGAGAAACACTCAAACCCACCAGGACCAGGGATTAAACTCACAACCTAGTTATGTGCCCTGACGGGTTAATCCGAGGGGTCTTAATCCAGCATCTAGAATGGTTCAGGAATCTGGAGAAGGCGCTGTGTGTAAATTAATAGAGTCCAGAGATGAAACATAATTTTGAAAGGCATTTTGGGGAGTCAGAGAAAACTTAGCTAAAGAGACTAAGTTCTCCCTTGTCTCAGGACCCCTTGCTATTTATTAAATTGTCCTAAGGCAAGGTAGATATACACATCAAAGGCTAGGGTTTAGTATACAGAATGTATTGTCAGATTGGAAGAATTGCCTAAGGCTGTTCAGGTGTTTGTCCAGGAGGAGGCAATAACATGTAGATTGAAATGCCCTCAGCTGTCTGGTAGCAAGCAATCAATTTATGAAGGCTTTTCAGGTTGGGGGAAATGCCCTCAGCCATTTCCAGATGATTCAGCTCTGCTGACATGCTGAAATTGGCTTTCGGCAACTGGTAATTGAGACCACAACTGTTGTGTGCATGGGATGACACTCCAAACAGCTGAGCCATCCTGTCCCCGGGGTGACCCCCAGTTTTTAATAGAAAAGAAAATGTGTTGGTAAAAATTCATTAATATGTCTATTGAAGCAGAGGGGAGAATATAAGAATGTAAATGTCAGCGGAAACCTCAGCAATAAAAACCGGTGCCCAGTTACTTTGTTGGAGAAGTTTAGTTGCTCTAAAACAGTGATGGCGAACCTGTCACCTCTGACACGCGAACTCATTTTTTTGGTTGATTTTCCTTTGTTAAATGACATTTAAATATATGAAATAAATATCAAAAATATAAGTCTTTGTTTTACTATTGTTGCAAATATCAAAACATTTCTATATGTCACATGGCACCATAGTTAAGTTAGGGTTATTCAAAATGCTGACACGCCGAGCTCAAAAGGTTCGCCATCACTGATCTAAAAGCAAGGTAGTGTGTTAAGGATAGACTATGGTAGGGAGAGTGGGGTGGAACCAGCAACGTAAAATGGCACTGGGCTCTGGTGGGTTGAAGACCTCATGATTCTCTTCAAAGCTGTGATGGGCAAAGAAATCATAGGGCAAAAAATGTTCTTCTCCATTTTCAGTAAAATCTATTACATTCACATAAGCTTTTGGGATAGTCTTGCATTTGGCAATGAAGTTATAGGAGGTGATATATGCAGTTCTATGTGTGATTGCAGTACCATCCAGGAGAGGTCATTTCTGCAAAAGTCATGCTGTGAGGAATGAGACAGTGTCACATCAAGGTCTCAGCTAGTCCTTGAAATTTCCCAAATGTCACGAAATAATGGGAATCATTCCTTGGTCTGCTTTGCCCTTTGGGATGCCAGGTAATTGGAGACTCATGTTTAAATTTGAGAAAGTGTTTTTTATTCCAATGAATAACTTAAGAAGAATGAAGTCCATCATGAAGTTTCAAACAAAAGCTTTGAGAGTGAACTCCCTAGGTAAGGAAATGGAGGTTCATCCACATAGTCTTGGACTGTTCCAAGTTCTTAACTATGTCTCATGTGTTCAGACAGAGTGCCTTAGTGCCTGAGTTCCCAGCATAAAATTTGCTCTGAGCTAAATACTAAAGAATGAACTACAGATTATGTGCTGCCGAAAAATTACAATATTCCTATAGATATTTAAAAAATGAAAGCAGTATAAATGTACTTGAATGGGTAAAGACAAATATTATAACTGTGATAAAAATGTGGCTTTTCAAGAATACACAAACCAATACACATTGACACACTTACTTATTTTAAGAGCTAAAGAATACCCTGAGAAGGATTAATGTAAATATCAAAGTTACTATTTAAATTTAAGACTGTTTTTAAAACCTACATTTTTGCCCTACTATTCAGCAGCACAGTCAAATCTCCCTTCTCAAATGTCTCCCATCTTAAACAATTTGGTTCTCATACAAGTTGTTCGGCCATTGAACAAAACTTTCATGCTGATACATCAGCTTAACAAGAAAGTGTCTCTGAGGACACAAACAAGGTGTAGTTTACTGCTAAACCTTGTGTTATTAATATCTCAGGTAATTGTGCTGTGAATATTTTGTGTGTGTGTGATTTTTTTCTTTTTTCTTATTCTTTTTTTTTTTTTTTGCTTTGGTTGCTGATGAAATGGACAATTAGCACAATTTTACAATACAAAAAGGCCATCAAGAGTGCCAATGTTGTTAAGGGTGTGAAAGAAACAATGATCACAGGCAACTGAAGAGGTAGGAAAACTATTGTTGATTTGGATAAATTAAAAGCAGTTAACATTTGGGAGGAGTGATATGTGAAAAAGTGAAGATGACACAACCTGACCTCCTGAAAGACCCCTGGAACCAGTGCTGAAAGTGATGGATTTAAGGCTAGTAGGGGATGGTTTGATAAATTTAAGAAAAGAAGTACTTGTTTATAGATTATACAGTACATTAAACTGTAATGTATATAAGAATGGTTAAAACAGGGAATCATTTGGTAGTCCAGAATGAATTCAATTTACATTATTTCTAAAGGGGAAAAATGATTTTGTTTGTGAACAAATTATTTCTCAAACAGCCTTCAAGAATGAATTAAGTTTGAGAACCAAGGTTGTACTGGATGTAGTTCAGCTGATCTAGTGCAAGAACAAATGAGTGAATGAAAAGTAGACTCCTAAATCCCTCTAAAGACATCACCTTCTTTATTCTTATAGCACATCCAATAAAGGTTGATTCAGTAGGCTTTTATTCCTTCACATTCCAAGGAGAAGTCTGGCATTAGCTCCTGGAAGAAAACCCTGAATCCCTTGGAATATCCTGCCTAATAAGAATGATTTGAATATGTGGAGGCCTTGGCCATACCAGGTAGTTTATGCTGACAATGTGATTGATGGTGAAAATCTAGGTACGCTGTTTCAGTTTGACTTCTAAAGGGACTGGAATCTATGCATCTAAATTCAGCCACTGAGCCCTCCATGCTTACTTGACTGCCTCCAATTATAATACTGGATACCAGGGCTTGGGTGAGCTGCCCTGGTTGGCAATATCCCATACATGTTGTCACACACATGATTCTGGGAGGATTGGATGCTGTCTGTACAACTCTCCTGGGAGAAGACAACTGGAGGTCTGTGTCTGGTCTCTCCAGGACTCGAGCCTATCCACCTTTTGCTGGTATTAATTTGTAACATTTCACTCTAATGAATTGTTCCTTTTGCATAAACTTTCCCAAGAGGTCTGAGTGTCCTTCTAGTAAATCATTGACATGGAGGGCTGGTCTTGGGGAATCCTGAGTTTAGTTGGTCTTCCAAGTGGGATTTTCTAGAATAACCCAACTCACTGAAACATGGCAAAAACATAGTTTGTGGAAAAAGAAGAATGAATGGAAGTGATTAGGATGGTCTCAGTGTGTCCCAATGAATAGGGCCTTACTCCTCATGATCTATAAATTGTAAATATAAAAATTTAACAGGGTTCTTGCTATAACCAAAAGAGACTTCTGAAATAAATTCATCCCATCTTCAAAGTCCCAGATTTGGCTTGATATAAAATATGATATGATGAAAGCTCTAAATTTTCCTGCATTTGTTTGTAGATCTGTCTGCATCACCCTACAAAGCACAGACATTCCTCTTTGACCCAACATGGAGCTTGATAATCAGTTTTCCCGATAGGGTCAGCATTCCATATATTTTAGAAGTAGGTGGTTAAACAACCTCAATTAGGATTGAGAATTCATTAATATCAAACCAACATTTCCTCTCAAAGAGCATCATGTGAGTGAACCATATTATAGGGATAGTTTTCAGGCTTTGACTATTAACAATCTCTTCTCATGACCAATAAAAATGTGCTGATGAAATCTTAGGAAGGTTCAAATCATAAGTCCAAACATACACAAATATTGGAAACAGGCATATATGCTTAGCCACTGATATTAAATACAAACCCCAAATCTTAATAATTGAAGATTTTTAAAAGCCAGAGGAACTTCTTCATTAAGAATTTAGAATGAAATCTGAAGAGTAAAGGAACAGAAATATACTCTACAATAAAGAGATTAAAAAAACTAAAGCAATGAAAGCTCAGTGTTGGCACCTTCCCCGATGAAGCTGGCAGTGTATTCCATATGGGACTATATGGTACTGCTAGGTTAGTTACTGTAGAGAAAACATTTATGAGAGCATAAATGAAGTAGGCTTTAAAATTCCTGTTAAGAAATTTTTTAAATGAGCATTATTTTATTTTAATAATATAATGTTGTGGCTAACTTTTGAAGTATAGGTGTCATGCTTTTATTTATTTTTTATTTTATTTTATTTTTGCTTAAAATATTACAAAGGGTATTACATATGTGCCCCTTTTTTCCCCCTGCCCTTGACAATCCCCTGGCCTCCCCTACCCCTCAGTGTCTTATGTCCATTGGTTATGCTTATATGCATGCATACAAGTCCTTCAGTTGATCTCTTACCCCGCTTCCTCCTGCCCCCCAACCCTCCCCGGCCTTCCCGCTGCAGTTTGACAATCTGTTTGAGGCTGCTCTGCCTCTGTATCTATTATTGTTCAAAAGTTTATAATGGTCTCTATTATCCATGAATGAGTGAGATCATGTGGTATTTTTCCTTCATTGACTGGCTTATTTCACTTAGCATAATGCTCTCCAGTTCAATCCATGACGTTGCAAATGGTAAGAGTTCCTTCTTTTTTATAGCAGCATAGTATTCCATCGTGTAGATGTAGCACAGTTTTCTAATCCATTCATCTACTGATGGGCACTTAGGCTGTTTCTAGATCTTAGCTATGGTGAATTTTGCTGCTATGAACATATGGGAGCATATATCCTGTCTGATTGGTGTTTCTGGTTTCTTGGGATATATTCCTAGAAGTGGGATCACAGGGTCAAATGGGAGTTCCATTTTTAGTTTTTTGATGAAACTCCATACTGTCTTCCATAGTGGCTGCACCAGTCTGCATTCGCACCAGCAGTGCACGATTGTTCCTTTTTCTCCACATCCTCTCCAGCACTTGTTTGTTGATTTGTTGATGATATCCATTCTGACAGGTGTGAGATGGCACCTCATTGTTGTTTTGATTTGCATCTCTAATCTCCAAAATTTATAGGGAACTCATACAACTTAACAAAAGGAAGATAAACAATCCAATCAAAAAATGGGCAAAGGACCTAAATTGACACCTTTCAAAAGAGGACATTCAGAAAGCCAAGAGACATATGAAAACATGCTCAAAGTCACTAATCATGCTTTTATTTTTAATTCAAAGAAAGTTTTAAAAAGTAATTTCTAAAAGCTATAAGGATCTGTAATATAGAAAATAAATTGCATGTTGATGGAAATAACTAATATAAAGAAATGGGAACCAAGTTAAAAGATACACTGGAAGAAAGACTAAATTTGCAACATCATAAAAATAAGTAAAATATCTTAGACTAAAATAATCAAGATGTAGGTAATATATGAAGAAATGTTAAAATGTTACTGAGACAAAGATAGACATAAATATGTCAACCTTTATAAGTGAATGAATGCATTTAATATAATTGAAATAAATATGGCACAAAGATTTGTTTGGAAGTAGAAATACTTAATTTAAACTAGATATGGAAACACTAACAGCAAGAATCTCTGATGGAATTTTGAAAAAAAGGCGATAAATGTGGGAGGACACACAGTAATCACATAATAAAACATTCCAACAATTAGCACAAAGGTACTTACCCATAAATATTTAAACAGCAACAAAATAGACTTGAAATTTCAGAAGAGGACTCAAATTTTTGAGAGAATTCAGTATATGATGGACATGGTATTTTGAATTATGGAATATTCAGTAAATAGTATCTGGAGTACAGGTAGCCATATGAAAAATACCAAGTTGGAGATTGTTTTATAACTTTTATCAAAAATAAATTTCAGACAGATCATGGTGTAACATGAAAATTTGAACTAAAAACAAAAGATATGATACCTGAGCTTAAAACAATAGTATTGTAGCCCAGCCAGCATGGCTCAGTGGTTGAGTATTGACCTATGAATACTCAGTATTCATAGGGTCATGGGTTCAATTCCCGGTCAGGGCACATGCCTAGGTTCAGGGCTCAATCTCCAGTGGCGGGCATGCAGGAGGCAGCCGATCAATCATTCTTTCTCATCATTGATGTTTCTACCTCTATCTCTCCCTGTCCTTTCCTCTCTGATATCAATCAATAAAAATATATATTAAAAATAGTATTTCAGTAAAGAGGAAAGATTGAACTGTGACATCAAATAAAGACATAAAAGGAAAGGTTAATAAATTCACCTACATAAAATTATGAAATTCTTTATGAAAATAATATAAGCCTGGTGTATGAAAATTCATATACTGGGGGTGGGGGGGGTCCCTCAGCCTGACCTGCCCCCTCTCACAATCCAGAAGTCCTCAGGGGATAGCCTCCTCTGTGGGGGGTGACTGGGCTGATCAGGGGAAGGCACTACTCCCATCACCCCACTGCTGCTGCCACTGCTGGCCATTGCAGCTGCCAGCCTTCAGCCCTAGCTTCTAAGTGATGGTCCCCCCCACCACCCACTGGTGGGTGTGGGGGTGATCTTGGGCCAGGCCAGCTGGTGGAGGGGCTGTAGGAGGTTGAGGCACAGCAGGTTGAATCCTTTTAAGCCTCTGCAGAGGTATGGTACTGGGACCAGGCCTGCGTTGTTGCCTCTGTGTCTGCCTCCGTGGAAGGGGCAGCATTGGGACCAGGCAGTGCCCAGGCTTGTCCTATGCTACCTCTGCAGAATGGGGCACGGTGCCAGGCTCATCAAGAACTAGGCTCACCAAGAATCAAAGAGAGAGGACCCAAATGAACAAAATCAGAAATGAAAGAGGTGAAATAACAACAGACACCACAGAAATACAAAGCACTGTAAAAAAAATACTATGAACAATTCTACTCCAACAAACTAGTCAACCTAGAAGAAATGGACATGTTCCTAGAAAAATACAACCTTTCCAAACTCAATCAGTAAGATTCTAAAAATCTCAATAGGCCAATAACTAAGGAGGAAATTGAAGCAGTCATCAAAAAACTTCCACAAACAAAAGCCGTGGGCCAGAGGGCTTCACAGGATAGTTTTACCATCAATTCAAAGAAGAACTAAAATCTATCCTCAGAGTATTCCAAAAAATTCAAGAGGAAGGAACACTTCCAAGCTCATTCTATGAAGCCAGCATTACCCTAATCTCAAAACAAGGACACTACATAGAATGAGAATTAAAGGCAAATATCTCTGATGAACATAGATGGTTAAATCCTCAACAAAATTTTAGCAAATTGGATCCAACATTACATTAGAAAGATCTTACATGATGACCAAGTGGGATTTATTCCAGGGATGCAAGTCTGGTACAACATCAGCAAATCAATAAATGTGATACATCACATAAACAAATTGAGTAATAAAATCACATAATCCTGTCAATTGATGCAAAAAAAAAAGCATTTGACAAAATCCAACACCATTTCTTGATAAAAACTCTCAGCAAAGTGAGAATAGAGAGATCATAGCTCAACATAATAAGAGCCATATATGACAAACCTACCGCCAACATCATACCCAAGGGGCGAAAACTAAAACCACTTCTCCTAAGATCAGGAACAAGACAGGGATGCCCACTTTCACCACTCCTGTTTGATTTAGTGCTGGAATTGCTAGCCATAGTGATCAGAGAAGAAGAAGAAATAAAAGGTATCCAATTGGAAAAGAAATAAAACTGTCATTATTACCAGATGACATGATATTGTACATAGAAAACCTTAAAGACTCCATCAAAAAACTAATAGACTTAAATGAATTTGGCAATGTAGCAGGATACAAAATTAACATGCAGAAGAATTCTGTGCTTTTTTATACATCAATAATGAACTCACTGAAAGAGAAACTATAAAAGAAAAAATCCCATTTACCATTGTACCAAAAAAATTAAGATATCTAGGAATAAACTTAACCAAGGAGTAAAAGACCTGTACTTAGAAAACTAAAGGACATTTAAAAAGAGACAGAGGAAGACATAAACAAGTGGAAGAATATGCAGTGATCATGGATTGGTAGAATCAGCATCATTAAAATGTCCATACTACCCAAAGCGATCTATAGATTCAATGCACTCCCATTAAAATGCAAATGCATATTTCACAGATCTACAAAAAACTCTCCAAAATTTCACATGGAATAAACAAAGATCCTGAATAGCCGGAGCAATCCTGAGAAAGAAGAACAAAGTTGGAGGGATCACAATACCAGATATCAAGCTGTATTACCAAGTCACGGTTCTCAAAACTGCCTGGTACTGGCATAAGAACAGACATAGAGACCAATGGAACAGAGCAGAGAACCCAGAAATCGAGCAAAGCCATTATGATAAATTAATATTTGACAAAGGAGGCAAGAGCATACAATGGAGTCAAGATAGTCTCTTCAATAAATGGTGTTGGGAAAATTGTACAGATACATGCAAAAAAATGAAACTAGATCACCAACCTACACCATACACAAAATAAACTCAAAATGGATAAAAGACTTAAATGTAAGCCATGAAACCATAAAAATCTTAGAAGAATCTATAGGCAGCAAAATATCAAACATATTGGTGAAAGTGGAATTAACATTTCAATGTAGTTGAAACCAACTCAGAATATTCTAGGCAGAGAAAAATAGGCAATGAAACTAACCCAAAGTTGTTCTAACAACACAACTCCTACCTATATCCATCCAGGAGACAATAGGTGTAACAAAAAATACTTTGTTTACACTGTTTTTTTAATAGTCTAACAGAGTCAAGTCCTTTATAATCACATATTTTTTTTTTCTGAATTATTATTCAGATGAAAATGCAAATAGGAAGAATGGCACTTAATAGACAATAAACCCAGAACACAAATTAATATTTGTGGCACTTGTCAACTTTTAAAAACTTGTTGATGGTTATGATTTCTTTGTTCATTTTGAATGTTCACTTTTGAGTTAGTATTTTTATGTTATTTCACTGAAAGAAACACTCCAAATATAAACTCAGGACCCTTACAATCCCCCACAGAGACACCACAAAGAAAAACAGCCTACAACAGTAAGTGGGAGAATATGCTAACAAAATACTAGTGTCTATCTCTTGATTGGGAAAATAGGAGAGTTTTATGCACAGTTATTGATAATGAAGAAGGATAAATTAAATATAAAAGTTTTTCAAAAATCCAGAAAGGGAAAGGCAGTCTTAGCATAAAATTAAAACAACAACAAAAACAGTAAGAAGCACCTTATTGCCTGTCCAAAGTTCCCCTGAGAGACAGGCTGCAGACCTGTCAGCCTGCTGTTACTGGCTCACATTCAGCCCTGCAGCTGTGTTCACTGTGGGGTCAGGGAGGCGGTGCCAGCCTGGGATTTCGGAGCTGGGTGTGAAAGAAATGTCCTTCACCCTGCATGCCTTCCGGGGTAGGGGGAGAGGGGATGAAAATCCAGCACGTAACTTCCCAGAAAAAGATGTGTCCTTTCGATTTCGGTTCTTCTCAACCACACTGAAAACTGCTTTGCTGTAACATCCGGCTTGATTTTCAGCTTCTAAAGAGAACTGTGAGCACCCTGGGGAGCCAGACTCAGGAGGAGTGAGGCAGCCAGAGGCAAGAATTTATCCGCTGTCTGCAGCTTAGCAGAAAGGTAAGTTCGCTCAGAGACTTGGATTTCCTTGCACATGTTTATTAAGGAACATTAACATTAAGTCACATCAACAATAACATCAGCCTTGGAGGCAGCTGGCAGATGGTGGGGGCAGAGGAGGGGTGGCTGGAGGGACCTTAAACTGGAGTCAGCTCAGCCCCTCTGTTTGGATGGAAGGCTGCTGCAGGGCAGGGGCCACAGCTTGTTCCTGGGATGGGCTGCTCCCTCTTGGGCACCCTCCCAGGCTGCACAAAGAGCCCTGCCTGGGAACAGGAGGAGTGCATCCTCCATCACCTGCTTGAAGGGGCTGAGGTCCTTTCTGTGACTGGGGAACCAAACCTGTCCTTTCCTAAGAAGCGCTGGTTGCAGTCACTTCCTCCATCTTTCCCCTCCCCATCTCACACATTTCCCTGAAAAAACAGAGAGATTATCCTTACCCTGCAATTTAAATATTAAAACATTCTTTATTGTATGAACTGTATTTAGAATTCCAAAGATTCTATAAAGTGGTATTTAGATGAAATACTTCATTTTCACATATTTTAATCAACTATTAAAAATAGCTATAAGGTCTAAGATGGGTTTTTATTCTGCAGTTTCCACCCTACCAAAAAATTACATCAATTATTGTTTTTAGGTGCAGTTGTTTTGCTGAGACCCCTGTAAGAATGAAAACAAAATTTCTCACCTATTTTTTTTTTAACTTCTGTAAAGTAGCAACTGAAAAGTGGGAGGAGGAGAGGGAGCAAGGAGGAGTGAGAAGGACCTGGGAGTTGTTTTGTGACACACTGATCTGAGGAGCTGAGGGACAGAAGTGGGAATTCAACTTTCTTTTGCAAGCAACTTGATCCTGAGCTTAAACCTCTCAATTTCTGATTAGAAATGGACTGAGAAATGGAGAGGTAGGGACACCTGTATCCTGGTAGCCTGGACTGCAGGGCTCAGTTGCTGACTTTAGCAACTGTAGTTGTGATGTGACAGCGTCGTAGGACTTCACATAACCAGGACAGCAGAAAGTGTAACAGACAATGTGGGTGCATGGAGAGATGAGAGATCAGGGTCTTCTGGCTGCTTAATGGGATTGGTGGGGCATGGAGGCAGCTTCTTCATGCATGAGCTCAGTGTTCCTCGTTGTAATGTGCACTAGGTTGGACTTATGGTCCTATTCTAATTCCACATTAGACTCACCGCTTACACAACATTTTAAATTTTACATTTTTAGTTAATTTAATTTTTTTCTCAAGAGCAGAGTTGGCTCAGAGAGCTCTGGGATGCCTTTATTTATTGGATGGATAAAGAAGAAGAGGAAGGAAGGAAGGATGGAAGGAAGGAAGGAAGGAAGGAAGGAAGGAAGGAAGGAAGGAAGGAAGGAAGAAAAGCAGTCAGACACAGATGGGCTGCCTTATGATTGTGGCCTCACCCCCAGCTCCCAGTCACATCCTTACAAGTTGGGAAAGGAGCTGGCTCTCTTGTGACAAGGCTATAATTCACTGCTCAGGCTCAAATTACCTTAGGACACAGCCCAGCTCAGCTTCATTCTTGGTATGGTATGAAAATTATGAGGGACCAACACAGCATTTCCTGGGATATAAGAATTACTTTCTCCTCCCTAACAAAGTCCTAGGTCAGACATGTCCAGGAATTATGCACAGCCACTTGATATTTTCACATGGATATTTTTTTATTTATTTATAGAGTTTGTTTTATTTACCTTTTTTCTGTATTGATTAAGGTCTTACTTATGTGTCCTTATCACCTCATTGCCCCCTTCCCCCGCTGGTGTCCTCACCCCCTCTAGTGTCTGTGTCCATTGGATAGGCTTATATGCATGCATACAAGTCCTTTGGTTGATCTCTCTCCCTTACCCCTACCCTCACCTGCCTTTCCTCTGCTTTTGGAAGGTCTGATCAATGCTTCTCTGTCTCTGGATCTGTTTTTGTTCATCAGTTTATGTTGTTCATTATATTCCACAAATGAGTGAGATCATGTGATATTTACCTTTCTCTGACTGATTAATTTCACTTAGCATAATACTCTCCAGGTCCATCCATGCTGTTGCAAATGGTAGGAGTTCCTCCCTTTTTACAGCAGCATAGTATTCCATCCTGTAGATGTCCCACCATTTTTTTTTTGTCTAAAGTTTTACGTATGTCTCCTTTTGCCCCAATTGACTCCTTCCCCATGTCTTTTCAGCCCGAGCAAGCCCTCACCACCCCAGTGTCTGTGTCCTTAGGTTATGCTAATATGCATGCATATAAGTCCTTTGGTTGCTCTCTAACCACCCCCTACCCCTACCATTTGTCTCTAGATTGATCTATTCTTGTTCATCAAATTATGTTGATCATTACATCCCAAATATAAGTGAGATCATGTGATATTTATCTTTCTCTGACTGGCTTATTTCACTTTGCAAAATGCCTTCCAGTTCCATCCATTCTGTTGCAAATGATGAAAGTTCTTTCTTTTTAATAGCAGCATAGTATTCCATTGTGTAGATTGAACCACAGTTTTTTAATCCACTCATCTGCTGATGGGCACTAAGGCTGTTTCCAAATCTTAGCTATTGTAAATTGTGCTGCTGTGAACATAGTGGTGCATATATCCTTTCTGACTGGTGTTTCTGGTTTCTTGGGATATATTCCTAGAAGTGGGATCACTGGGTCAAATGGGAGTTCCAATTTTAGTGTTTGAGAAAACTCAATACTCTTCTCCAGAGTGGCTGCACCAGTCTGCATTTCCACCAGCAGTACACGAGGGGTCCTTTTTCTCCGAATCCTTGCCAGCACTTGTCATTTGTTGATTTGTTGATGACAGCCATTCTGACAGGTGTGAGATGATACCTCATTGTCATTTTGAATAGCATCTCTTGTATAATTAGTGACTTTGAGCATGTTTTCATATGTCTCTTGGCTTCCTGTATGTCCTCTTTTGAAATGTGTCTATTTAGGTCTAATGCCCATTTTTTTTAAATTAAATCTTTATTGTTCAGATTATTACATTGGTTCCTCTTTTTTCCCACCATAACTCCCCTCCACCCAGTTCCCACCCCACCCTCCACCCTCACTCCCCACCCACTGTCCTCATCCATAGGTGCAAGATTATTGTCCAATTTCTTCCCACATCCCCCACACCCCTTTCCCCCCCAAGAATAGTCAATCCATTCCCTTTCTATGTCCCTGATTCTATTATAATCACCAGTTCATACTGTTCATCAGATTATTCACTTGATTTTTAGATTCACTTGTTGATAGATGTGTATTTGTTGTTCATAATTTGTATCTTTACCTTTTTCTTCTTCTTCCTCTTCTTAAAGGATACCTTTCAGCATTTCATATAATACTGCTTTGGTGGTGATGAACTCCTTTAGCTTTTTCTTATCTGTGAAGCTCTTTATCTGACCTTCACTTCTGAATGGTAGCTTTGCTGGATAAAGTAATCTTGGTTGTAGGTTCTTGGCATCATCACTTTGAATATTTCTTGCCACTGCCTTCTAGCCTGCAAAGTTTCTGTTGAGAAATCAGCTGACAGTCATATGGGTACTCCCTTGTAGGTAACTGAGTTTCTTTCTCTTGCTGCTTTTAGGATACTCTCTTTGTCTTTTGCTCTTGGCATTTTTAATTATGATGTGTCTTGGTGTGGTCTCTTTAGATTCCTTTTGTTTGGGGTTCTATGTGCTTCCTGGACTTGTAAGTCTATTTCTTTCACCAGGTAGGGGAAGTTTTCTGTCATTATTTCTTCAAATAGGTTTTCAATATCTTGGTCTCTCTCATCTTCTGGCACCCCTATAATTCGGATGTTGGTACACTTAAAGCTGTCCCAGAGGCTCCTTACACTATCTTCGTATTTCTGGATTCTTTTTTCATTTTGCTTTTCTGGTTGGGTGTTTTTTGCTTCTTCGTATTTCAAATCGTTGAGTTGATTCTTGCGATCCTCTAGTCTGCTATTGGGAGTCTGTATAATATCCTCCATTTCAGTCAGTGTATGCTTAATTTCTAATTGGTCCTTTATCACAACATTGAGGGTCTGACTAGATTTCTTGAGGATCTCACTACATTTATCTGTGGTTTCTAGAAAATTCTTGAAAAACCTAAAAAGTGTGGTTTTGAACTCTATATCCAGTAGTTTGCTTTCCTCCATTTCTGTCATTTGTGTCCTGTTTCTTTGTCTCGGCATTTTTTATGTTTCACTGTGCCGATAGAGTGGCTTTCTGTGCTAATTGTCCCAATTACCTGAGGTAGACACTCTTGGTGCACCCCCTTGTGGGCTTTGTGCACAGTTTTGTTTTAGTTAAGCCTTGATTGTTGTAGTTAACACTGGGAGGATTTGACCTTCAGGCCAATTGGCTGTGAGAATCAGCTGTGTCTATGGTGGGAGAACTTTTGCCCTGAAGACACCCTTATGGGGCAAGACCTGCTTCAGTGGGTCTTTGGTGCTCACTGAGTCTGCTCCCTGAGTGTGTCCCTTATAGATCTGAAGAGTTGTAATTGGATGGTCCCACTCTGACCACTGGGTACACTGGCTCATGGATCTAAGGCGGTGCTAATCTAGCCTTTGCCTGAGGCTACCCAGCAGAAGCCAGCTGTAAAGCAATGCAAGTTGCCCTGAGGACTTTGGGCAGCTGCATTTTGTTAAGTTATTTTCAGATTACAAAGGGCCGGGCCTTTCATATGCAAAAGCCTCCATGCACTGCTTGATCGGGGCGGGGTCCCAGGGGATCAACAGGGTGGGCCGAGTGAGCCAGCAGTATGGCTGCTCTCAGTCCTGCCTTCAGATGTCCTGGCAATCACCGGGAGTGCCTCCGAGAGAAAGCTGCCCTTGAGTTCCGACCAATGCCAGACAGTCCCGTTTCTCCCATATGAATCTGGGTCCCCAGAGACTCACCCGGAACTGGAGCTCAGAGCCTGAGACTCCCTCCCAATTGAAAAAGACAATCATAACCTCAGCTGCCAGCCCTCTCTGCATGCACCTCCGCACCTTTGTATTTACTTCAGCACCGCACCTCCTCTGAGTATCGGTATGCTTTTCTCTTTCCTTCTAGTTGTAGAAATTCCACTTAGCCAGCCTTCCTGCGGTTCTGGATGGTGTCCATTATGTCTTTTAGTTGTACTTTTGAAGTGGTTGTGCGAGGCAGCAATCTCTGGTGTTTACTTATGCAGCCATCTTGGTTTCTCCCTGATGCCCATTTTTTGATTGTATTGTTTATCTTTCTTCTGCTAAGTTGTATGAGTTCCCTGTAAATGTTGGAGATTAAACCCTTGTCAGAGATAACATTGGCTAATATGTTCTCCCATGCAGTGGACTTTCTTGTTGTTTTGTTGATGGTTTCTTTTGCTGTGCAGAAGCTTTTTATTTTCATGTAGTCCCATTTGTTTATTTTCTCTTTAGTTTCCATTGCCCTAAGAACTGGATCTGTGAAGATTAATGCTTCGCCATATATCTGAGATTTTGCTGCCTATGGATTTCTCTAGGATTTTTATGGTTTCTCTTCTTCATTTAAGTCCTTTATCTTTTTGAGTTTATTTTTGCATATGGTGTACATTGGTGGTCTATTTAATTTTTTACATGTATCTGCCCAATTTTACAACACCATTTATTGAAGTGACTATCTTGACTCCATTATATGTTCTTGCCTCCTTTTTCAAATATTAATTGAGCATATTGGTTTGGGTCGATTTTTGCATTCTCTATTCTATTCCATTGGTCTATATGTCTGTACTTGTGCAAGTACCAGGTCATCTTGAGAACAGTGGCCTTGTAATACAGCTTGATATCTGGTATTGAGATATCTCCTACTTTGTTCTTCTTTCTCAGAATTGCAGCTATTCAGGGCCTTATTTTATTCTAGATGCATTTTTTGGATAGTTTGTTCTAGGTCTGTGAAACATGCCATTGTTATTTTAATGGGGAATGCATTGAATCTATAGATTGCTTTGGGTAATATGAACATTTTAATGATGTTGATTCTATCAATGCATCAACATGGTATATTGTTCCATCTGTGTCTTCCTCTATCTCTTTTTTCAGTGTCCTGTAGTTTTCTGTGTAGAGGTCTTTTACCTCCTTAGTTTAGTTTATTCCTAGGTATCTTAATTTTTTTGGTGCAATGGTAAATGGGTTTTTTAAAAAAATCTCTCTTCCGTAAGTTCACTATTGGTGTATCAAAATGCCATAAATTTCTGGGTGTTAATTTTGTATCCTGCTACATTGCCGAATTCATTTATTAAGTCAAATAATATTTTGATGGAGTCTTTAGGTTTTTCTATGTATAGTATCATGTCATCTGTGAATAATAACAGTTTTACTTCTTCTTTTCCAATTTGGATGCCTTTTATTTCATCTTCTCTGATTGCTATGGCTAACACTTCCAGTACTATGTCGAAGAGGAGTGGTGAATGTAGGCATCTCTGTCTTTTCTTGTTCTTAGGTGAAATGGTGTTAGTTTTTTCCCATTGAGTATGATGTTGGCTGTAGGTTTGTCATATAACACTTTCATTAGGTTGAGGGTTTTTATCAATAAATGGGGTTGGATTTTGTCAAATGCTTTTTCTGCATCAATTGATTTTTGCAGATTTTTATCTCTTAATTTGTTTATGTGATATATCATTTTTATTGATTTTTAGATATTGTGCCATCCTTGCATCCCTGGGAAAAATTCTACTTGGCCATGGGGTATGATATTTCTGATGTACTGCTGGATCCAATTTGCTAGAATTGTGTTGAGGATTTTGCCATCTATGTTCATGAAGGATATTGGCCTGTAATTCTCTTTTTTTGTGTTGTCTTTATACGGTTTTGGTATTAGGGTAATGTTGGCTTCATAGAATGAGCTTGGAAGTATTCCTTCCTTTTGAATTGTTTGGAATAGTCTGAGGAGCATAGGTTTTATTTCTTCTTGGAGTGTTTGGTAAAACGCCCCCTTTGAAGCATTCTGGTCCAGGGCTTTTGTTTGCTGGAAGGTTTTTGATGACTGCTTCAATTTCCTTCATAATTATTGGCCTATTGAGATTTTTGGATTCTTCCTGATTGAGTTTTGGAATATTGCATTTTTCTAGGAATATGTCCATTTCCTCTAGGTCATCTAGTTGTTGGACTACAGTTGTTCATAGTATTTTTTTTTACAATATTTTGTATTTCTGTGGGGTCTGTTATTTCTCCTCTATCATTTCTGATTTTCTTTATTTGGGTCCTCTCTCTTTGCTTCGTGGTGAGCCTGGTTAGAGGTTCATCAATCTTCTTCATTCTTTCAAAGAATCAGCTCTTGTTTTCATTGATCTTATGTATTGTTTTTTTGGGGGTTTTTTTTGGTGTCTATGTCATATATTTCTGCTCTGATCTTTACTGGTATTATCTCCTTCTTTCTGCTCTCTCTGGGCTTTTCTTGTTACTCACTTTCTAATTTTTTAAGTTGTAGAGTTAGATAATCTATAACCAGTTTTACTTTTTTTTTTTGAGGTAGGCCAGTAGAGCTATAACCTTCCCTCTCATGATTGCTTTCACTGTGTTCATACATTTTGGGTTGTTGTGTTTTCATTGTCATTTGTTTCTAGGATGTTTTTTATTTCTTTTTTGATCTCTTTGGTAATCCAATAATTGTTTAATATTATGCTATTCAGCCTCTAAGTGCTTGAATTTTTTTATTGTTTTTATTAGGGTTTATTTCTATTATGCCATTGTGTTCTGAGAAAATGCTTGATATTATTTCAATCTTCTTGAATTTGGAGAGACTTTGCCTGTTACCCAATGTGTGGTCTATCTTTGAAAATGTCCCATGTGTACTTGAGAAGAACATATATTTTGTGGGTTTGGGGTGAAATGTTCTGATGAAGTCAATTAATTCCATCTGATCTAGTGAGTCATTTAGGATTGATGTTTCTTTGCTGATTTTTGGTTAAGAGGATTTATCCAGTGATGTCAGTGGGGTATTTAAAGTCCCCTACTATGATTGTATTGTTGTTGATCTCTCCCTTGATATCTTCCAGGAGTTTTTTTATGTGTTTGGGTGTTCCTGCTTTGTGTGCATATATGTTTACTGGGTTTTATTCTCTTGTTGTATCAATCCCTGTAGTATTATGAAGTGGCCTTACTTATCTCTTGTTATGGCCTTCACTTTGAGGCCTATTTTGTCAGATATAAGTATTACTACCTCAGCTTTTTTTTCATTTCCATTTTGCCTGAAATATATTTTTCAATCCCTTCACTTTCAGTCTGTGTGAGTCCCTTGTTCTGAGGTGGGTACCTTTTTTTTTTTTAATTGTTTTATTGCAAAGAGTATTACAAATGTCTCCTTCGCCCCCCCCCCCCCTTGACAATCCCCTGGCCGCCCCTACCCCCCCAGTATCTCATGTCCATTGGTTATGCTTATATACATGCATACAAGTCCTTCGGTTGATCTCTTACACTCCCCTCCTGCCCCCCAACTCTCCCCGGCCTTCCTGCTGTAGTTTGACAGTCTGTTCGAGGCTGCTCTGCCTCTGTATCTGTTTTTGTTCATAAGTTTATAATGGTCTTTATTATCTATAAATGAGTGAGACCATGTGGTATTTTTCTTTCATTAACTGGCTTATTTCACTTAGCATAATGCTCTCCAGTTCCATCCATGCTGTTGCAAATGGTAAGAATTCCATCTTTTTTACAGCAGCATAGTATTCTATCATGTAGATGTACCACAGTTTTCTAATTCATTCATCTACTGATGGGCACTTAGGCTGTTTCCAGATCTTAGCTATGGTGAATTGTGCTGCTATGAACATAGGGGTGTATATATCCTTTCTGATTGGTGTTTCTATTTTCTTGGGATATATTCCTAGAAGTGGGATCACGGGGTCAAATGGAAGTTCCATTTTTAGTTTTTTGATGAAACTCCATACTGTCTTCCATAGTGGCTGCACCAGTCTGCATTCCCACCAGCAGTGCATGAGTGTTCCTTTTTCTCTACATCCTCTCCAGCATTTGTCGTTTGTTGATTTGTTGATGATATCCATTCTGACAGGTGTGAGATGGCATCTCATTGTTGTTTTGATTTGCATCTCTCGGATGACTAGTGACTTTGAGCATGTTTTTTTATGTCTCTTGGCTTTCTGAATGTTCTCTTTTGAAAGGTGTCTATTTAGGTCCTTTACCCATTTTTTGAATGGATTGTTTATCTTCCTTTTGTTAAGTTGTATGATTTCCCTATAAATGTTGGAGATTAAACCCTTATTGGTGATAACATTGGCAAATATGTTCTTCCATGCAGTGGGCTTTCTTGTTGTTTTGTTGATGGTTTCTTTTTCTGTGCAGAAGCTTTTTATTTTGATGTAGTCCCATTTGTTTATTTTCTCTTTAGTTTCCAATGCCCTAGGAGCTGTATCGGTGAAGAAATTGCTTGGGCATATGTCTGACATTTTGTTGCCTTTTAATTCTTCTAGTATTTTTATGGTTTCCTGTCATACATATAAGCCCTATATCTATTTTGAGTTTATTTTTGTGTATGGTGTAAGTTGGTGGTCTAGTTTCATTTTCTTGCATGTATCCGTCCAATTTTCCCAACACCATTTATTGAAGAGACTATCTTGACTCCATTGTATGTTCTTGCCTCCTTTGTCAAATATTAATTGAGCATATTGGTTCGGGCCAATTTCTGGGCTCTCTATTCTATTCCATTGATCTATATGTCTGTTCTTGTGCCAGTCCCAGGCAGTTTTGAGGACAGTGGCTTTGTAATACAGCTTGATATCTGGTATTGAGATCCCACCTACTGTGTTCTTTCTCAGGATTGCTGCAGCTATTTGGGGTCTTTTTTTTATTCCAGATGAATTTCTGGAGAGTTCGTTCTAGGTCTGTGAAATATGTCATTGGTATTTTAATGGGAAGTGCGTTGAATTTATAGATTGCTTTGGGTAGTATGGACATTTTAATGATGTTGATTCTACCAATCCAAGAACATGGTATATTCTTCCATCTCTTTATGTCTTCCTCTATATCTTTTTTCAACGTCCTGTAGTTTTCTGAGTAGAGGTCTTTTACCTCTTTAGTTAAGTTTATACCTAGGTATCTTAATTTTTTTGGTGCGATGGTAAATGGGATTGTTTTTTCAGTCTCTCTTTCTGTAAGTTTACTATTGGTATATGGAAATGCCATAGATTTCTTGGCATTAACTTTGTATCCTGCTACATTGCCAAATTCATTTTTTAAGTCTAATAGTTTTTTGAGGTGGGTATCTTGTAGACAGCATATATGTGGGTCATGTTTTCTTATCCACTCAGCCACTCGATGTCTTTTGATTGAAGCATTTAGTCCATTTATTTATTTATTTTTTTTAGAGAAGTGAGATCATCTTTATACAGGCACATCCCCAGAAAATCACCAAGCCCAACAGCAACAAAGGTCAGCTTTTATTGACTGTGTTACAAAAGAGCCAGTTTAGTCAAAAATACCAAAGCCCATGTCATCATCAGACTCCTCAGATTCTTCTTTCTTTGCTTCCACTTTCTTCTCCTCAGCTGGGGCAGCAGAGGTGGAAAGGGCAGGACCTCCTGCCGGTGCAGCACTAGCTGCAGGGGCAGGCCCACCAGCCCCTATATTGCAGATGAGACTTCCAATGTTGACATTGGCCAGAGCCTTTGCAAACAAGCCTGGCCAGAAAGGTTCAACATTTGCACCAGACGCTTTAATGAGGGAATTGATCTTATTCTCCATCACTGTCACTTCATTGTCGTGCAGGATCAGGGCTGAGTAGATGCAGGTGAGCTCTGAGACTGAGGCCATGATGAGGTCCAGTGCTGGGTGAGCACTGCCAGGAGCGGTACTAGTCGCCGGATGAAGTGAGGGCCTCACCCCAACGCAGCCTTAGCTTCCTGTGGGAAGAACCAAGCACCTTATTGGCACCTGGGGAAAGGGCAGTCCATTTACTTTTAAAGTTATTATTAATGGGTACTGGTTTGTAGCCATTTTTATTGTTGTGCCTGTGTTCCTTCTTCCTTCTTTATTTCTTCTTTTTAAACCAGGCCCTTTAGCATATCTTGCATTGCTGGCTTGGTAGTGATAAACTCCCTTAGCATTTTTTTTTCTGTGAAGCTCCCTATTTCCCCTTCAATTTTGAATGATATCCTTGCTGGATAGAGTATTCTTAGATTCAGTCCCATGCTTTGCCTCACTTTGTAAATTTCCTTCCATTCCTTTCTGACCTGATGTGTTTCTGTTGAGAAATCATTTGATACTCTAATGGGGGATACCTTATAAGTAACTTTCTGTCTCTCTCTTGCAGCCTTTAAGATTCTCTTGGTCCTGAACGTTTGCCATTGTAATTACATTGAGTCTTGGTGTGGGTCTTTTCCGGTTCATATTGTTTGGGACTCTCTCTACTTGTGTGACTTTTTTCTTCCCTAAATTAGGGAAGTTTTCTGTATTACTTTGAATAGTTTTTCTAACCCTCGTTCGTGTTCTTGTCAATCTGGAACCCTTCTTATTTGTATGTTGCTTTGTTTCATGTTTTCCCAAAGCTCTCCTAGGCTCCCCTCCTAACATTTAATTTTTTTCTCCAATTGCAGTTCATTTTGGGCTTGTTTTACCACCCTGTCTTCTAATTTGCTAATTCAGTTCTCTGCTTCTCCTAG
Organism: Myotis daubentonii; assembly: GCF_963259705.1. Taxonomy (NCBI): domain Eukaryota; kingdom Metazoa; phylum Chordata; class Mammalia; order Chiroptera; family Vespertilionidae; genus Myotis; species Myotis daubentonii. Next base: position 151,780,762 of record NC_081842.1, read on the forward strand.
TCTACTGTTGAAACTTTCCATAGTGTTTTTTAATGTAGCTATATCACCCTTTATTTCCTCTAGAGTCTTACATAAGTTGTTGATTTTTTTAATCACAAGGATATTTTTAAGAGGGCATGGTGGATACAAAAATAGGAAGACTTCTTGTTATTCTTTATTGACAGTTTTATTAATACATACTTTTTATTGGCTTATAACATGAATCTATTTTTAAATTTTGATGCACACTTCATTTTGAAAAACAAAATAAATATCATATGACTCAGTTTCACTAAACAAGGAAATGACTGTAAAACTTTATGGCCAAAAGGATTTTGAGAACTTCTAAGAAAGGAGAAAAATCAAAAGCTGTTTCTCTTCTGGAACCGCAAACTCCTTCAGTCCCTTCAGTATCATAATTAGATACTACATTTTATTGGTCTGTCATATGTCAAACCAAATTATCCAGCTAAATCCTCAGATTGTGATGAATACTAGTCATACTCATCACTAGTTCTATAGCTGTCCTCAGCTATGAGGACCATGAGACAGAGAGAGGCATGAAACCTATGGTTTAAAATATCTTGGCTTTGTCCCCAGGTCGCTCTTGTCCCAGGCAGGTCCTTCCTCAGCATCCACCTCACTATCCTCTTAGCAACTGGTTAAAACTCAGGGATGGGGACAGGATATTCACATGAGGTGATGGCTTTGCTTCTCAGTGGTGACCCTGGCATAGGGTAGAGCCACTCAACTGCATTACAAGATGTGGCTGCCCAGCACCAGCAATAACATTCAGTCTGAGGTCCTCACAGCATTGGGAACACTTTGGCCCTTGCAGAGATACACTGCAAGTATAGAACCAAACAAAGATGAATTTTTTAATGCAGGGTTTGTCCTATGCTTACTGTGTCAGAAATAAAGTAAAACACTCCCATTGTCCTGAGACGATGGGTGCTTTGCACAACTCTACTTCAGTGAATAGCATTGTAAGCTTATTTCTACTGGGATGTTCTTTTAGGTTTGCAGGTTGCCATGGCATCTAGACCCAACATGACGGCCCCCATTTGCCTGGTGGAAAACAACAATGAGCATCTGTCAGTGAATCAGAAAGCTCTAGAGATTCTTGGCCAGATTTCTGAGCCAGTGGTGGTCGTGGCCATTGTAGGACTGTATCGCACAGGCAAATCCTACTTGATGAACCGGCTTGCAGGACAGAATCATGGTGAGTGGTGTCTCAGGTAGAGGACAATTCTTTGACTCTGGCTATATCACAGATTCTTAGTTTTCTTCACTAGTCACATAAAGAAAGAGCTAAATTCCTTTCAATAAACCAACCTTCTAATTCTAATTCTTACTAATAAATTATGACCTTAGTTAGTGTTATCTCAGGCCAGGGCCAATTATTTTACTCTAACTATATCACAGCTTATTAGTTTTCTTCCCTGGTTACATGAAGAGAGAACTAAACTCTCAATAAACCAAATTTCTAAGTCTAATTCTCATCACTAAATTATTAGCTTAATCTATTCTATTGCCATATTTATAGTTTTACTTCTGTTAAGGAAAATCCCTCTTAGTAATGCATAGACTCCTTCTTTTACCTGTGCCAACACTGGGGTCTTGAAATTGTGCCTCCTCTCTTGGTCATACCATGTTTTGCTCTCTCTATAGAATTTTGCTTTTCCCATGAATATATAAAGATAATTGCAAATCTATCACCATGTTTAAAGATTTTTTTGAGTTCACATCCCATTGTTGTTAACAACCTCTCCCACACCATTTGCCATTTTTATTTTTATCACTTTGAATGGAAAAATATTATCTGATTTTCTTTTTCTTAGATGTCTCTCTTCTATCCACTTCTATTTGGCCTTTACTGGACCATACTTTAATATGCTCTTATTATGGTATTCAGTGACCTTTATTATGTCTGATTCATGGATGTACTTCACCTTGATTTTGAGCTCTTGCTGGATATCATTTTCACTGTTAACATTCATCTCCTCCTTCAAATAGATGACACACAAAGTAAAGCATTCTTATAAAATAGAGAAAGCACAATCTTATATCTTGGGGTACTTCCATTCCAAAAAGTCTGATTTTGTAGCCCCTTGGCTGCTTAGATTGTCTGTTGTCACTGTGAGCTGGGTCTCCCCTTCCTTTATAGGTTTCCCTCTGGGCTCCACGGTGCAGTCTAAAACCAAGGGCATCTGGATGTGGTGTGTGCCTCACCTCTGTAAGCCTGATTGCACTCTGGTCCTTCTGGACACTGAGGGCCTGGGCGATGTGGAAAAGGTAAGGCAGAGGGTCACAGATAAAATGTTTCCAACCTGGATAGTCTCATAATGAACTCTTTAATTTAACTGCTTGATGTACTTGTGAAATCTAGAAATCGAAATATATAAGGCAAATGCTCACTTGTTTGACTCTTATTTCTAGGTTACATGTCATGGTACATTGTGTAAACTTTTTATATTTCTCGGCAATGTATGCATAATTTGATTTAATTGCTGAGCACCATATTCCTGGGTCTCTAAGTTAGTACTAGTGACTCATGTAAAAGCCCTGCCCTCAAAAAGTTTGCAGTCCTCTGGTGAAGTTCACCAAGTACTCACCAAGCATTTTGGAAGACTTTCAGACATCTCTGAATGAGATGCTTCTATAAAAGATGTTTTTTTTATATAACATTTTAAGATGGGTTTTTGATACTTTAGTTTTCTACTAAAGGGTAAAATGAATGATTTCTGCTGTAGTTTGAGACTTATTTGGAAATAGTACCTAAATTTCTACAACTTTTTATTTATGCCCTAAGAAGACTTAGAAATTTTGTGTTTATTTTTATATATCAGTCTTGCTCTCTGTATAACCTATTGTTTGTCATAAGTGCCACTTCTTATTGTAATCATTTTTTTTAAATTGGGCTTTGGAATATTAATGGACAAAGCATTTCCTTTCAAGTTGTTCTTGATATTTTCCACTTTTGCTCTGGGGAAAACTTTAGAGAGTGTTTATAATAGAATGAAAAGTCTGTATTGTGCCATTATTTAGATCTGCTATATTTTATACAAACAAATTACCCCCTCCTTTAAGGTACTTCATCTGGTTGCCCTAGGCTCACTATCCAGCTTTAACTTCTTGACCTACCCTCTGTTCCAGTCAGATCAAATAACTCTACTTTTATTGAAAAGACTTCTGTATGCGGCCCTGTCTACTTTTGCTTCTGTGGTCTTTCCATCTGCAAGATACCTTCACTTATTCAAATTCACACTCTGCTAAATCTTTAATTTTCAATCAATATGCTGCGGAAGACTTTATGTTATGTAAAATTTTCCAAATTTCAGAACTCTGATCTTTCACGCTAGACTTGTAAATTTTAACTTAATGCTTTTCAAAATTTAAATTTATTATTGAAAGTAATACATATATTTCCCTTCTTCACCTCATATCTTTCTCACACCTATCCCCGCTGCAGGCCTTCAGCATGCTTTTGTCAATGTCCATGTTTTGTGCATATATGCATATAAGTTCTTTTGTTGATATTTTTTCTCCTGCCCCCCTTAATTTACTATTATAGCAATAGGTTCCAATGCTTATATACGTTACTTTGATGTAGCATCCTATAGATATTATCCTTGTTATATTCCTTGCTATAGATGTTCATCATGGCTTTGAAATAGTCACCTTGAAAGTAATATTTGTCATTTTAAACTGATATTTAATTTTAACAACAGTGGAAATATTCAGTAGTTTCCCATAAACACTTTTTGGATATATCCCCAGTTATGTTAACTATGGAATATTTCATATAGTCCATGACCAACAAATATATGTAGAATAAATATGTGCTAATACCACTCATTGAACCTAATAGCACACCAGGTGAAGCACTAAATTACTTTATATGTTATATTATTTCATCCAATTCATTAAAAAGAAAACTCTGTGATGACAAAATCACACTCACAAATAATGTTTTTGTAATTGCTAAAGCTCATATGTATATTTATTCCCATCTTCAAACTTATTGCTTGCATTGTGAGTAACTTACCTGATAATAAAATGAAGGACTGTTAGACTTAGTGTTTGAATGAATGTCTATAGGGTAACCCCCTGAATGTCTTGCCCTAATGTACTTCCAGGGCGACCCTAAGAATGACTCGTGGATCTTTGCCCTGGCTGTGCTGCTATGTAGCAGCTTCGTCTACAACAGCATGAGCACCATCAACCACCAGGCCCTGGAGCAGCTGCAGTATCCTTCCAGGAACCCAACTTCCATGTGTTATGGCTTCAATGGGAATGGAGATCCAGTCAGTTTCTCCTTCCCTCTCACTTAGTTACCCTTGGTAGACCAAAAGGAACCAGAGTGAGAGTGTTTGTAATACTATTTTTTTCTTGTTTTTGTTTTATTTGTTTGTTTGTTTTGTTTGTTTGTTTGAATTAGATAAATGTGGGAATTGTGGGTAGAAAGTTTATTTTCCTTAGCCAGTCCTAGTTACGTGACAGAGCTGACAGAACTCATTAGGGCAAAGTCCTCCCCTACACCAGATGGAGTAGAAGATTCATCAGAGTTTGTGAGTTTCTTTCCAGACTTTATCTGGGCCGTACGGGATTTCTCCCTGGAGCTGGAGTTAAATGGCCACCGTATCACAGAAGATGAGTACCTGGAGAATGCCTTGAAGCTGGTTCCAGGTAACAGCATGGCTGGGCAGTGGATGGGAGGTAGTAAATATCATGATTGGAGTTGCATTTGTACTTGTGACTAGAAGTCTGCAGAAATGGTGGCTGGGAATGAGTTGAAAAGTTCTATGGACTGGAGTTTAAGTTCACATAAGAAAAGTAGAGCCTTAAGTAGAGTAAAACTATTCATAACCAATTTGTTCTTTACACATTGTAATTTAGAATCCAATTGTAACTTTTGAAACTGTTGCTAAAATCTTCTAAATAGCAGTTACTTATGTTTATTATTTTAGCTTCTGCTTTTATGTTTTGAGGAAAACAGCTGATCAAATACTTGTTTGGCATAAAATTACAATGAAAAGCCTACTAATGAAAAAATGTTTTTCATGTAATTAGACATAATTCTTCTAAAATGGGCATATAATTTTCTAATATCTTTATACGTATGTTATTTATAAAAATGACTTTAAGTTCTCATAAACCTGAAGTAGTATATTTTCTCTTTTCAATCTACCTATTTGTGTAATTATTGATAATTATTTGAATACTAGAGGCCCGGTGCACAAAAATTTGTGCACTCGGGGGGAGGGGAGGGGGTCCCTCAGCCCGGCCTGTGCCCTCTTGCAGTCTGGGACCCCTCAGGAGATAACGCCCTGCTGTCTTAGGCCTGCTCCCGGATGGCAGAGGGCAGGCCCAATCCCTAGGTGCAGCCCCTGGTCGGGCTCAGAGCAGGGCCGATTGGGGAGTTGGGGCGCTGCCCCCTGTCATGCACAGAGCAGGGCAGATTGGGAGGTTGCAATGCCACCCTCAGTCACGCTCAGGGTAGGGCTGATTTGGGGGTTAGGGCACCGACCCCCTGTCACACTCAAGGTAGGGTCGATGGGGAGGTTGCGGTGCCACCCCCTGTCACGCACAGAGAAGGGCCCATTAGGGGGTTGGGGAGCTCCCCCCTGTCATGCACAGAGCAGTCCCCATCAGGGCGTTGAGGAGCTCCCCCCGTCACTCACAGAGTAGGGCCGATAGGAGAGTTGGGGCACCGCCCCCTGTCACACAGAGAGCAGGGCGGATCAGGTGGTTGGGGTGCCACCCTCTATCACCCACAGAGCAGGGCCGATCAGGGGGTTGGGGTGCCGCCACTGTCACACTCAGGGCAGGGCCGATGGGGAGGTTATGGCTCTACCCCATCACACACAGAGCAGGGCCCTTGGGGGTGGGGGGTGTTGGGGCTCTGCACCCAGTCACACACAGAGCACCAGGGCGATCAGGGAGTTGGGGAGCTCCCCCCTATCAGGCACAGATCAGGGTTGATCAGGGGGTTGGGGCGCCTTCCCCTGTCACGACCACAGCAGGGCGGATAGGGAGGTTGTGGCCCCGACCCTGTCACACACAGAGCTGCAGGGAGATCAGGGGGTTTGAGCGCTGCCCCCTGTCATGCTGATCCCTGTGCTGGGAGGCCTCGCGGCTCCGCTGATCCTGGTGCAGGGAGGCATAATACCCTTTTACTATATAGGATAGAGGCCTGGTGCATGGGTGGGGGCTGGCTGGTTTGGCCTGAAGGGTGTCCTGGATCAGGGTGGGGGTCCCCACTTGGGTGCCTGGCCAGCCTGGGTGAGGGGATGATGGTTGTTTGCAGCTGGTGACACACCCTTCAGGGTGGGGGTCCCCACTGGGGAGCTTGGTCAACCTGGGTGAGGGGATGATGGCTGTTTGCAGCTGGTCACACACCCTTCAGGGTGGGAGTCCCCACTGGGGTGCCTGGCCAATCTGGGTGAGGGGCTGAGGGCTGTTTTCAGGCTGGTGGGCGACTGAAGCACCCAACTGCTCCTTTTTTTCTTTTTTTTTTTAATTCTGGGCCAGCCTTAGCTCTGGCTCCAGCTCTGAGGCCTCTGCTACTGAAAGCAGGTATCTGGTTTGTTTGTGTTCTATAATCGAGAAACTGTATCATCTCCAGCTCTGAGATCCCTGCTGGCCAGCTGAAAACGGGTTTCTGGGGTTTTGTTTAGCTTCTATATTTGTTACAATGTTTGAAACTGCAAGCTCAGAGGCCGACAAGACAGGCGGGGAACGTTGGAGTCCTCCGTCACTGAAGCAAGCAAGCCTCATGTTTGCTTCCAGCTGCCTGGCTGCTGGCTGCCATCTTGGCTGGCAGTTAATTTGCATATTGCCCTGATTAGCCAATGGGAAGGGTAGCGGTCGTACACTAATTACCATGCTTCTCTTTTATTGGATAGGATAATTTTAATTTCTATGTCAAAGATTTGTTATTTTTAAATAATTTTATTTTTAATTTAATTTTATTGTTTAAAGTATTAAAAATAGTAGTGCTTATGTCTTTTTTTCCTCATTGACCTCCTCTTGGCCTCCCCTATCCCCTGGCACATGCCCTCACTCTCACCCCCAGTGTCTTGTATCCATTGGTTATGCTTATATGCATGCATAAAAGTTCTTCGATTGATCTCTTACCTCTCCCCCCGACCCTCCCCTGCCTTTCCACTGTAGCTTGACAGTCTGTTGGATGCTTCTTTGCCTCTGTGTCTATTTTTGTTCATGGGTTTATAATGTTCTTTATATTCTACAAATAAGTGAGATCATGTGGTATTTATCTTTCACTGACTGGCTTATTTCACTTAGCATAATGCTCTCCAGTTCCATCCATGCTGTTGCAAATGGTAAGAGTTCCTTCTTTTTTTTTTTACAGCAGCGTAGTATTCCATTGTGTATATGTAACACCGTTTTTTAATCCACTCATCGGCTGTTGGGTATATAGGCTGTTTCCAAATATTAGCTATTGTGAATTGTGCTGCTATGAACATAGGGGTGCATATATCCTTTCTGATTGGTGTTTCTAGTTTCTTGGGATATATTCCTAGAAGTGGTATTACTGGATCAAATGAAAGTTTCATTTAATTTTTCGAGGAAACGCCATACTGTTTTCCACAGTAACTGCACCAGTCTGCATTCCCACCAGCAGTGAAGGAGGGTTCTTTTTCTCTGTATCCTAGCCAGCACTTGTCATTTGTTGATTTGTTGAAGATAGCCATTCTGGCAGGTGTGAGATGGTGTCTCATTATTGTTTTGATGTGCATCTCTCGGATGATTAGTGACTTTGAGCAAGTTTTCATAAGTCTCTTTGACTTTCTGTATGTCCTTCTTTGCAAAGTATCTATTTAGGTCCTTTGCCCATTTTTTGATTGGATTGTTTACCTTCCTTTTGTTAAGTTGTATGAGTTCCCTGTAAATGTTGGAGATTAAACCCTTATCAGAGATAACATAGGCAAATATGTTCTCCCATGCAGTGGGTTTTCTTGTTGTTTTGTTAATGGTTTCTTTTGCTCTGCAGAAGCTTTTTATTTTGATGTAGTCCCATTTGTTTATTTTCTCTTTAGTTTCCATTGCCCTAGGAGCTGTATCAATGAAGATATTGCTACGACAAATGTCTGCTACTTTAATGCCTATGGCTTCTTTAATATTTTTATTGTTTCCCATCTTATATTTAAATCCTTTATCCATTTTGAGTTTATTTTGTGTATGGCATAAGTTGGAGGACTAGTTTAACTTTTTTGCATGTATGTGTCCAATTTTCCCAACACCATTTATTGAAGAGACTATCTTGACTACATTGTATGTTCTTGCCTCCTTTGTCAAATATTAATTGAGCACAGTAACTTAGGTCAATTTCTGGGTTCTCTGTTCTGTCCCACTGGTTTATATATCTGTTCTTTTGCCAGTACTAGGCAGTTTTGAGAACAGTAGCTTTGTTGTATAGCTTGATATCTGGTATTGAGGTCCCTCCAACATTGTTCTTCTTTCTCAAGATTGTTGCAGCTATTTGGGATCTTTTTTTATTCCAGATGAATTTTTGGAGAGTCTGTCCTAGGTCTTTGAAGTATGTGGTTGGTATTTTAATGAGGATTGCATTAAATTTATAGATTGCTTTGGGTAGTTTGGTCATTTTAATGATGTTGATTCTACGAAATCCATGAACATGGTATATTCTTCCATTTGTTCATGTCTTCCTCTATCTCTTTTTTCAGTGTCCTGATATTTTCTGAGTACAGGTCCTTTATCTCAGCGGTTCTCAAACTGTAGGTCGCAACCCCTTTGGGGGTTGAACAACACTTTCACAGGGGTCACCTAAATACGTCCTGATATCAGATATTTACAGTACGATTCATAACTTAGCAAAATTACAGTTATGAAGTAGCAACGAAAATAATTTTATGGTTGGGGGGTCACCACAACATGAATAACTGTATTAAAGGGTTGCAGCATTAGGAACGTTGAGAACCACTGCTTTATCTCCTTGGTTATATTTATTCCTGGGTATCTTAATTTTTTTGTTGCAATGGTAAATATGATTGCTTTTTAAGTTTCTCTTTCTGTGAGTTCATTATTTGTGTATAGAAAACCCATACACTTCTTGGTGCTAATTTTTTATCCTGCTACATTGCTGAATTCATTTGTTAAATAAAGTAGGTTTTTGATGGAGTGTTTGGAGTTTCTATGTACAATATCATGTCAACTGCGAATAAGGACAGTTTTTCTAAAGTTCCAATTTGGATGCCTTTTATTTCTTCTTCTTGTCTGATTGCAATGGCTAGTACTTCCAGTACTATGTCAAACAGGAGTGGTGAGAGTGGGCATCCCTGTCTTGTTCCTGTTCTTAGGGAAAATGATTTTAGTTTTTGCCCATTGAGTATGATATTGGCTGTGGGGTTGTCATATATGGCTTTAATTATGTTGCTGTATCATTCTTTTATTTCCACTTTGCTGAGCATTTTTATGAAAAAGGGTGTTGGATTTGTCAAATGCTTTTTCTGCATCAATGGATATGATTATATGGTTTTTATCACTCAGTTTGTTTATGTGATATAACACATTTATCGATTTGTGGATATTGTACCATCCTGGCATCCGCGGAATAAGTCCCACTTTGTCATGGTGTATGATCTTTCTAATGTAATGCTGGATTTGATTTGCTAATATTTTGTTGAGAATTTTCAAGTCTATGTTCATAAGGGATATTTTCCTATAATTCTCTTTCTTTGTGTTGTCTTTATCTGATTTTGGGATTAGAGTAATTTTAGCTTTATAGAAAGAGGTTGGTAGTGTTCCTTCCTCTTAAATTGTTTGGAATAGTCTGGGGAAGATAGGTTTCATTTCTTCTTTGAATGTTTGACAAAATTCCGCTGTGAAGCCATCTGGTCCAGGGCTTTTGATTGTTGGAAGTTTTTTGATTACTGCTTCAATTTCCTCCATAGTTATTGGCCTATTCAGATTTTTTGATTCCTCCTGGTTGAGTTTTGGAAGGTTGTATTTTTCTAAGAATATGTGCATTTCTTCTATTTTGACCAGTTTGTTGGAATAGTGTTGTTCACAGTACTTTTTTTTTTGTAATCCCTCGTATTTCTGTAGGGTCTGTTGTTATTTCTCCTCTTTCATTTATGATTTTATTTATTTGGGTCTTCTCTCTTTGCTTCTTGGTGAGCCTGGCTAGCAGTTCACCAATCTTGTTTATCCTTTCAAAGAACCAGCTATTAGTTTCATTGATCTTTTTTGTTGTTTTTTTGTTTTGTTTTTCCTGGTCTCTATGTCATTTATTTCTGCTCTGATCTTTATTATTTCCTTCCTTCTGCTCACTCTGGGCTTTTCTTGTTGCTCTCTTTCTAATTCTTCTATTTACAGAGTTATATGTTTTATTACTAGTTTTTCTTGTTTTTTAGGAAGGCCTGGAATGCTATTAACTTTCCCCTCAGAATTGCTTTTACTGTGTCCCAAAGATTTTGGATTGTTGTGTTTTCATTACCATTTGTTTCCAGGATGTTTTTTATTTCTTCTTTGATCTCTTTGGTTACTCAATCATTGTTTAATAGTATGCTATTCAGCCTTCAAGTGTTTGAATTATTTTATTGTTTTTATTGTAGTTTATTTGTAATATTATGCCATTGTGGTCTGAGAAAATGCTTGATATGATTTCAATCTTCTTAAATTTGGAGATACTTTGCCTGTGTCCCAGTATGTGGTCCATCTTTTGAAATGTCCCATGTGCACTTGAAAAGAATGTATAGTCTGTAGTTTTGGGGTGGGTTGGAATGTTCTAATGATGTCAATTAAGTTCATCTGATCTAGTGAGTCATATAGGATTGCTGTTTCTTTGATAATTTTTTGTCTAGAGGATTTATCCAGTGATGTTAATGGGGGTGTTAAAGTCTCCTACTATGATTGCATTACTGGCAATCTCTCTCCTGATATCTCCCAGATGTTTTGTTACGTATTAGGGTGCTCCTGAATTTGGTGCATATTATGTTTACCAAAGGTATAACCTCTTGTTGTATCGATCTCTTTAGAATTATGAAGTGGCCTTTCTTGTCTCTTGTTATGGCCTTCACATTGAGGTCTTTTTTGTCACATAGAAGTATTGCTACCCCAGCATATTTTTCCTTTCCATTTGCCTGCTAGATATTTTTCCACCCCTTCACTTTCAGTCCATGTGATTCACTTGTTTTGAGATGGGTCTTCTGTAGACAGCATATATATGGGTCATGTTTGCTTATCTACTCATTCACTCCATGTCTTTTGATTGGAGCATTTAATCCATTTAAGTTTAATGTTATTATTTTTTTAAAATATATTTTATTGATTTTTTTACAGAGAGGAAGGGAGAGGGATAGAGAGTTAGAAACATTGATGAGAGACAAACATCGATCAGCTGCCTCTTGCACACTCCCCACTGGGTATGTGCCTGCAACCAAGGTACATGCCCTTGACTGGAATCAAACCCTGGACCTTTTAGTCCACAGGCCGACGCTCTATTCACTGAGCCAAACCAGTCAGGGCTAATGTTATTATTGATTGGCACTTATTTGTAGACATTTCTGTACTTTATGCCTGTGTTCCTTCCTCCCTGTCTATTTCTTCTTTTCACAGCATTCCCTTTAGCATTTCTAGCATTGGTAGTGATAAACTCCCTTAGCATTTTTTTTTGTCTGCCAATCTACTGATTTCCCCTTCTATTTTGATTGATAGTCTTGCTGGATTGAGTATTCTTGGATTCAGTCCTTTGCTCTGCATCACTTTGTATACTTCATTCCATTCCCTTCTAGTTTGGTATGTTTGAATTGAGAAATCATTTGATAATCTGATGGGGGATCTTTTGGAGGCAACTCTCTGTCTCTCTTGCAGCCTTTAAGATTCTCTCTTTGTCCATAACATTTGCCATTGTAATTATGATTTGTCTTGTTGTGGGTCTTCTGGGATTCATCTTACTTGGGAATCTCTATACTTGTGTGACTTTTTTGTTCCCCATATCAGGGAAGTTTTCTGTCATTATTTTTTCAAATAGATTCTCTAGTCCTTGCTCCTCTTCTTGTCCTTCTGGTGCCCCTGTTATACATATCTTACTTCATTTTGTGTTGTCCCAAATTTCGCTTATGTGCTCCTGTTTTTTAATTTTTATCTCCAGTTGGTGTTCAGTTTGGGCTTGTTTCTCTTCCTTATCTTCTAACTCAGTAATTTGGTCCTCTGCTTCTTCTGGTTTACTGTTGAAAACTTCTATAACATTTTTGATTGTAGCTATATCACTTTTGATTTCTTCCTGATTTTTGCATAGGTTGTTGATTTTCTCATCCATCCAGTTTATGAACTGTATGACCATTACTCTGAATTCTTTTTCTGTCATTATTGCATGACTCCATTTCACTTATTTCCTTTCTTAGTGAATTCTCTTTTTTTTTCCTCTGGGGATTGTTCCTTGTCTTTCCATTCTAACTATCATCAGAAGGTCCAAACACTAAGTTGCGGGGGCCTGTGCCATGCGCAGTGGGAACGTTGTGCCACCGGAGTGTCACTGAAGAGCTCCGACACTGAGACCTGTGGCTGCCATGTGTCAGTGGGTTCCACGTGCGCTGAAAATCAGAGTCACCAGTGCTCAGTGCAGCCTCGTGCATGCAACTAGAATCAGGCACCCCGCATGCGCAACACTGAAAAAAATAATCCCTGTGGTCATGCACCAAAAATCAGAGTCCCCTGGCATGCACCAGGAGTCAGAGTCCCCATATGCACTCTCCGAGAATTGAGTATTGGAGTCTCTGTCACTTGGTGCGACCTTGCGCCAAGAATCAGGGTCCCTGTGTGCATGTGTGCCAAGAATTGGAGTCACTGCAGCTCAGTTTGCTTGCACTGAGAATCAGGAATCCCATGTGCATGCAATGAGAAACAGTCCCAGCATGTGCCTGACGAGAGTCAAGTTACTGGTGTTCAGTGCTGCCTTTTCCTGAGCGCTGGAAAGGCACAACTGTGGTGTCTGGTGGTCGGCATGCTGTAGTTTGGGAAGACTCAGTTTTTGCTGCCTGGACCTTGTGCCCTTGATTGGATTCACGTATCTGTGGTGGCTCACAGAGGCACCTGGTGGCTGTTTGCCAAGGTGGAGCACTTAGAGGGATTCTGGCGCTGAAGCTGTGTGACTCACTATGTCTGTGGGCAGGCAGCCAGGAAGGAGGGCATCCCAATTTCTATTGCCAGGGCATGTGTCCTTGTTTGGATACAAGCACACCCAGCGGGGGCTTACAGCGGCACCAAATAGCCACCTTTGAGGCGGTGGGCTCAGGAGGTCTGCTCGCTTAAAGGCATGACTGTAGTGTCTGGAAGTTGACAGCCTGGGAGAGGGAAATCACACTTAATGCTGCAGGAGCCATACACCCTTGGAGGTGGAAATCCTAGGGTTCTGCAGCTCTGTGGGCGGGGCAGCAGGATTTTGACTGGAGTGACTGCAGGGTCACGGGCAGTGTCCAATGCCAGTCTGGGTGGTGGAGCTGATGAGTTCCTAGAAGAGGCTGCTCTCCACTTCAAGATGGCATGGGCTCTGTGCCTGAGCCCCACAGCCTAGGGTGTGCAGGTGGCAATGGTAGGTGCTCCTGTCCAGGAGAGCCCAGGCTGCCAACCTCTGATATTCCTGCTGGATTTAACTGTCCCTCACTCACTGACACCTATTTTCAATTGTAGTTTACACTCAATATCATTTTGTATTATTTGCAAATATATAGCATAGTAGTTAGATAACATACTTTACAATGAGAATTCCCTATATTTCAAGTACTCACCTGGTACAATGCATAGATATTACAATATTATTGACTATATTCCTTATGCTTTTTTTTTACATGAATATTTTCTAACTACCAACTAGTATTTGTTAATGCCTTCACTTTTTTCACCCCACTCTCCTCATGCAGCCATCAAATTTTTTTCTCTCTCTATATATTAGTCTGTATCAATTTTGTTTGTTTATTTTGTTTTTTAGAATCCACAAATACGTGAAGTCATATGATATTTGTCTTTCAATGTCTAACTTATTTCACTGATCACAGTACTCTCTATATTCATCCATGCTATCTCAAATGATATGATTTTATTCTTTATTTTGATTGAGTAGTATTCCATTGTGTATATTTACTACCTATACTTTATCTACTTGTCTATTTTTGGGCACTTAGGTTACTTACATATCTTGGCTATTGTATATAATGCTGCAATGAATATAGGAGTCATATATTCTTTTTGAATTAGTGTTTTGGATTTCTTCTAATATATGACCACTAGGGGCCCGGTGCACGAAATTCGTGCACTGGGTGTGTGTGTGGGGGGGAGTGTCCCTCAGCCCAGCCTGCCCCCTATCACATACTGGGAGCCCTCAGGCGTTGACCCCCATCACCCTCCAATCGCAGGATCGGCCCTTGCCCAGGCCTGATGCCTCTGGCCTAGGCGTCCGGCCCGGGCAGCAGGGACCTGCAGCTGCAGCGGCCCCATGATCGTGGGCTTCGCTTTAGGCTCAGGCAAGGGACCCCTAGCTCCTGGGACTGCCAGCTTCCACCGTGCCCAGCTCCTTACCCAGCTCCCATCGCTGGCTCCACCCCTACTTCCTGCTATCACTGGCCAGGGCGGAAAAGGCACCTGATTCTCCGATCATGGCTGGGGGGCAGGGCAAAGGCGGCCCCAGGGCCGCCTTTGCCCTGCCCCCCAGCTCTTAGCTCCCCCCTGGGTTTCCGATCACTGTCAGTGGCAGGGGGCTTCTTCCTGCTTTCCCTTTCGCCTCCCTGCATTGTACCTACATATGCAAATTAACCGCCATCTTGTTGGCAGTTAACTGCCAATCTTAGTTGGCAGTTAATTTGCATATAGCCCTGATTAGCCAATGAAAAGGGTAGCTCGTACGCCAATTACCATTTTTCTCTTTTATTAGTGTTGATAAGTGAAGTCACTGGCCATAAGGTAGTTCTATTTTTAATTTTTTTGAGAAATCTCCATCCTCTTTTCCATAGTAGCTTCACAAATCTGCATTTCCACCAACAGTGAAAAATTGTTCCCTTTTTTCCACATCCTCACCAACCCTTATTGCTTGTTGATTTATTAATGAGAGCCTTTCAGACAGGCATAAGGTGATATCTCATTGTGGTTTTAACTTGCATTTCTCTGATGATTAGTGATGTTGAACATCTTTTCATATGTGTATTGGCCTTCATGTCTGAGATTTTACTCTGTATGTTTTATTCTAGTAGTTTCATGATTTTGAGTCTTACATTTAAGTCTTTAATCTATTTTCAGCTGATTCTTGTATACAGTGTAAGAAGGTGGAGTATTTTCACTTCTTTTGTACATATTTGTCTAATTTCCCAACACCATGCACCGCTAGGCTGCCTTTACCCCATTGTATGTTGTTTTGCCTCCTTTGTCATCTATTAATTGACCATATTTGCATGGGTTTATTTCTGGGCACTCTGTTGTGTTCAATTGATCTATATGTCTGTTTTTATTCCAACACCATGCTGCTTATATTACCACACCATTGTATTATAGTTTGGTATCAGGTAGCATAATACTTGCATCTTTGTTCTTTCTCAGTATGTCTGTGGCTATTCAGGGTCTTTTATGGTTTCATATACATTTTTGGATTATTTATTGTACTGATGTGAAAAACACCATTGGTATTTTGACAGGGATTATGTTGAATCTATAGATTCATTATAAGCATTATAGACATTTTAATTATGTTAATTATTTCTATCTGGTCATAATTTTTTTTCAATTTACCCATATTTACCCATGCTACAGTTTCAAAATAATAAAAATATTTGAATGGGTTACATTTACATGGCATGTAGGTATCTGGTAAACCCTTGAAAGAAAATCCACTTCTGATTTATACACTCTTGATTTCATGTTTCTATTTATGGTTTCTCAAAAACAATGAGAAATGGGCTACACAGAACAGCAAAGCTATCAAATGAATATAGTTATTTTCCTTCAAGAGTTTAGAGACTAATGGTGATATCTTAAAATTATGTTTTAGCTACATTTACTCTTCACTCTTCAGAGGCTTTTATTTTTTTAAAAGCCAATGCTGTACACATTATTTTTAGCATCTAAACCAGGGGTGGGAAAACTTTTTGACTTGAGAGCCACAATGGGTTCTTAAACTGGACCGGAGGGCTGGAACAAAAGCATGGATGGAGTGTTTGTGTGAACTAATATAAATTCAAAGTAAACATCATTACATAAAAGGGTACGGTCTTTTTTTTTTTTTAGTTTTATTCATTTCAAACGGGCCGGATCCGGCCCGCGGCCCGTAGTTTGCCTACGGCTGATCTAAACAGTTTTCCTTAGATAATCTGGTGTTATTTCCAACATTGCTTCATTAAGTCTTGTTTGGGCTCTTCATTTTGATCCATAGCTTCATTTTCCCATGGTATCAGGTGACCAAAAACTTACATTTGACCCATGTTTCTGTTATTCATTCAGTAGCTAATATTGACCATATAGAAAATACTCTACCATTTTTAGGTCCAATAACAGCAATAGGTTGTTGTAGTTGTTTTTTAAGCATATTTAATCTCTTCCAAAATTTTCCCCGAAAGTTGCATCATTGGTAAATTTAACGTTAAAGCAGCATTTGGATGTCCATGCCAAAGGAGGTATAACCAGAAGTTATACAGAGAGAATATGGCAAAGATATAAATGTCCCTGTCCTAAAAATCTTTAGGTCCCTTGTCCTCAGACTGCTCCTACTGTAATACCTGTTTTTGTTTATTTTAATCTTTCAGGCCTGAATCCCAAAGCTCAAATATCTAATCTCCCTAGAGAGTGCATCCGCCATTTCTTTCCAAGAAGGAAGTGTTTTGTCTTTGACCGGCCAATAAATGACAAAGAACTCCTAGCCCATATTGAGAAGGTTGTAGACAACCAACTGGATCCTAACTTCAAGGAACAAACAAAGAATTTCTGTTCTTACATTCTCACCCAGGCGAGGACCAAGACCCTCAGGGAGGGAATCACAGTCACTGGGAAACGTGAGTCTTCACTTCACATTTTGTGGAGCCTAATGTTTGTTGAAGATATTATAGGATGTGTTCTCCAGGACTTGTGTTTGATTCTGCATAGAATTATGGGTCTACAATTATTCATACTCAACGAAGACACATGTATACTTGTCACACTGTTGGGTGTTTATAAATTCCTCTCCAAAATTACGACCACTGACAGCAAAATCTGCAGTATCCATACTAATAAAACATCTACTAAAAAGGAATCACTAACTGGGTAGAAAAATAGAATGCACTGTTTCCTTAACTGAAGTCCTTTATAATGAATGAGATTTGCAAGAAGAATACAAAAGATATTATGGGGGTTTAGACCAATTTAACAATGCACCTGAGCCCATAAAGCTCTGAAAATTTACAGGAAGCTTTAGAATTCAGAAAAATATAGGGTCACATTTACCCTGCCTCATCTGTCTACCTATGTAAGCAATTTGCTTCTAAGATTTTCAATGTGAAGTTGTGTTTTCCAGATATCCTTTAGTATGTTAGATAAAGGAATGTATTGAATTATGTTAGCCTTTGGTCTAAAGAAACATACAAATTAAAGTCAATGGGACAATAGTGTTATTGGAGTAAATATGTTCTTCTGTGGTGTGTGAAAGGAATTTGAGGGACCCTTATGTAGGAGGAGTTTTATGCGATAATGGCAAGTTTTATTAAAGTGAAAAGCAAAGTACACTCTCAGGGAGACAGAGAGCTGGCAGGCTAGAGGGCAGCTACTGCCCTGAGGTATTTGTGACCCTTTCCCATATATATTTGGGTTTGGGAAAGGTCAGGCTTTCTTTAAAACTATCCAATCTCTTTCCTGTTTTCTTCGGGGCTTGTGCCCTTCCCTCATGCAATCTTTCCCCCATATTTTCCCGGTTTTGTGCTCTCCCCCATTTATGGTCCACATTTTGTCTCCTATTGCACATGCTTCATTGTTTTGCTTGGTCATTTGGCTCCTATTGCACAGGTACTTAGTAAAGGAATTCTCTCTGTGCCATTTTTTTGCCATCCTAGTTAGTTGGGTGGACTCCCCAGGGTGATTATAAGGCTATTTTTTTTCTATTTAATCAGGCTTTAACAGATGACTCACTCCAGTAGCTCCCTGGTATCTTGTTAATATCTAACTAACTGCGTACACCAATAGCAGGAGATGGAAGTTGTGTGTGTGTTTGTGCGTTCACGCGTGCACACATATGTGTGTTGGTTGTGAGAGACAGACATACATATAGAGAGATTTAGAAATGTAGTCTCCAAATCATAAATCCTGTTGAGTGATAAATTGATATTTATTCCTTAAATTTCCTGGCTTATTAGGGCTAAGGACTCTGGTGGTGACTTATGTGGATGCCATCAACAGTGGTGCAGTGCCTTGTTTGGAGAATGCGGTTACAACACTGGCCCAGCTTGAGAACTCTGGGGCTGTTCAGAAGGCAGCCAACCACTACAGCGAGCAGATGGCTCAGAGAGTGAGCTTCCCCACAGACACGCTGCAGGAGCTGCTGGACCTGCATGCAGCCTGTGAGAAGGAAGCCATTGCAATCTTCATGGAGCACTCCTTCAAGGATGACAACCACGGGTTCCAGAAGAATCTTGTGGTACTTTGCCTTAGTATTTATTTACCCTTTGTAGCCTTTTCATTGAAAATTAAGCCTAGAAAAGCTTTTCTGACCCCAGTCCTCCTCTCTCAGTCATGGATAGAGTGGTCTGGATTCATATATGAGAGATGCAATTTAAAAAGACTGCATTTTCTTCTTCTTCTCCCCAGGTACTTTATGTAAAAATTTTTTTGGTCTCTGATGCATAATTAGCATAGACATCTTTCTGAACTGAATACTTACATTGAATTCAAGCCTGCCCTGAATACCCAAAAGCCATTCCTTCGCTAAATGCTTTTTGAGAACAATCTCCCATTCCCAGGAACCAAATTTCTCTTAACAGACCCGCATACCAGGGTATTTTCAATTCCTATGGCTCCTTATTGTTTCATTGTGTCATTGAAAATGAAATTAACAAAAGTTACAGCTGCAAGGAGCCATAGGGATAAGGGAATTCAACACCAGTATTATTGATGAAGAGCCTGAGACCCAGAGAGATTAAAAGCTTTCCCCTGCCTCACATGGAATTTTCAGGTTGTGAGTAAAGGAAGCCTTGTAATTCCTTTTTATTCCATGTCCTTCTCCAACAGAAAGCCTTTCTCATGAGGACCACAGCTAGACTTCCTTCCACCCGGTTCTTTGGAACTTTTTCTCCTGGTGATAGCCCTCTATATTTCCCTTTCAGGAAATAATAAAGGATAAGCAGGATAAGATCTTGCTGCAGAATGAAGAGGCATCTGTTAAATTCTGCCAGGAAAAACTTGAGCAGCTTTCCAAGTCGCTGATGGAAGGTATTTCAGCAGGCATTTTCTCTGTTCCTGGTGGTCACAAGCTCTACATAGAAACAAAAGAAAGGCTTGAACAGGACTACTGGAAAGTGCCCAGGAAAGGAGTGAAGGTGAGGAATAAGGGGAGCATAGGGATCCTACAGATTAAAGTCAAGAGGGTCTCCTGGAAATTGGTCACAACATTAGTTGTGGGTAATATGGGAGCATGGGTATATCATGACTGTTTTAGCGTTAAAGGCCCACAATTTTGTCTTTTTTCCTAAAGAGAGTCACAATGTCCATTCTCAGAAAAGAATATGGATTTCTGAAATCCATAAAAGACAGAAGAGAAACAATCATTTTCCATCCAACAATATAACATTCAGTGAGTCAAAGGCAAACAATTTACAAGTTAAAGTCAGAATTTTTGTATTCCAGGCTGATCAAAAGAGAAAAGGAAGTCAATCATGTCCATAATTGCATACAGCATTAAAATACTTATGAATCTGAGATAGTTGACTATAGAGGTGGTGGTACAACCAATAATAATAAAATAATAATGATAATAATGCAATTCATATTTACAGAACTCTTATTGTTAAGGCATAATATTGAGTTCTTTCCCGTGAATTTTAATGTTATCCTTCAAGTAGCATTAAGAGGCATCTATACATTTTGTGAACATTTCACACATCTGAACTGAGAGGCCGAGATGGGTTAAAATGACTTGGTCAACGGAACAGCCAGCAAGTAGCAGAGGAGAACAGCAATGCTAATTAGAGATAACATTTCTCCCTGGGAGGCAACTATACAAAAGCACCAGAGACATTGGTTGTGTAGAACTGAACATGGTTCTCTCTGGCTGGAATGTAGAGTGAACAGAAGAATGGAGCACTAGGGGAGAGACTTCAGGGGTATGAAGAGCTTCTGGGCTCTCTAATGAGACTGGAAACTGTGTGGAGACATGATGCAGTTTTAGTCAGGAAGAAAAAATAACCTGGACATTATTATTTGAAGCCTATTATTCCCAGTGGAAATTGAAGTTCTTTGTTCCTCTTGTCTCCTCAGGCACATGAAGTTCTCCAGAGGTTCCTGCAGTCTCAGGCAGCAACAGAGAATTCCATCCTGCAGGCAGACAAAGCTCTCACGGATGGGGAGAAGGCCATGGCAGGTAAGGGGCAGGGCTGGGCTCACAATGGGTGGCAGGTACCTGCACTGTCCTTTGACAGTTGTGAGAACAAAAACTCCTGACACAAGGAGATTTCTGTCCTTCTGTGGGACCTACTCTCTAACTCTGAAAACACCAGGGTACATCAGCCAGCCAGGGCCTTTCCCATCACACTCTGCTATGAGCTCTTGATGGTGTGGCAAGGGAGCAGTTAAGAGTCTTCTCACCTCCCCTTCCAGTTTGTTTTGTTATCAGAGCTCAAGAGGGTAGAGGTTAGTCCTCACCTAATTTTCTTCCCTCTGTCAAACCTCCCTGGGGCAGCGGAGCGGGCCAAGAAGGACGCAGCTGAGAAGGAACAGGAGCTGATGAAACAGAAACTACAGGAGCAGCAGCAGCAGATGGAGGCACAGAAGAGGAGTCTTGAGGAAAATATATTGCAACTGAAGGAGAAGATGGAGAGGGACAGAGAGACTATCATAAGAGAGCAGAATATGATATTGGAGCATAAATTGAAGGTAAGCCCTGCCATGGCCTCAGTAGTGCTCCATGGTCTTTGTCCTAGTACCTCAGGTGGGATGGAGTGTGTTACAGCAAGACCGTGGAGGAAACACCATTGCCATTTACTACTTGTGATTTGTTAAAACCTTGAATCTTCCCCTTGTCCCCGTTCTTTGTAAAAAGTATCTTTGAAATCTACTCTGTGCATATACTCTGGAGTGGTCAGGACAAGCATCTCATCTCTGAATACTTGGACAATATAAATAGGCTCTGAGGTGTGATTTTGCGTTATTTTAAAATGACTTATTTAGCCTGAATAAACAGT
The DNA here is from genome assembly GCF_963259705.1 of Myotis daubentonii. NCBI lineage: Eukaryota > Metazoa > Chordata > Mammalia > Chiroptera > Vespertilionidae > Myotis > Myotis daubentonii. The sequence continues at coordinate 151,802,130 of NC_081842.1, forward strand.
TATTTGAAACACATGTTTTTATTATGACCACCAACTGGTTTGCTTTACCAAGAACATTGCCTATTATCAGGAACCCCACTACCACCCAAAGACTCTAAGGTAGATCTATGCTGACGATAAACTATCAGAAACGCCCAGATTAAGAATTCAGGGATATGACAGCTTCAAACTTGCTGCATGGTTCCCAGATATCGAGAGTCTACCCAAGTCATCTTATGGCAAAGAAAGCATTCCTGATTGGCTATCTGTATGTGTTTATAATAGGGTTCTACAGCAATGTATAAGTTCCTATTATTTCTACATTTGGTTGGCCATATTATTCCAAGTGGGACTTAGAATTGGTGCCAGCAGACCAAGGTTACTTCTCAACTGATATTATGACTGGCATACATCACATTTGTCCTCAGGCCAGGCTTTGCATCCTAGCAAAACCCTATAGATATGTGAATATTTGTAAGACTGTAAACCAAGCTTTCTTTCAGTGTTTAGGTCCAAGCCAGGATTATTCCTTATTGCAAAATTATCCTTGATTCTGTAAGAGAAAACAACTTTAAGCGTGAAAAGAAAGAGTTCTTAAATAGGAAATGAAATTCTTGAAAAACATGGGAATTTATAATGTTTATTTCCCCTCTCACTTTTTTTAGGTTCAAGAAGATCTGCTTAGAGAAGGATTTAAAAAGAAATCTGAAGAGATGAATGCAGAGATCAATCATTTGAGAAATATGATTGATACTGCTCAAAATGATAATACTTCCTGGATTGAAAAAGCCATAGATGTCTTTTCAATATTGGTTGGTCCTGGTAAACTTTTTCGCATTGTGCAAGGCATAGGATCACTGTTTAAATGGAAATAATTCTCCTTTGAAATAAATTATAGAATGTGGCTATATTCTATGGCTTGTTCTTAGTGTGTATTCCTTTCAAGTTCATTCAATCAATGAAACAAAAAAGGTACTTACTAAAGAATATCAATGCGTAGCCTTCATTAGATACAATTAATGCTCGTATGCTTTGTTATAGCATGTTTACTTTATGAAATATGAATTTTTAAATAAATATACTTACAAACAATTCATCGACTTATTGCTTTAAATGACAAAAGATTGGAATCTACTAAAATATTCATCGATATAAATTGGTAATATAATTTAACATGTGCACATGCTGGAATATTATGCAGCCAGTAAATAGAGAATTCAGCACTATTTTTTATAAATATACAACAATGTTGAATATATATTGTAAAGTGAAAAAAAGGAGGAACACAAGAAGTGTATAATGTGTTTACTGGAAAAAAATGTAAGTACTGTGTGCAATCATAGGTATGTGTACACACTGAATACCTATGGGAGCCCTCAAAGAAGTAATATCAGTTCCTACTCGGGAGAAGTGGGTGCAATCAGGGTAAACATGTCACTTGCTTTTCATTACATACTCTTTCTTTTTAATCCTGTAAAAAAAAATAAAAAACAAAGAAATGTAAAGTACAATACAAATAATGATAATAACAAGAAAATTTAAAAAATGGCTATTAGATCATGAAAGTTCTCACTGCTTCTAGAAATGACACCAGCCTGCAAAATTAGGGGTTTCAGCTTAAGTCAAAGTATAGAAAGTTTAAAATTTACCTCTGCATCTTGTTTCCTATTAGGCCTTGTTCTCAATCCATTATATTTGCTTCAAAACTAAGACATACACTTTCCTGTCTCTCTTGGAAATTTCAGGTAGAGTAACTTCTACTTCCTATCCTGAATTATACTTCTAAATTATTAGAAGCAAAGTACTACACATAAGAACTTGCACTGGTGAGAGAGATCCTATCACCTTTAAAGGCACAGTGGTGGTTTCTGTGCTATAAGCAAAAGCCAAAGAGACATGTACTACTGCAGAACTGGATGGCCTGCTGGTGTTGGGGATGATAAACCTTGTCACATGGAAGCCAGGTTTTGGCATGTAAATGCCATCAGTATCATGGTTTGCCTTAGCTCAGGCTGCTTTAAAAAGTTACTGTATATTGTGTGTCTTAGAAAGAAAATATTTATTTCTTTTTGTTCTGGAGGCTGTTAGTTTGAGATCAGTGTGCGAGCATTGGGGGTTCTTGGTCAGAATTCTCTCCTTGATTTGCAGAGGGCTGCTTTCTTGTTGTGTCTTCACATGGTGGAAAGGGTTGGGAGGAGCTCTCATGATTTTTATAATTAGGGTAGTCAAACAATAGTGCAAGAGAGAGAGTGTAAGTTAGTGAAATATAATTGTCAACTTAGGTTGACAATTATGTGTCAATATATGTGAGAAAAAATAACTTTGAAAAATGGGTGTAAAATTTATATTTGGAGGACAATTTTTCTTGAAAATCATGAAAATGTTCTAAATATTTTACTTCAGGAAAAAGTGAAGCCTAAATATAATGTCTGCACAACAAAAATGAGTGCAGATACAAAACTGTAATAGATATGTGAAACAATAAATATTGACTGTATAAAAGATCATAATAATGTACTCTAGCATTAAAAAAGAGCAGATGAAATTAACATAAAATAATTCCTAAAGAGTCTGGATATAAATCAAGTATTATAAGGTCCTTGAATTGTTTTGAGGAGACTGAGGTGAGTAATTTTGGGTTTCATGATTTAAGTCTAAAGATTGCCATTTGTAATGTAATCAGTTAGAGAACAGAGAAAGTTTTCAATTTCTATACTAGGAGACTTAAAAATGACTTTCATACATCTCAGTAAGTAAAAAACAAAACAAAACAAAACAAAACAGAGGTAAAATTTCAAGTAAAGTTAGAAAATATTTTGAAGCCATGATGATCACTTTAGCCTAATGTATGAATGTGGTACCCTACACCCAACAATAGTAGAATATGCTTTTTTGTAAGGCACACTAAGAAACATCACATGAATTTTACCTGTACCAAACCGCAAAGCAGGATTAGTTATCTTATGTCAGATTCTCTAGAAGCAGAGCCTTGGTGATGGGTTGTGTTCATGTCATTTATTGAGGGAGTGCTTTCACTAGAAGGGAAGCGGGAGAGGGCAAGAAAATAGAAATGAAACGAGGCCATGGTAGCAGGGAAAAAATGGCTTCAAGCTGATTCATTGGGATCTCTGTAGCACAAACAGCATGAGAGTTTGTCCCTCCTTGAAGCAAAGTGCTAGACATTTTTGCACCATCAGGCATTGTATGTGGGCCATCCATCTTGAGCAGAGCAGCTACCATGTTGCTAAGGGAAATTCTCTAAAGAAAAGAGCAGCTATGAGCTTTTTAGCAATGGACAGGCACAATGCCTTGTAAGATGATCAAACTGAGGCATTAACAGCAAACAGCACCCATATAAAGATTAATATTTGGATACCTTCCTTATGCAATGGTCTATATATGCCACGGTCTATATATGCCACACTTACCACCACTGGTGGGGTCCTGTCATCTAGGCCCGTGGTCGGCAAACCGCGGCTCACGAGGCACATGCTGCTCTTTGGCCCCTTGAGTGTGGCTTTTCCACAAAATACCGTGTGTAGGCGTGTGGAGAGTGCAATTGAAACTTCGTGGCCCATGCACAGAAGTCAGTTTTTGGCCTGGGCAAGTCTATTTTGAAGAAGTACTGTTGATATTTGGCTCTGTTTACTAATGAGTTTGCCGACCCCTGACGGGCAGCCGGTTACCTAGTTCTAGAATCCCTTTACGGAAACTTATTTTTCAGACCTCTGTGGGTACAATCTACTGCTGGTTGAATTCCATAGAAAGCAAATTCTACAACTAAAATTTGTAAAATTTTTCTATGGAACACTACTGGAAAGAGCACTTATGAAAGGACGTGGAAGGAAATGGGACTGGGAAGGAAAGGAAGTTTAGCCACAGTCTTAACAATTGCTTCACCCATTTCAGTGGAGAACTCTGGTCATCAGTAGTTCTTCTCTTTTCCCTAGTTTTTAAGAGATCGGTCATGGAATGATGAAAACACTAAGAGTCAAGACTTTGGGTAAGGGAGCTGAAAATTGAGTTACATGTGTTTGTAGGAGAGGATGTAGTTTAGAACCAAGGAATCTTAGAAGGAGAGGTGAAAAGTGGTGAGAACGATGGATATATATATATATATATATATATATATATATATATATATATATACTCCATTGAGGTTCAAGAGCATTCATGTAGGGTTATAGAAGAAGGGCTCACAATACAAAACAGAATGTGATGGGCAAAGAATTGAATTTGTAATGGCAAGTTTCATATGTGAAAATGTTATTTTTAATTCCAAAATTTTGACCCTGTGTTGTAGTTAGGATTCTATAAACAAACAAATAAACAAACAAAACAAAACAAAAAAACAAACCCAGAACAGAAAGGATGTGTGTATATATAGAAAAAATTTATTGAAAGGAATCGGCTCAAATAATTATGGAGGTTATCAAGTCTAAAACCTGCAAGGTGAGCCAGCAAGCCCAAGAGAGCTGATGTTCCATTTCTAGTCTGAAGGCCAGGAAGAGCCAAAGTTGCAGATGAAGTTCAAAGTCTACTGGAGACTTTAGTATACAGGTACCTATTATTTACAAATAAATGCATCCTTGCAACTCCCACCCAGATAAAAATATAAAGCATTACTTGAATCCCAGTAATGTTTCTACTTCTAGTTACCCATGATTAACTACTACTCTGACTTTTATCACCAAGCAAAGTTTAGTCTGTCTTAACTTCATATAACACAACTTCATGTACTCTTTTCTGAGTTCTTTGCTCAATGTTTTGTTTGTGACAGTTATCCTTGTTGCAAACAGAAGTCCATTCTCTTCATTGCTCCACAAAACATTTCTCAGACTTAGCACTCTTGATATTTTGGGCTGGAAACATATATATATATATATTATATATAATTTGCGGGAGCTGTCTTGGGCATTGTAGGATGTTTAACAGGCAGCCCTGGCCTCCTTCTGACCAGAACCCGCACCAGGGAGGAGCCTGCAACCCAGTAAATGCCCTTAACTGGAAAGGAACTCAGATCCTTTGGTATGCAGGCCAACGTTCTATCCACTGAGTCAAACTGCCAGTTGTAGTTTTTTTTATTTTATTTAGAATGACAGTAAGTAAATAACTTAATTCAGAATAAAATCCAAATCCTCAATGTCAACATAAATAAAATTTTAGCACAACCTCTAAAGTTCCTTGGTTTTACATAATACATTTCTTACTTAGAGACTGTGGCTTTGTTTGAGTGACAGAACAATCAAAGGCAAACCTAACACAGATGATGATGGTGATGATAATGATAATGATGATTGTGATAACAAGAATGATAGAAACAAATATAGTATTAACAAGAGCTCATTTTTATCTGTTCATGTTTTCTGCATTATTGATGCATTTTGATATTATTGCAAGGTTACACTGCAGAAAAAAAACTCAAATATAATTCTGGATGACATCAAATGGTACTTTTAAACATGACTGCATTTAATCACTCAGTGCATATGTACTGCCCACTGACCATGACTGAGCACTGGGGAAGGCATTGGGGATTCTATGATAAGTACAGCAGACATGGTCCCTTTGCTCATGCATTATTTTTATATCAGAAAGAAGACATTAAAACAAGTTATACAAACAAATGTAACATTTGAATGTTTAATAGGCATTATAAAGGAATCATACAGAGAGCTATGAGTAACTGTAGAAAGGAAACTGAAAATTTGGACCATTCAGCCAGCAATCCTTCGTTGGACAAATGAAGTTTAAGATAAATTTTCAGTGAAAACATTTAGGAAAAATGTTTGGGAAGAGAGTTTCAGACAGAGGAAAGTTTGTGTACAAATGTCCTGTTTGGTGATGTATTGGGTGTGTTTGGTATCTGAAGCTGAGATAACATGTGATGAGGAGAGGGGCAGGCAGAAGTCAGAATATGTAAGATCTTGCAGCCATGGTATGGAGAATGCAAGCTTTTAATGCTTTGGGACTTTCTGTAGAAAAAAGTGACAAGACAATTTGTTTTAATAAACTCATTGTGACTACTGTGTAAATATGAATTAGGACTGCCAAAACTGATAATCTCTGGCCATGCCTTATGATCTAAAAATAGGACAACTGGCAGCTTCTTAAAATTACCAGCCTGTTTTTTAAAGATTTAATGCAAACAATAAAGAAACAATACATACATACATGCATACATACATACATACATACATACATACATAATGAAGTGCCACACATTTGCTCTGGAAAACAACTATGAGAGTTGTTGGAACTCTTAAATACAATGATTTTTCTCTTTCCCATTTCCAATTTTATCCCTTTATCATCATTCTCCCTCTTCCAGTTTTAGTAAATATAATTGACATATATATAGCATTGTATCAGTATATGGTGAATAGTAATTAGGTTTTAAAATGTTGTAATCTAAAGGTTTTCCAGACAGAAAAGCAATCTTGTAGGTCAATTTAGGCCACTGGGAATGCCATTTACTGGAAACATAACGAAAGAGATGAAAGAGAAAGCAGGGAAGAGCGACTTTTATCAGTTTCATTTCCAAAAAATCAGCTGCCTTTCTGTAGGAACAATCCTTAAGCCTGATTTTGATAATCTAAATCTATTGCAGAAGATACGGAAAATGTCAGTGGAGTAAGTGAAAGTTCACAGACATGCTCCCAGGACCTAACTGAAATTTTAACTGAAATACAAAAAAAATCCTTCCTGAATAATCAACTGAAGACTAGCTGGAGAGAAGTCTGATAACCAAGGATGGAAAGTGGAGACCGCATAGAGACTGATAGAAAAGCTGGAGGCATGAAAGAGCTGGCCAAGTTCCCACAGACAGAAGCTGAAGTTCCAGAGAGTTATCTCAGCTGTGGGGGTTTGCCACTGAGAACCCTGGGGTCAAATCCCCAAGCTGAGACCCCCAGCAGAGAGCACCAGAACTGAGAAAGCTGTCCATATAACTTCTTGCTGTGAAAAATAGCAGAGTTTCTGTCTGCCAGGGAGTGTTTGTTTGAAATGCAGGCACCCTCTTAAAGGGCCAGTACACAATATTTTGAGTGCAGCCACTCATGCTGGGCTCTGGCAGAGGGAGGGCAGAGTGGACTGGAACTGTATGAACATAAGTCAGGGTTGGGGAATCTGAGGTTAGACTTCAGAATGCAGACACCTTCATTTCATGTGCTGAGTCATTCCCTCATGCTACGGAGGTCATCTTTCTCAGGCAAACCTTTACTATCCTGCCATTTTTGTCTGGGGGGGGGGGCGGGGAGAAACAGTTGACCCGCCCTATTAGAAAATCTCTTGCTCCACCCTGTGGTTTCTGGGGAGGAGTAAAAGACTGTGAAGAATAATTAACATCCAGGTAGAAGCAGTTTTCCCTTTCTGTTGGAAAACCTATCACCCCACCTGTGGACGATTGCTTGAGCCTACTCCAGACTGAATCCAATCAGTCTGTAGGCAGAGGTGGTTCTCTGGAGGCTCTGAGTCTTTGCCTGATTAAATAAGTCAGAAACATCAGTTTGGGTCCTTGCCACAAACACCATCCTAGACTGTTCAGCAAGTGAAAGCCAGCAGGACCCCAAGCACCTGTAGCTGACACCTGTAGGACCAGTTGCATGGGGGAAAGAAGTACAGCTCAGAACAGGGTCAATCAAAGTGTGAGACTCAAGGCAGACTCAGCTTCTGGGATAAGGAGTCCCCAATCACTGGACAACTGGCACAATGACATTGGGTTGAACCTCATTGTCAGCAAGTCAAAGGGGTCAACTATGCCACACATGGGACATCAACAATAAAGTCCCAATTAGAACAGGATAGCCCAAACCGCACACACAAGGGCATTCCTAGAGCATCCAGCTCAGATGAACACAGAGACTACACCACTGGACCCCTCAAACACCTTCTACATAAGGCCATCCCACAGAGACAGGGAGGCTTAGCAGTTCTATCTTACACATGGAAGCAAATACAAAGAGACAGCTAAAATGGGAGACAAAGAAACAATCTCCAAATGAGAGATAAGAGGAATTTACAGAGAAAGAACTAAATGAGATGGAAGCAAGCAAACTATCAGACATAGAGTTCAAAGCAATGGTTATAAAGATGCTTAAGGAACTTAGTGCAAATTACAACAGCATGAAAAGGGAATTAGAGGCCATTAACAAGAACCAGATAGAAATCAAGAATGATAAATATGACATGAAGGACACAGAAAGGAATTAAAAGTAGATTGGATGAAGCAGAGGACTGAGTCAGTGATTTGGAAGACAAGGTAGAAATAAATACCCAATTAGAGCAGCAAATGGAAACCAATAAAAAAGCAGGAAGATAGCTAAAGGGGGGTCTGGGACAACATGAAACATAACAACGTCTGCATTATAGGAATATCAGAAGGGGAAGAGGATGAGCAAGAAACAGAGAACCTGTTTAAAGAAATAATGACAGAAAACTTACCAAACCTGGTGAAGGAAAATTTTACACAAGTTCAGGAAGCACAGAGAGTGCCAATCAAGATGATCCCAAAGAGACCCACACCTAGACACATCATAATTAAAATTAGAGGCCTGGTGCAGGAATTCATGCGTGGGCGGTCCAATGGGCCCACCCCGATCGGGGCTCATCAGGCTAGGCCAGTGGGGGGGAGGGGCCAAGGGAGGTTGGTGGCCAGCCCAACCCCCTATTGGGGTGTTGGGGGCCAATCAGGGGCTGGGTCAGCTGGGGGAGCGGCCAATCGGGGTCCAGATCAGGCTGATTGGCTGCCACAGTATGCGTCATGGCCACCGGTCACTCTGGTCGTTCCACAGTTCTGGTTGTTGGGCTTTTATATGTATAGATGTCAAATATTAAAGACAGAGATAATCTTAAAGGTAGCAAGACACACAGAGAGAAAATTAGATACAAAGGAGTTCCCATTAGAATGTCAATTGACTTCTCCAGAGAAACACTTCAGGCCAGAAGGGAGTGGCATGAAGTGCTTGAAGTAATAAAAAGCAAGGGCCTAAATTCAAGACTGTATCCAGTGAGGCTATCATTTAAAATTGAAGGCAAAATCAAAAGCTTTTCAGACATAAAAAGGTTAAAGGGGTAAATTTCCACCAAATCACCAATGCAAGAATTGTTAAAGGGACTGTTTTAAGAAGAAGAAAAAGAGAGAGAGAAGATCATAGGCATAAAAAAAATAAAAATGTCAATAAATATATGCCTATCAATAATAACTTTAAATGTAAATGGATCAAATGCTTCACTCAAAAGACATAAAATGACTGAATAGATAAGAAAATATAACCCATATATATGCTGTCTACAAGAGACCCATCTCAGAACTAAAGATATACACAGACTGAGAGAGAAAGTATGAAAAGTATATTCCATGCAAATGTAAGGGAAAAGAAAACTGGAGTAGCAGTACTCATATCAGACAAAATAGACTTCAACACAAAGGCGATAACAAGAGACAACAAAGGCCACTTCATGATACTCAAGTAATGATTCAATAGAAAGTATAACTCTTGTAAACATATATGCATCCAATATAGGAGCACCCAAGTACATAAAAAACTATAGATGGACTAAAGGAGATATTGACAGCAATACAGTCAAAGTAGGGGACTTTAACACACCACAGACATCACCTGATAGGTCTTCCAGACAAAAAGCAAAAAAGAAGCAAAGGCCTTAAATGACACTCTAGATCAGATGGATCTAACTAATATTTACAGAACAATGCACCCCAAATCACCAGAATATACATTCTTCTCAAGTGCACATAGAACATTCTCAAAGATAGACTACATATTAGGGCACAGAACAAATCTATAAAAATTCAAGAAGATTGATATAATACCAAGCATCTTCTCAGATCACAAGGGCATGAAGTTAGAAATCAACTACAGTAAAAAAACTCAAATAGCCCTAACTGGTTTGCCTCAGTGGATAGAGTGTCAACCTGTGGACTGAAGGGTCCCAGGTTCGATTACAGTCAAGGGCATGTACCTTGGTTGCCTACTGGGGATGTGCAGGAGGCAGCTGATTGATGTTTCTCTCTCATCAAAGTTTCTAACTGTCTATACCTCTCCCTTTTCTCTCTGTAAAAAAAAAAAATCAATAAAATATATTTTTAAAAAAACACTCAAATACATGGAGACTAAATAGCATGTTATTAAACAATGAGATCAAGAAAGAAATTAAAATCTTCCTGGAAACAAATGAAAATGAATATATAACCACCCCAAACTTATGGGACACAGCATAAGCAGTCCTGAGAGGGAAGTTCATAACACTACCGGCCTACCTCAAACAAAGAAGAAAGAGCACTAATAAACTATCTAATTCTAACTAAATGAATTCAAAAGAGAAGAACAAGAAAAGCCCAGAAGAAGTAGAAGGAAAGAAATAATAAAGATCAGAGTGCAAATAAATTACATAGAGTCTAAAAAAACAGTACAAAAGATCAATAAATCCTAGAGGTGGTCCTTTGAAAAGATAACAAGATTGATGAACCTCTAGCCAGGCTCATCAAGAAACAAAGAGAGAGAAACCACATAAATAAAATCATAAATGAAAGAGGTGATATAAAATGGACACCCCAAAAATACAAAGTATTGTAAGCAAATATTATGAACAACTATATACCAACAAACTGCGCAACCTGGGTGAAATGGACAAATTCCTAGAAGCATACAATCTTCTCAAATTATTTCTGATTCAATCAGGAAGAATCAGAAAAACTGAATAGGCCAATAACAGCTGATGAAATTGAAGAATAATTTATAAACTTAAATCAAACAAAAGTCCTGGCCAAGATGGATTTACAGATGAATTTTACCAAATATTCAAAGAACTAACACCCATCCTCCTCAAACTATTTCAGAAAATTCAAGAGGAAGGAATACTTCCAAGCTCTTTTTAGAAAATTCCAAATTCCAAAACCAGATAAAGATACTACAAAAATAAAGAATTTTATCCAAATTCCAAAACCAGATAAAGATACTACAAAGATAAAGAATTACAGGCCAATATCCCTGATGAACACAGATGCTAAAATCCTCAACAAAATATTAGCAAATCACATCTAGCAACATATTAAAAAGATTATATTCCATGATCAATTGGGAATTTTTCCAGGGATACAAGGCTGGCACAATATTTGCAAATCAATAAATGTGATACATCACATAAGCAAATTGAAAGATAAAAACCACATGATCATATCAATAGTGTAAAAAAAATATTCAACAAAATCCAGCACCCTTTTTTGATAAAAACTCTCAGTAGAGTGCAGGGGTGGGCAACACCTGGCATGCGTGCCAAACATGGCACGCCAGTAACTTTTGCTGGCACGCGAAACCCTCTCTTATAATCTTCCATTTACAATTGTGAATCTTTGTTCTCAGTGATGAATTTTGTTAAGTCTCATAATAGGAGTAGCCTGACAGATGAAAGTAGTAGCTCGTTCATATCTCTGAAGGTCACAAAATATAAACCTGATGTAAAATCTCTGTCATCAGTGATGCAGCAGCAAAAGTCACACTGATAATATCAAATGGAGTCATAAAGTTTTCTGTCGGACTATCAGTGTACATGTATACATTAAAAAATAAATGTATTTTTCATCATCATATACTGTGTTTTTGTCGCTCGAATGAATTTTATTATTTCTTCAAGGTTTTTCACATACGTACACCTTAAGAGATATCAAGTAGGTGAAACATGTTCTCAAAAAATTAGGGTTGGCACGCAGAAGAATTTTGAGTCAGAGATTTTGCTGGTTTTGGCATGCACTCACAAAAAGGTTGCCCACCCCTGGTTTAGTGGAAATAGAGTTATTGTAACTCAACATGATAAAGGCCACATATGACAAACCTACAGCCAACACAATACCATATTTTTCCTGTTAAGACTCCCTCATGTATAAGACAACCCCCACTTTTCCAACCCAAAATGAAGAAATCAATATTTTAAACATTTTTTTTTCTGGTTTTCCTATTAAGGTATTCTTCTTCTTGGGCATCTTAAGGAGTTGTTCTTCCTGTTTTCTCCACTGTCTGATCATACACTCATTGAAAGGAGATCCAAATTGTCTCTCAGCAGCTCTATCTCCATGCTCTTTTACATAGCTGATTACATTCAGTTTGAATTTTGCAGAGTAAGACAATCACTCACTGGTTTTATCTTTTTATTTTTTGACATCTTTATGGGCTCAGAATGCTCCTGTCCCTGTTTCATCTGAGCACTCTCTACCTCCACCTCCAAATACAGCATCAACTGACATCAGTAACAATAAGACATGTGATTGGAGGAAGCCTATTTAATAGGGTATGGTTGACTATGCACCCATACATCTCCTTCCTTGGCTGACATTCATGTATAAGATGCCCCTAGATTTTCAGTCTAATGACTTTAAAAAAAAATAGCGCCTTAAACACGGAAAAATACAGTACTAAAGGTTATCCACTTTCACCACTCTTATTCAACATAATACTAGAAATCCTAGCCACAGTAATCAGACAATAAAGAGAGATAAAAGGCATCCAAATTGGAAAGGAGGAAGTAAAACTCTCATTATTTGCAGATGACATAATATTGTCCATAGAAACTCTAAAGATTCTACAAGGAAACTATTAGACTTAATAAATGAATTCGGCAAGATGGCAGGATACAAAATCAACATCCACAAATTGATGGCATTTTTATACACGAATAATGAATTCTCAGGAAGAGAAACTAAAAAAGCAATACAATTTACCATTGCAACAAAAAAGATAAGATACCTAGGAATTAATTTACTGTAGGAGGTAAAAGACCTGTACTTGGAAAACTATAGGACTTTGAAAGAAGAAATAGAGGGAGACACAAACAAATGGAAGCATATAACATGTTCATGGATTGGAAGCATTAACATCATTAAAATGTCTATACTACCCAAAGCAATCTGCAGATTCATTGTAATCCCTACTAAAATACCAATGGCATACTTCACAGAGCTAGAACAAGTACTCCAAAATTTTATATGGAATCATAAAAGATGCCGAATAGCTACAGCAATCTTGAGATAGATGAACAAAGTATGAGGGAATCACAATACCGGATATCAATCTATACTACAAATTTGTTATAACCAAAATAGCCTGGTACTGGCAAAAGAAAAGGCATATAGATCAATGGATCAGAACAGAGACCCAGAAATTGACCCACACCATTATGGTCAATTAATATTTGACAATGGAGGCAAGAACATACAGTGGAGTAAAGACAGTCTTTGCAACAAATGGTGATGGGTAAATTGGACAGACACATGCAAAAAGCGGAAACTAGACCACCAACTTACAGCATACACAAGAATAAACCTAAGGTGGATAAAAGACTTAAAATGTAAGGTGTAAAACCATAACAATCTTAGAGGAGAATATAGACAGTAAAATCTCAGACAACACACATAGGATATGTTTACTGATACATCTCCTAGGGCAAAGGAAAGGAAGGAGAAAATAAATAGGACTATCTATATATATAAAAGCCTAAGTGACTGAACAACTGAAAGACCAGTTGAATGGTCGCTATGATGCACACTGACCACCAGGGGCAGATGCTCAATGCAAGAGCTGCCCCCCTGGTGGTCAGTGTACACCCACAGCAGGAGCACCACTCAGCTGACAGTCTGGCACCAGATGCAGGGCTCATAGCTGGCCACCACAGTTCAGAGACCACAGTGGAGCATCAGTGAGCCTACCGAGTGGCAGCAGCAGCAGGCACAGTGGGATTGGGATAAGCGGGAGCAGGGCTCCAGGACTCTGGTTTCTCCCTGGCTGCCTGCCGCTTGGCTCACTACTACACCTTTTGGGGGATGTAAGAATGATAGTTTCTACCCAATTCAGGGTGGGGGTCCCCACTGGGGTGCCTGACCAGTCTGGGTGAGGGGCTGAGGGCTGTTTTCAGGCTGGTGGGTGACTCAAGCTCCCAACCTGTCCTTTTTTCTTTTTTTTTTCTTTTTTATTCTGGGCCAGCTTTAGCTCTGAGTCTTGGCTCCAGCTCTGAGGCCTCGGCTGCTGAAAGCAGGTATCTGGTTTGTTTGGGTTCTATAATCAAAACACTGTTTCAACTCCAGCTCTGAGATCCGGGCTGGCTGAAAGCAGGTTTCTGGGGTTTTGTTTAGCTTCTATATTTGTAACAATGTTTCAAACTGCGAGCTCAGAGGCTGGCAAGGCAGGCGGGGAACCTTGGAGTCCTCCATCACTGAAGTAAGCAAGCCTCATGTTTGCTTCAAGCTGCCTGGCTGCCGGCTGCCATCTTGGCTGGCAGTTAATTTGCATATCACCCTGATTAGCCAATGGGAAGGTACGGCTAATTACCATGTGACCAGCTGCAAACAGCCATCAGCCCTTCACCCAGGCTGGCCAGGCACCCAAGCGGGACCCGCACCCTGATCCAGGACACCCTTCAGGGCAAACCAGCCGGCCCCCACCCATGCACCAGGCCTCTATCCTATATGGTAAAAGGGTAATATGCCTCCCAGCACCGGGATCAGTGGAGCCGCGAGGCCTCCAGCATCAGGAACAGCGTGACAGGGGGCAGCGCCCAAACCCCCTGATGGCCCTGCGGCTCTGTGTGTGACGGGGGTGGGGCCACAACCTCCCTATCCGCCCTGCTCTGTTCATGACAGGGGAAGGCGCCCCAACCCCCTAATCAGCCCTGCTCTGTGTCTGATAGGGGGGAGCTTCCCAACCCCCTGATCGTCCTGCGGCTCTGTGTGTGACAGGGTGCGACACCCCAACCCCCGCCCCCCACGGGCCCTGCTCTGTGTATGACAGGATAGAGCCATAACCTGTCATATATTTGCTCTGGAAAATGACAATGATAGGTGCTGGAACTCTTATATACAATGTTTTCCCTCTTCTCTTCAAATTTCACACCATTACAGTCATTGTACCTTACTCCAGCTTTAGTAAAATATAATTGTGTGTGGAAGCACAGGACTTGGTTGGAATGTCTGTAAGGAGGGTTCTCTGAAAGGTCAGGGGCCTCTGAAGGGACCTTACCAGCCCCTACCTTGACTTTTCCAAACAAGTCAAATCCCCCGGGGTGTTTTGCAAGAACCTCTATGCTTGAATCTTTAAAGACCTGACCTTGCCCTGACCGGTTTGGCTCAGTGGATAGAGCATCGGCCTGCGGACTGAAGGATCCCAGGTTTGATTCCGGCCAAGGGCATGTACCTTGGTTGCGGGCACATACCCAGTGGGGAGTGTGCAGGAGGCAGCTGATTGATGTTTCTCTCTCATTGATGTTTCTAACTCTCTATCCCTCTCCCTTTCTCTCTGTAAAAAATCAATAAAATATATTTAAAAGAAAAAGACCTAACCTTGTAGAAGCATATACTTTCTCAAGCATATACTTGCCCTGCTGATTGTATTTAGAGGTTACAATTTGAGTTCAAGCTGTTGTTACAATAAAAAGCCAATGAGGCAGGCGAACAGGACTGCTTTTACTTCTAAAGTAAAACATCCCTTAGCCTCTCTTTCCCAGAAACCTGTGGGAGTAATCTGTCCATCCGTCGCTCAGGGTCTGCTGGTCAGCTCTGGCAGCTGGTGCCCCGTGTGAGGAGGCCAGGAACGCAATAAAACACTCGAAAACGAAGAGGAAGAAAACAAAAGTAACTGCGCAGTAGGTCATTGGAGCCCGCTTGGGATTTCCAAGTTTGAGGGAATTCTTTCTCAGCTAAGGTTTCATAATGGACCACAGTTGTCCGCAGAACAGCAGCAATATATCACAGTGCTGAAACAGTTATTAAAAGCAGGTGGTCCCTCTGTTACAGAAAAACAACTAAAAACTTATTAAAAATTGTTATGACATATAATCCTTGGTCCCCTGATGCTGGAACGATAGACCTTAATTTCTGAGAACAAGTGGGCAGGACTTTAATGAGAAATCAGGCCCAGGGAAAATGAGTGCCCTTATCATCATTAACTATGTGGGCTCTTGTTTGAGCTGCATTATTCCCACTTCATATTGAAGATCAAAAGCCTACAGAGCAACGGGAGGATTTACCACCGCCCCCTCCTCCTGAAGCAGAGCTTGTAGAGCCTGTAATACCCAAAGCCCCGCCGCTGGAGGAAATATTTCCCATTCCAATGCCTCGGGTATGGGAAGGCTCATCAACTAGATTTTCAGTTATGGGGTCCTGTGTCAGGCAAGCCATGTTAGAAGAAGAGCTTTAGCTTGCCCCGTTATGCAAGATCAACAATGAGCCGCTCTCCTTTAACAGCTTTAAAGAAATAAGGAAGAGTGTTAGAGAAAATGGGGTTAACAATCCATTTACAAAAGGACTCCTTAATGCTTTGTCTGAAAATTATCACATGACTCCTTGGAACTGGTAGATTTTGGCCAAAATAAGTCTAGATGCCAGCCAACATTTATTATAAAAATCAGAATATGATAAGATCTGTGAATAACAGGCTGTTTGTGGGTGTTCACTGGCCACCCCACCCAGGATCCCTTTGGGTTGCATTCTGGCTGTAAGTCCCAGGCACTAAAAGACATCTTCTGAAAGAGCCATGGAAAGGACTCTGGTTTATTAAGTCTTGTCCATAGGCTGTGTGCGACTATAAATGTTGTTCATATAGTGTCTCTGTTTATTGTTGTTTTGTATCTTTGTTGTTTAGTTTAATTTGTTTAAAGATAGGGCATATTTCACTTTGCTGGGGGCCCCCAGCTACTTGTAGCAGGCTGAACTCATAGCAGGGATAGCA
The DNA here is from genome assembly GCF_963259705.1 of Myotis daubentonii. Lineage (NCBI taxonomy): Eukaryota > Metazoa > Chordata > Mammalia > Chiroptera > Vespertilionidae > Myotis > Myotis daubentonii. Next base: position 151,818,839 of record NC_081842.1, read on the forward strand.
GGAACTTCCCAGCAGCTGCTGAGAGTTCTTTATCTCGGGGATGCTCCCTGCTCTCCCTCTCAAGACATCAGCCATTAAAAACTCTTATCTAGTAGAAGTTCTTATCTATCTATTCTGTAACTTAATTACTGATTAATGTTCTTTACTTGCTTTCTTATCTTTGAGGGACTTAGTTTGCACTTCACCATTTTATTGATATAGGAAATCCTCAGTCTCTACTATTTAGGCTTTATGCCACTCAGAGCCCATTTACTGTGCTGCCCATTTAGTATGAAATAAAATTCTAAGGCTAATGTCCCAGTCCACTTTTTGTGAGTACTCATTCATTTACTATAGGTTTTTTTTCTAAATTTCTGTTTTTAAAATCTCTTCTTATATATAAGATTTCATATTACTAGTCTACTCAAAAAGAGAAAAATATAGGAAATAATTATTTAAACTCCTCAAGTATTTATCCTAGAGGGCTGGAACCACAGAAGTGCCCTTAAATAGGCTATAGAAGCAGCAGCAGTGGAGTGTGGGGGTTGGGGGGAAACTTTCTTGTAAAAAGAAAAAAAATGGTAGTTTTATACTAAAGCCGTTAGAGGCCCAGAAGTTACTGCAGTCCTGAGAACAAACTCCAGGACCTGCTATCTCCCCACATACACACTCACCCTTTCTCCAGCCTCATAAAAGTTGTCAAGGTCATATAATCTCTGTTATGCTTCTTAAGAATCTATAATAATAAAAGTGTAATATGCTAATTAGACCAGACAGCCGAGCAGTGGAATGACCATCCGGACAACAGTCTGGAGGAAGCTGGGGCTGTGAGGGCCAAGGGAGCTGGGGCTTTGAGGGCTGAGCCCCTTGCATGAATTTCATACATTGGGTCTCTAGTGTAAGTATATTTTCCATTGGAAAAATAAGCCTATACTAAAAGTAAACAAAAAACAGTTTTTCCTATATTTGCCTAAGAAGCAAAGGTTTTATATATATACTAGAGGTCCAGTGCACAAAAATTTGTGCACTGGCAGGGGGTGTGTGTCCCTCAGCCCCACTTGTGCCCTCTCACAGTCTGGGACCCCTCGGAGGATAATGACCTGCTGGCTTAGGCCTGCTTCCAGGTGGCAGAGGGCAGGCCCAATCCCTAGGTGCCTGCCCTGCAGCCCCGGGTCAGGCTCAGAACAGGGCCGATTGGGGAGTTGGGGTGCCACCCCCTGTCATGCACAGAGCAGGGCGGATGGAGAGGTTGTGATGCCACCCCCAGTCACACTCAGGGTAGGGCCGATTGGGGGGTTGGGGCGCTGCCCCCTGTCACACTCAAGGCAGGGTTGATGGGGAGGTTCTGGCACCACCCTCTGTCATGCACAGAGCAGGGCAGATCAGGGGGTTGGGGCGCCTTCCCCTGTCACACACAGAGCAGGGCGGACTGGGAGGTTGCGGAGCTGCCCCCTGTCACGCTCAGGGCAGGGCTGATTCGGGGGGTTTGTGGTGCCACCCCCTGTCACACACAGAGCCCGCTGATCAGGGGGTTGGGATGCTGTCCCCTGTCAGAAACAGAGCAGGGCCAATGGGGGGTGTTTGGGTGCAGCCCTGTCAAGCTCAAGGCAGGGCCGATCAGGAGGTTGTGGCACCCTCCATCTCTCACAGAACAGGGCTGACGGGAGTGGGGGGTTGGGGCATTGTCCCCGGTCACCCACAGAGCAGGGCCGATCAGGGGTTTGGGGTGCTGCCCCCAGTCACCCACAGAACAGGGACTATCTGGGAGATGCGGTGTTGCCCCCTGTCATGCTGCTCCAGGGGCCCTGAGGCCTCGAGGCTCCGCTGATCCCAGGGCGGGATGCCTCACGGGTCCGCTGATCCCAGTGCCGGGAGGCCTCGTGGCTCTGCTGATCCTGGTGCCGGGACGCCTCTTGGCTCCGCTGAACCTGGAGCTGGGAGGTCTCGCGGCTCCACTGATCCCGGTGCTGGGAGGCCTCACGGCTCCCGCTGATTCTGGACGGTGAGGCCTTGCTGCTCGGGGCTTCAGGGTTGTTTGGCTTTCCTCCACCACTTGGAGCCTGCGTATGCAAATTGACCGCCATCTTTGTTGGCGGTCAATTTGCATATAGCCCTGATTAGTCAATGGGAAGCGTAGTGGAGGTATGGTTAATTACCCTTTTTGTCTTTTTTTTTATTTAATATATTTTATTGATTTTTTACAGAGAGAAAGGGAGAGAGATAGAGAGTTAGAAACATTGATGAGAGAGAAACATCGATCAGCCGCCTCCTGCACATCTCCTACTGGGGATGTGCGCGCAACCCAGGTACATGCCCTTGACCGGAATCGAACCTGGGACCCTTCAGTCCGCAGGCTGATGCTCTATCCACTAAGCCAAACTGGTTTCGGCACCCTTTTTGTCTTTTATTAGATTAGACTAGAGGCCCAGTGCACAAAAATTTGTGCACTTGGTGGGGGGGGCATCCCTCAGCCCAGCCTGTGCCCTCTTGCAGTCTGGGACCCCTCAGGGGATGACCACTTGCTGGCTTAGGCCTGCTCCCTGGGGGATTGGGCCTAAGATGGCAATCAGACATCCCTCTAGCAGCCCGGCAGCCCTTGGGGGATGTCCACTTGGCGCGGGGAGCAAGCCTAAGCTGCAGTCGGACATCCTTAGTGCTGCTGAGGAGGCAGGAGAGGCTCCCACCACCACCGCTGTACTGGCAGCCATCAGCCTGGTTTGTGGCTGAGCAGAGCTCCCCATGTGAGAGTGCTCTGAGCACCAGGGGGCAGCTCCTGCATTGAGCATCTGCTCCCTGGTGGTCAGGGTGTGTCATAGTGACCAGTCATTCCCAGTCTTTCTGCTGTTAGGGTCAGTTTGCATATTTCCCCTTTACTATATAGGATAGAGGCCTGGTGCACGGGTGGAGGCTGGCTGATTTGCCCTGAAAGGTGTCCCGGATCAGGGTGGGGGTCCCCCTTGGGTGCTTGGTCAGCCTGGATGAGGGGCTGATGGCTGTTTGCAGCTGGTAGCACCCCATTCAGGGTGGGGGTCCGCACTGGGGTGCCTGGCCAGTCTGGGTGAGGGGCTGAGGGCTGGTGGGTGACTGAAGCTCCCAACCTCTCCTTTTGTTCTTGTTTTTTTTTTTTTGGGGGGGGGGATTTATTTACCTTCTATGGCTGTCACTGGAGCTGAGAGCTGGCTCCAGCTTGAGGTTTCTGCTGCTGAAAGCAGGTATCTGAGGTTTGTTTAGCTTCTATAATTGAAACACTGTTGCAGCCCCAGCTCTGAGGCTTCGCTGGCTGAAAGCAGATATCTGGAGTTTGTTTAGCTTCTATAATTGCAACATTGTTTCTTAGAGTGAAGCTCAGAGCCCGGCATGGCAGGCGGGGAATCTTGGCTTCCTCCATCACTGGGGCAACCAAGCCTCCTGTTCGCTTCAGCTGTGTGGCTTCCAGCCACCATCTTAGTTGGCAGTTAATTTGCATATCACCCTGATTAGCCAATGGGAAGCGTGTTGGAGGTATGGTTAATTACCCTATTTTTCTTTTATTAGATTAGATTATAGAGGCCCGGTGCATAAAATTTGTGCATGGGGGGGAGGTTCCTCTCAGCCCAGCCCTCACCATCTCGAATCTGGGACCCCTCAAGGGATGTCCGACTGCAGGTTTAGGCACGATCCCAGATTGGGCCTAAACTGGCAATTGGACATCCCTCTCACAATCCGGGAATGCTGGCTCCTAACTGCTCACCTGCCTGCCTGCCTGATTTTCCTTAACTGCCTCTGCCTGATCACCCCTAACTGCCTCTGCCTGTCAGCCTGGTTGCCTCCAACTGCCCCCACTGCCATCATGGTTGCCCTACGCAGCCTGCTTTTCAGTTGTTTGGTCATCCCTCACTAACCCCCCGCTGGCCTTGTTGCCCCAGGAAGCCTGCTGGTCATTACTGTTACTGTGATGGCATCCGGACAATTTGCATATTCTTCTATTATTATAGATTAGAGGCCCAGCGCACAAAATTTGTGTGTGAGTATTGTCCATAGGCCTGGCCTGTGATCAGGGCCATTTCCCAAGCTGCCTGCAGCTGGTCCCACCCTTAGCCGCCACCATCACCGGTTCCCCATTCACCATTGGGTGATCGGTGCCTGCTGGCAGGGGAAAGGGACCAAGAGGTGGTCAGTGCACCTCATAGTGACTAGTCCAGCAGTTGTTCTAGTCATTCTGCTGTTAGGGTCAATTTGCATATTACCCTTTTACTATATAGAATAAAGGCCTGGTGCACCAATAGGAGCCAGCTGGCCTGCCTGCCCTGAAGGGAACCCTGGATAAGGTTAGGGGTCCTCACTGGGGGGCAGGGCCGGCCTTGGTGAGGGGCCATGGGCAGTTTGCAGGCTGGCCATGCCCCCGATCAGGGTAGGGGTCCACACTGGGGGGCGGGACCATCCTAAGTGAGGGGCCTCGGGCAGTTTTCAGGCCATCCATGCCCCCATTGGGGTGGGGAGCTCCCAGTTGGGAGGTGGGGCTGGCCTAGCTGAGGGGCCATGGGAGGTTTTCAGGCTGGCCACGCCCCAGGCTTTGTCAGGAAGGATGTCCAGAAGACATTTGGTCTATCGGTCTAATTAGCATATTATCCTTTTATTAGTATAGGTTATTAAAATAATTATGTTATGTTAATCAGGAACCTGATTACTTTAAATGAATAAATTACTTAATACTATTTAATAATAATAATAATAATAATAATATATAATAACAATATATTTGACTACCTTCCCAAGGTTTGAATTTTAAGATTTACTTTCTCATTCTATGAAGAAAAATTTTATACTTAAGATATAAAGGAAGCTCTGTCAAATAGGGAAATAATAATTATATTCTACTTATATATGCATATTAAATAAATTATAATATGCTTTTATTTATAACTAATTGTTATAAGTTATATTCTGGAATATTGTGTTTTACAGAAAGGACAAGATTCCATATTATTTACATTACACTATAAACTATCTGAATTTATAGAAATACTAGTAAGAAAAATTGGAAGAAACAACAATTTTATTATAGAGCTGAATAAATAAAAAATAATTATATAGTTTTTGTAACTTTTGTTGAAAATATTGCTAATTCTTAAACTTTTTATGTTTCAGATATAAGGAAGCATTTTTAAAGCAATTTGGTAAGTTATATATTTCTCTTTCTACCTGTCCCTACAAAATTTAGCAATTCTTAATAAGTAGCGATACATTTTATTATATAAATTCAATAAGACCTATTTCCAATTATAGCTATGCTAGTGGCTCAGTGCATGGATTTGTGCACATTGAAAGGAAATTAATTAGAAGAAATATGTTAATATTGCTGTTTGCCCTTTCTCTATAATAGAAATGTCAGAGATGAAAGAAAATTAGTAAAATGTATATGAAGATAATATTTAAATTAATAAATAAGTAAACAATAACAGCATGATATAACAACAAAGAGATTATATAAAAACAACAAAAACATGATATAAAAACAACATCAATAAAAACAATGACTGATAAATTGATTAAACTTATTCTAATATCTCCCTGTATACCACAATAAGAGTGAAAACACTTTCTGAGTGCTTGACTAATTTCCCTTGTGATGAAGCATTTACAACTTTAATTTTAATGTCACACACTCTTTGGACTCGAGAAAAAGCAACATATAACTGACCATATCTGAAAATGGTTTCAGGTAGGAATATTCCTACTCTGTCTAGAGTTTGTCCTTGTGATTTATTAATAGTCATGGCAAATGCTGACATCATGGGAAACCCTCTTCAAATTAATTTAAATGGGAGGCCAGTATCAAAACACACACATGCAATTGGCGCCAGCAGTAGCTTTATGTGTATCACACATGTGCGAGTCAATGTTTACTTTTAAATTGCCAGTGCGCGTCATATGTATCAGCTGGTTGGACAGTCGGACGGACGGTCACTTAGCCTTTCATATATATAGATGGTTAGGGGTCCCAGAGTGTGAGAGGGCACTCTGCAAAATTGCTATTGTACAGGGTGTGGAATGCAAACGCAAGTGTGCAGTAAACCAGATTCCAGGCCGACAGTGCCCCAGCAACAACATAACCCACGGCCAAAGGGGGAACTGCACAGCCCTGCAAGGGATTGGGCTCCCTCCTCTCTGGTTCTGGGGTGCGTCACCCAAGAACCACCACTGCCAAGTCACCGCACCTTGGCAGGTCCTGAGTTGAGCATCTGCCCCCTGGTGGTCAGTGCGTGTCATATGTACTGGCCGGTCAGACAGTCACTTATCCTTATATATACATAGATTAACCAAGATAAAAACTGACAGTAGGCCTACTTATAGCAGCCATACCTTTATCATCTTTTACAGGACTTAGTCCATCCAGCATTCCACGGGAATCCCTTACAATCCACAAGGGCAGGCCATTATTAAGCATGCCCATTCAACATCAACAAACATACTAGTAAAACAAAAAAGGGGGAATATGGGACTCAAGGACCCAATGAATTATTAACTTGGGGGAGAGGATATACGTGTGTTTCTACCCCCACAGGGCCACTGTGGATTCCAGCTCGTTGAATTAAACTCTCTCTTGGCATGGCACAGTGACTACCAGAACTCCTCCGGCCAGTATAGTATAACTTTTGCTAATAATCTTACTGATAATCCCCCGATTTGCACCACTCACCCCTGTGTCCTTGTTATGGGCCCCAATCTACTAATAAGCCATAGTTAACCTTTTCTAGCACAGGTTGGAGAAGGAGCTTATTTGCATCCTGTATTACCACCCAGAATATAACCTCATTGAACATCAGCACTATTATGGTGCTTAGAAGACAAGCAGAAATCCTGATCCCTGTTAATCTCACCAGGAAATGGCAAGGCTCATCAGCTATCGAAGTCTTAGAAAGAGCACTGAGCCAATTACAGCCCAAAAGACTTTTAGGAATGTTCATTGCAGCCATTATCTTAGCTGTTGGTATTCTTACTACTGCCAGCGTCGCCATGGCAGCCCTTTCTGAGTCTGTGCAGACAGCCACATTTGTAGACAATATGGCCTGTAATGTAACTAGGGAATTTCCTATACAGCAGCACATAAATAAAAAAAATATTAGCTGGACTATAGGCAATAGAGGCAACTATTGAATATCTGGAGGAAAGACAGGACACTATAGCATACAGGCTTAATTGCGATTGGGAGCATAAACACATATGTGTCACCCCTTTAAAATGGAACAGTAGTCACCATGATTGGATTGATGTTAAAAAGCATCTATGGGGAGTCTTTCATGATAACCTACTGAAGAAATAAACATGTTGCAAAGGCAAATTAGAGAGTCCTTACTTGCTATCAATAAACACGAAACACAGCCTAGTGCTGGTACTACGGTAAAGGGGCATTTGGAGTGGATAGACCCCACCACATAGTTTCCCAAAATCAATTGGTACCTGATCGGGCTAACCATTGCTGTCATTGTAATTCTCTTTGTTTTTCTTATACTCCACAAAATCAGAACTCTAGCAGTGAACACGCTTCACAGACCCTGACCTTCCAAAGCAGAAAGTTCACAGCCTCCCTCTGTCTTCTGCAGCCAGCAAAACAAAAAGAGGGGAGGTGTGGGGAAGCAGGGGACTTGGTTAAAATGTCTGTACGGAGGATTCTCCAAAAGGTTGGGGGGTCTCTGAAGGGACCTTGCTGAAGGTGGCAGCTCCTACCTTGACTTTTCTAAACAAGTCTGATCCCCCAGGGGGTTTTGCTAGAATCTCTATGTTTAGTCTTTAAAGACCAGACCTTATAGAGGCATGTGCTTTCTCACAGATACTTACCCTGCTGATTGTATCTAGAGGTTAATTTGAGTTCAAGCTGTTATAATAAAAAGCAAAGGAGGTAGGCGGACAGGATTGCTTTTACTTCTAAAGTAAAACAGTCCCTTAGCCTCTCTTTCACAGAAACCTGTGTCAGAGTAATCTGTTCATTGGTCGCTCAGGGTCTACTTGTATTCCTTGGTATTATTGACATATATATAACACTGTATGAGTTTAAGCTGAACAGTAAATAGGTTTTAAAATGATCTAATCTAAAGGCTTTCCAGCCAGAGAAACAATCGCTTAGGTTATTTGAGGCCACGGGAAATGGCATTTCGTGGAAACATAATTCATGTTGAAACTGAAAGCAGTGAAGAGCTACTTTAATCACAGGCTCATTTCTAAAAAATCAGCTGCCTTTCTGTAAGAACAATCTTTGAGCCTGGTCTTGACGATCTCAATCCATGTCAGAGTGGGTAAAAGTGTTCAGACAATTAAAGCGCTCTCCCCAATGTGCTTTGCACACTCTCTTTGGACTCCACATTCTTCCACTGGGGTCCACTTGTATTTCATGGGCCAAAAAATTCATGGAATGTGCAACTGCTGCTTGTTTGGGAACTTGATTAAAACTCCAGAGAACTACGGGGAATTAAATTTACACTGTGTGCACCTATTTTCCTATGGTACAATTTACCGTAGAGTTTCCAAAACAAAAATGTCTGGGCACTATTTGCACTTTTAGAGTTGTTCACACACAGCCTCCTTCTTTCTTATAGCACAATAAATATTGGGATGCCATATTATAAAAAGATAAAAGGAAGGTTTATTATTTTAACAATTGACCTCCAATTACCTTTTAAAAATTAGTGTGAGAGAGAGAGGAAGGGAGAGGAGAGAGAAAAATTCATGTGAGAAAGAACCATCCCCCCAAACGCGTCCAAACCTGGGACCAAACCCATGATTCTTCCATGCAGGGACGTTGCTCCAACAAACTGAGCCATACTGGCCAGGACTGCCTCCAGTTCTTAATAGAGAGGGAAATGAGTGTGTTTTAAAAATTCATTCATGTCTGTTGGAGACGAGGATGGAACACAAGGATGTGTCAGCAGAAACCTCAGCAATAAAAAATGGTGCCCAATTGGTTTGTAAGAGAAAGTTTAATTAAAACCACAATGAGATATCACCTCACACCTCTCAGAATGGCTATCATAAAAAATCAACAAACCACAAGTGCTGATGAGGATGTGGAAGAAAGGGAACCCTAGTTCACCACTGGTGGGAATGCGGATTGTTGCAGCCACAATGGAAAACAGTATGGAGTTTCCTCAAAATATTAAAAATGGAACTTTCATTTGACCCAGTGACCCACTCCTGGGAATATGTCCTAAAACCCCCAAAACACCAATCAGAAAGGATATATGCACCCCTATATTCATGACAGCATTATTTATAATAGCTAAGAGTTGGAAACAGCTCAAATGCCTATCAGTAGATGAGTGGATAAAAAAGCTGTGGGACATTTACACTATGAAATACCATGCAGCTGTAAAAAACAAGGATCTCTCATCCTTTGGGAGAACATAAATGGACCTGGAAAATATTATGCTAAGTGAAATAAACCAAATTGAGGAAGACAAACATTATCATTTTTATGTCTCCTAGTATAGAAATCGAAAATTTTCTATGTTCTTTAACTGATTACATTATAAATGGAAATATTTAGACTTAAATCATGAAACCCAAAATTACTTGCCTTAGTCTCCTCAAAACAATTCAAGGACCTTATAATACTTGATCTATATTCAGACTCTTTGAGAATTATATTATGTTAATTTTATCTGCTCTTTTTTTAATGCTAGAGTACATTATTATGATTTTTAGACAGTCAACATTTATTGTTTCACATATCTATTACAGTTTTGGATCTGCATTCACTTTTATAGTGCAGACATTATATTTGGGCTCTCTTTATTTTTGCCTAAAGTAAAATAGAGTAGACTTGTCTATATGCAATCTTCTCAAAGGGAGGGGTGAGGGGGTGTGGGAAGAGATTAACCAAAGATCTTATATGGACACAGACAATCGGGTGGTGAAGGTCTGAGGTGGGACAGGAACCAGGTGGAGGGGGACAATAGGCGGGAAAAGGAGGACACTATAATACTCTCAACAATAAAGATTTAAAAATATGAGACTTTTTTTATATTTTATTGATTTTTTGCAGAGAGGAAAAGAGAGGGATAGAAAGTCAGAAACATCGATGAGAGAGAAACATCGATTAGCTGCCTCCTGCACACCCCCTAACTGGGGATGTACCTGCAACCAAGGTACATGCCCTTGACCGGAATCGAACCTGGGACCCTTCAGTCTGCAGGATGATGCTCTATCCACTGAGCCAAGCTGGCTAGGGCGAGACTTTTCTTTTTAAGAATTTCCTCTAGTTCACCAAGCTGAGCACACTTTGTGCCAAATAAACACACTTTCAACAAGATGGTTTGTCAGTTTTTCTGGAGTTAAAATAAGAGAACATGCAAAAATTTCATTGCAGTTCAAATCTTATTAACACCCCTCAGTTTAAGAACTCATTTTAATAATTCTTCCTTTACCAATATTACACTTTTGTGACTTACAGTTATAAAATATATTTTTAAATATACTTTTTTAATAGAATACTACTGGTTTTTATTTGACACAGAACATAATATGACTGCAGGAATAGAAAACTGAAAAGGCAAAGCAGAAAAGACCTGGTTCTTTCTAACTTACTATTAAGTAACAGGAGGGCACGTCATTAAATGAATTAACACAGTTGAGCTTGATGGAAGAATATTCTTTGTCTAGTGCTCATATTTTTGGAATTTTCACTCTCTGTTGTTCAGTGGATGCATGTGCCATGTTTTGAGCCCAGAGAGATGTAATGGAGGTTTAAAAATATGATGACAGATTTCCCATGCATGGGTGCACTTTTCAGAAGAGGCCAATGCCTGGTGAGCCTGCATTCTATGCAAAGACTCACAATGTGGTTCCTGAAGATGGCACAGTTATCAACCACAGTGTCCCAGGCCCAGAGGGCTACTGCATTCCACTTTTTCACTTCAAAGCACTTCTTACCAGTGCGCTGTGTGTGCCGCTCAGCATGTCCAGATCCATTGTTGCCACCATGTTGGAAACACACAGTCTGCATAAGATAATTTTTCTTGCAAATAATTTCCCACCATGGAGTATGCGCAGAATTACAAGTATGTTACTTGTGGGTCTGGGCAGGGAGCTCATTTGTCACCAGTTATTCTTTTCCATTTACTGTTTAGATAACAGATGTGGATAACTCAACCTTAAACCTTACAGATGTGTACAATGCCTTAGTGGATAGGTAACAACAGAATTCAGGAAGGAACCTGAAATCTCTGAAAGACCAGTTGAGCCTATAGTGGTGGGGCTGTAATATGCCTTCTAAGCTATAGCATCAGCCTCTTAAATGATTTTTTAAAAATTGAGATACAGTTCATATACCATACAATTTACCTATTTAAAGTGGGTTTTTTTTTCATGTGTGAAACCATCACCACTCAAATTTAGACCACCTTTATCATCTTGAAAGTGAAACCTAGTACACTTTAGCTTTTACCTTCCTGTTCCCCACACACTCTTCCCCAACTCTAAGCAACCACCTCTATTCTCATGTTTATGAATTTGGCTATTTTGGACATTTCATATAAACAGAACACTAAAATACATGATTTTTGTAACGGCTTCCTTCACTTAGCATAATGATCTCAAGGCTCATCCATAAAATGGATTTCCAACATGGCTCTGAGCATGCATAGTAACCATCAAAGTCTCCACCTGCCTGTGCAACATTGTCCATGATCCCGGTCCCAGTTGATTTTTCTACTTTGTTCCTAGTGAGCCCGCTACACTGGCTACATTAGATTTGGCTAGTATCTAGGATTTACCTCCTACTTTTGTATATTTGCTCATTCCCTTCCTTTGCTTTAAAATATCTTTCCTCCAATCATTCTTTTTTCAAAATGTTGTCATTCTTTAAGACCCAACAGAAATAAGACTTTTCTATGAAGTCATCTATAAACCTTCCTAACCCTTCCTAATATAAATAACTGTTGCTTTTGTAGACACAAGCACTTTTTTTCTACCATTGTTTCTTAACACTGATCACTTCTTGCTTTATTTTATATTTACCTCCTTCAAAGTTTAGATTATCCAAAAATGAGACCCTTATTTGTTCACATTTAAATATGCAAAGGCAATGAGTCTCACAATTATGTTGCATGTACCAGTGAAATGTACCACTATGTATTGCTGGAAAACAATAGCAGTGCCAAAATTAAAAAATCCCAAATATAGACAAGTTATAAAGACTGATAAACTAATATCACACATTATGATTATGTTACAACCATGAAAATAAGAAGTCTAAGATATAATCTCATATTAAAAGACAAACATTCCCATGAGAACATAATCAGTAATATTTTATCATATATTAAAGAAGGAAATTTCAATTTTCAGATTTTTAATTTATGTTATGATATTCTATTCAATGTAACAGCTTTCTTGGAACAAGTATTTCATTTTAGTAATCTACTTATGATAAATCTATAAAAATAAATCTAATATCTAGCTGCTGATACTTTGTTTTTACTATGTTGTCAAAGAGCCGATTTCAACCAAACATATTGATGAAAGTGGAATTAACATTTAAAAGTCCTTGAGGAGAAACCAAGATGGTGGCATAGGTAAACACCAGAAATTGCTGCCTCCCACAACAACTTCAAAAATACAACGAAAAGACAAAACAGACATCATCCAGAACTACAGGAAGGCTGGCTGAGTGGAAATTCTACAACTAGAAGGAAAGAGAAAAGCACACTGAGACTCGGAGGAGCTGCAGAAGTAAAGTGCAGAGGTACAGAGGCTCGAGCGTGCATGGGGAAAGGGGCTGGCACCTGAGGGCGCGGCTGTCTTTCTGAATTGGGAGGGAGTCACAAGCCCCTGACTGCTCTAGACTCCAGTTCCCAGAAGTCTCTAGGGACCCAGGACTCATACGGGAAGAAACTGGACTGTCTGGCAGCAGGCAGAACTCGGAACTTGAGGGCGGCTTTCTCTCAGAGGTGCTTGCAGCAATTACCAGGACACTGAGATGAGGGGCCCCTTAGTGCAGGGCTGAGGATCAGCTACAGCTGCTTGCTCCGCCCTGTTGATTCCCTGAGACCCTGCCCCACCCAGGCTGCGGCAGAGGCTTTTGCATATGATTGCCCTGGCCCTTTGCAATCTGAAAATTACCTAACAAATTGCAGCTGGGCCAGACAGACCCAGAATTTCGAAGAGATTTGAAGGCCCCACAGAAGCTTGCAGTGCTTCACAGATGGGCCTCATCTGGGCACCTCCAAACTCCAAAAAAGGAAGGGGAATCTGCAGATCTCTTCATAGTTCCTGCTGGGTAGCCTCAGGCAGAGGCTAAATTAGCACCTCTTTAGATCCAAGAGCCAGTGTACCCAATGGTCAGAGTGGGACCATCCAGATTACAACTCTTCAGATCCATAAGGGACACACTCAGGGGGCAGACTCAGTGAGCACCAAAGCCCCACTGAAGCAAGTCTTGCCCCAGAAGGGTTTCTTCAGCACAGAAGTTCTCCCACTGCAGACACAGCTGATTCTCACAGCCAATTGGCCAAGAGGTCAATTCCTCCCAGTGATAACTACAACAATCAAGGCTTAACTACAACAAGACTACAACAAGATTGTTCACAAAGCCCACAAAGTGGTGCACCAAGAGTGTCCACCTCAGGTAATTGGGGAAGCTGAGCCACTGGGCCCTATATGACACCTAGCACACAAAGCCACTCTACCAACACAGGGAAGCATAAAAAATGAGGAGACAAAGAAACAGGTCACAAATGACAGAAATGGAGGAAAGCAAACTACTGGATATAGAATTCAAATCCATGGTTATAAGGTTTTTCAAGAATTTTCTGGAAACCACTGATAAATTTAGTGAGACCCCGGAGGATATGAAAAAAGACCAACTAGAAATTAAGCATACACTGACTGAAATAAAGAATAATATACAGAGATCCAACAGCAGACAAGAGGATCCCAAGAATCAAGGCAAAGATTTGAAATACAAAGAAACCAACTCAGATAATTCTAGGCAGAGAAAAATAAGCAATGAAACTAACCCCAAATTGTTCTAATAACACAGTTCCTACCTATATCTGTCCAGAAGACAACAGGTATAACAAAAATACTTTGATTACAGTTTTTTTTTAAATAGTCTAATAGAGTGGAATCCTGTACAATTACATATTTTTTTCTGCATTATTATTCAGATGAAAATGCAAATATGGGGAATGAAACTTAATAGACAATAAAACCAGAATACAGATAATACTTTTGGCCCTTGCCAACTTTTAAAAACTTGTTGATGGTTATGATTTTGTCTGGTATTCGCTGGCACCCTGCCCCGGGGGCGAAAGGACCCCCTCCCTTTCTTGGGCCGGTGAGAAGCTGACCTGTCCACACTGACGTCTGGAAACCACCCCACCCTGGTGAAAAATTCCTGCCCGACAAACGGCTCCCGGACAATGGCTAAACCGCAGGACAGACCGCAGGTTTCACCTGACCCTGGAAAGCCCCGACTGCCACCAGTTTCGGCCAGCAACAATTGCCTCAGAAAAGTATAAAACCTTGCCCCTGCCCAGGTTGGGCGCGGCTTCTCCGGCTCCCCTCTCTGAGCTGGTGAACCCGCCCGTGTGCTCCCAATAAAGCCTGTTTCATCTGGTCTCTGTTTGGACTCACGGTTTTTCCTTGAGGCGGCGTAAAACCTAAGAGATTTCTTTGTTCATTTTGAAAGTTCACTTTTGAGTTAGTATTTTTATGTTATTTCACTGAAAGAAACACTCCGAATATAAACTCAGGACCCTTACAATCCCCCACAGAGACACCACAAAGAAAAACAGCACACAACTGTAAGTGGGAGAATATGCTACAAAATACTAGTGTCTATCTCTTGATTGGGAAAATAAGAGATTTATGCACATAGTTATTGATAATGAGGAAGGATAAATTAATAATAAGAGTTTTCCAAAAAGCCACAAAGGAAAAGGCAGCCTTAGCATAAAATTAAAACAACAACAAGAAAAACCTTATTGCCTTTCCAAAGTTCCTCTGAGAGACAGGCTGCAGACCTGCCAGCCTGCTGTTACTGGCTCACATTCAGCCCTGCAGCTGTGTTCACTGTGGGGTCAGGGAACACAAGCCCCATGAGGAGGAGGTGCCAGCCAGGTGTTTCCAAGCTGGGTGTGGGATAAGGAGGTCCTCCCACCCTGGCCGATCTCATTCCTTTGGGAGGAGGGGAAAGGGGTGAAACAACAGCACAACTTCCCAGAAAAGGATGTGTCCTTTCGATTTTGGCTCTTAACCACACTGTTTCACTGTAATATCCGGCTTGATTTTCAGCTTCTAAAGAGAACTGTGGCACCCCGGGGAGCCAGACACAGAAGGAGCAAGGTGAGAGGAGAGAATTTATCCACTGTCTGCAGCTTAGGAGACAGGTAAGTTAGCTCAGAGACTTGGATTTCCATGCGCATGTTTATTAACTAACATCAACAATAACAATGCGTGCTCCAGCACAGCACACCTGGCACTGGAGGCGAAGGCTCTTCACTGTCAGCCTTGGAGGCAGCTGGCTTATGGTGGGGGCAGAGGAGGGGTGGCTGGAGGGACCTTAAACTGGAGGCACCTCAGCCCCTCTGTTTGGATGGAAGGCTGCTGCAGGGTTGCAGCAGACACAGCTTGTTCCTGGGATGGGCTGCTCCCTTTTGAGCACCTTTCCAGGAACAGGAGGAGTGCATCCTCCATCACCTGCTTGAAGGGGCTGAAGTCCTTTCTGTGACTGAGGAACCAAACTGTCCTTTCCTAAGAAGCGCTGGTTGCAGTCACTTCCTCCATCTTCCTCCTCCCCCTCTCACACATTTCCCTGATGTCTGTGGGACAGTGAAAAAACAAAGACATTGTCTTTAACCATGCAATTTAAATATTAAAACATTATTGTATGAGCTGTATTTAGTATTCCAAAGATTCTATAAAGTGGTATTTAGATGAAATACTTCATTCTCACATATTTTAATCAACTATTAAAAATAACTATAAAGTCTAAGCTGGGTTTTTATCTGCAGTTTCCAAATGTTTAGACCCTACCAAAAAATTACATCAATTATTGTTTTTAGGTTCAGTTGTTTTGCTGAGTCCTCTGTAAGAATGAAAACAAAATTCCTCAGCTTTTTTTTTTTTTAACTTCTGTAAAGTAGCAACAGAGAAGTGGGAGGAGGAGAGGGAGCAAGGAGGAGTGAGAAGGACCTGGGAGTTGTTCTGTGACACACTGACCTGACGAGCTGTGGGACAGAAGTGGGAATTCAACTTTCTTTTGCAAACAACTTGGTCCTGAGCTTAAACCTCTCAATTTCTGACTCAAAATGGACTGAGGAATGGAGAGGTAGGGACACCTGTAGCCTGGTAGCCTGGACTGCAGGGCTCAGTTGCTGGCTTTAGCTTCCCCATTAGGAGCAGTGGTAGTTGTGAGGTGACAGCCAAGCAGGACTTCACATAACCAGGACAGCAGCAAGTATAGCAGACAATGTGGGTGCATGGAGAGCGGAGAGATCAGGGTCTTCTCCTGGCTGTTTAATGGGATGGGGTGGGACATGGAGGCAGCTTCTTCATGCATGAGCTCAGTGTTCCTCATTGTAAGGTGCACTAGGTTGGACTTGTGGTCCTATTCTTATTCCACATTAGACTCACCGCTTACACAACATTTTAAATTTAATTTTTTTTAATTTAATTTTTTTCTCAAGAGCAGACTTGGCTCAGAGAGCTCTAGTTTGCCTTTATTTATTGGATGGAAAAAGAGAAAGAGGAGAAAAAAAGATTGAAAGAGAGAAAGTAAAAAAGAAAGGAAGGAAGAGAAAGAAAGGAAGAGAGAGAAAGAAAGAAAGAAAGAAAGAAAGGAAGGAAGGAAGGAAGAAAGGAAAGAAGAAAGAGAAAGAAAGAAAAGGGGCTAGAGATGGGCTGCATTATGATTGTGGCCTCACCCCCAGCTCCCAGTCAGATCCTTAAAAGTTGGGAAAGGAGCATGCTGTCCCTTGACAAGGCTATAATTCACTGTTCAGGCTCAAATTTGCTTAGGACACTGCCCGGCTCAGCTTCATTCTTGGTATGTTCTGAAAATTAGGACGGACCAGCACAGCACTTCCTGGAATATAAGAATTACTTTCTCCGTCCTAACAAAGTCCTAGGTCAGACATGTCCAGGAATTATGCACACCCACTTGATATTTTCACATGGATATTTTTAACAGGACATGGAGAATGCAGAGTTTGTGAGGTCTTCTTGATATTCTTTATTGACTGTTTTATTAATATATGCTTTTTATTAGTTTATAATATCAGTCTATTTTTAAATTTTGATGCACACTTTATTTTGAAAAACAAAATAAATATCCCATGACTCAGTTTCTCTGAATAGGGGATGACTGTTAAGCTTTGTGGCCAAAAGGATTTTGAAGACTTCTAAAAAGGGGGAAAAATCAAAAGCTATTTCTCTTCTGGAACCCCAAACTCCTTCAGTCCCTTCAGTATCATAAATGGAGCCATAGATATTACACTTTATTGGTCTGTCACTTATCAAACCAACTTGTCCACCTAAAACCTCAGACTGTGATGAATACTAGTCATGCTCATCACTAGTTCTACAGCTGTTCTCAACAGCTAGGACCACGAGACAGTGAGATGCATTGTCTCAGTCTTGACTTTCCTTGCAGCTACTAGGGTTCAGGAATCTGGAGAAGGGCTGTGCATAAATGAATAAAGAGACTAGAGAAGAAATTAGAATTTGTAAGGTATTTTGGGGAAAGCCAGTGGGAAACTTAGTTCTAGTGACTAAGCTCCCGAATCTCCAGACCCAGAGCTTTTTACTCCCACATTTGCCCTATAGCAAAGCAGATATACATATCAAACATAAGGTTTGGTAAACAGTAAAGGATTATCAGGTTAGGGGAAATGCATACAGCTGTTCAGCAGGAGGTAATAACATGCAGATTTTCAGCCCTGCTGAAACCCCAAGTTCCATCAGCCCTCTGATGAACTTCTTGCATAATTAAGACCTGCTGGCTGGAATTAGCCTCCAGCAATGCATGAAACCTGTGGCTTAAAATTTCTTGGCTGTGTTCTCAGATTGCTCTGGTCCCAAACAGGTTCTTCCTCAACATCCTTTTAGCAGCTGGTTAAACCTTAAGTTTGGGGAGAGGATGTTCACATGAGGTGATGGATTTGCTTCTCAGTAGTGACCCTGGCATAGGGTAAAGCCACTCGACTGCATTACAAGATGTGACTGCCTAGTGCAGCAGTAACATTCAATCTAAGATCCTCACAGCATTGGGAACACGTTGGCCCTTCCAGAGATTCACTATAAGTATAGAACCAAAAATAGATGAATTTTTCACTGTAGGGCTTGGCCTATGCTACTGTGCCAGAAGGAAAGTAGAACATGCACACTGTCTTAATTGATGGGTGCTTCGCATGACTCTGCTTCAGAGAAGAGCATTGTAAGCTTATTTCCACTGGGATTTCTTCTAGGTTGGCAGGTTGCCATGGCATCTAGACCCAACATGACGGCCCCCATTTGCCTGGTGGAAAATAACAATGAGCAGCTGTCAGTGAATCAGGAAGCTCTAGAGATTCTTGACCAGATTTCTCAGCCAGTGGTGGTCGTGGCCATTGCAGGACTATATCGAACAGGCAAATCCTACTTGATGAATCGGCTTGCAGGACAGAATCACGGTGAGTGGTGTCTCAGGCAGAGGACAATTCTTTGACTCTAGCTGTATCAGAGTTTCTTAGTTTTCTTCCCTAGTCACATGAAGAACAAAATTCCTTTCAATAAACCAATCTACTAATTCTAATTTTTACTAATAAATTACTACCTTAATGGTATTATCTTAGGCCGAGGCCAATTGTTTTTACTCTAACTATATGACAGCTTATTAGTTTTTTTCCTGGTTACATGAATTGAGAACTACACACCTCTCAACAAAACAAACTTCTAAGTTTAATTATCCTCACTAAATCATTACTTTAATATATTCTATTTCCATATTCAGGTTTTACTCCTGTTAAGGAAAACCCCTCCTAGTAATGCATAGTCTATACTCCTTCTTTTACCTGCGCCAACACTAGGGTCTTGAAATTGTGCCTCCTCTCTTGCTCATAACATGTTTTTCTCTCTATATAGAATTTTGCTTTTCCCATGACTATATAAAGATAATTGCATATCTATCACCATCTTTAAAGATTTTTGTGAGTTCACATCCCATTGTTGTTAACAACCTCTCCCACACCATTTGCCATTTTTATCACTTTGACTGGAAAAATATTATCTGAATTTCTTTTTCGTTAGATGTCTCTCTTCTATCCACTTCTATTCGGCCTTTACTGGACCATTCTTAAAAATGCTCTTATTATGGTATTCAGTGACCTTTATTATGTCTGATTCATGGATGCACTTCACCTCCATTTTGAGCTCTTTCTGGGTATCATTTTCACAGTTAACATTCATCTCCTTCTTCAAATAGATGACACACAAAATAAAGCATTCTTACAAAATAGAGAAAGCACAATCTTATATCTTGGGGTAATTCCATTCCAAAAAGTCTGATTTTGTAGCCCCTTGGCTGCTTAGATTGTCTGTTGTCACTGTGAGCTGGGTCTCCCCTTCCTTTATAGGTTTCCCTCTGGGCTCTACGGTGCAGTCTGAAACCAAGGGCATCTGGATGTGGTGTGTGCCTCACCTCTGTAAGCCTGATTGCACTCTGGTCCTTCTGGACACTGAGGGCCTGGGCGATGTGGAAAAGGTAAGGCAGAGGGTCACAGATAAAATGTTTTCAACCTGGATAGTCTCATAATCAACTCCTTAACTTCTTGATCTATTTGTGAAATCTAGAAATCTATATATCAGCAAATTCTTGGTTGTTTGACTTTTATTTCTAGGTAAGGTGTCATGGTACATTGAGTAAATTTTCTTTTATTTCTCGGCACTCGTGAATAATTTTATTCAATTTAGTAAACAATTGTTGAGCACCATATTCCCAGGTCTCTAGGTTAGTACTGTAGATACTAGTGACCCATGTAAAAACCCTGCCCTCAAAGAGTCTTTGGTCCTATGGTGAAGTTCACCAAGTACTCACCAAGCATTCTGGAAGACTTCTGAGACAACTCTGAATGAAATGGTTCAATAAAAGCATGTGGTTGTCCTACAACATTTTAAGATGGGTTTTTGATACTTTAGTTTTCTACTAAAGGGTAAAATGAATGATTTCTCCGTTTCTGTTTTAGTTTGAGACTTATTTAGAACTAGTACCTAAATTTCTACAACTTTCTATTTCTACCCAAAGAATACTTAAAATTTTGCGTTTATTTTTATACTAGAGGCCCAGGGCATGAAAATCCATGCACTTGGGTGGTTTCTTAACCTGGCCTGCGCCCTTTCCCAGTCAAGGACCCCGCAGGGGGGATGTCCACCTGCCACTTCCAGGGGATGGGGCATAAGCTGGCAGTCAGACATTGCTCTGGCAGCCCGGGAGCCCTTGGCAGATGTCCAATTGTGGATTAGGCCCTCTCACCTGCAGCCACCTCGGTGGATGGTGTGGCATCAGGACTGGGCCGGCTTGCACCATCGCATCTCCCACTGCCTTTGTGGAAGCGGGGGGTAGGGGGTGCCAGTACCGTCATGATTGGCCTCGGAGCCCAGGCTCCTGTCCCCGCCCCCCCACTCACTGGTTGTTCCAAAAGGTCATTTCGCTGTCCAGTATAATTAGCAGATTAGCTCTTTATTATAAAGGACTAGAGGCCCGGTACACAAAAATTTGTGCACTTGGGGGGGAGGAGGGGTCCCTCAGCCCAGCCTGTGCCCTTTCGCAGTCTGGGACCACTCAGGAGATAACGACCTGCTGACTTAGGCCTGCTCCTGGGTGGCAGAGGACAGGCCCAATCCCTAGGTGCAGAGCAGGGCTGATTGGGGAGTTGGGGTGCTGCCCGCTGTCATGTAGAGAGCAGGGTGGATCGGGAGGTTGCGATGCCACCCTCAGTCACACTCAGGGTAGGGGATATTGGGGGGTTGGGGCACCGCCCCCTGTCACACTCAAGGCAGGATCGATGGGGAGGTTGCAGCGCCACTCCCTGTCACACACAGAGCAGGGCCAATCAGGGGGTTGGGGCGCTGCCCCCTGTCACTCACAGAGCAGGGAAAATCAGGTGGTTGGGGAGCTCCCCCCTGTCACTCAGAGAGTAGGGCCAATAGGGGAGTTGCGGCACTGCCACCTGTCACACAGAGAGCAGGGTGGATCAGGGGGATGGGGCGCTGCACCCTGTCACACTCAGGGCAGGGCCGATGGGAAGTTATGGCTCTACCCCGTCACACACAGAGCAGGGCCCATGCAAGGGGGTTGGGGCGCCGCACCCTGTCACACATAGAGCTGCAGGGCGATCAGGGGATTGGGAGGCTCCCCCCTATCAGGCACAGAGGAGGGCTGATCAGGGGATTGGGGCGCCTTCCCCTTTCATGAACAGAGCAGGGCGGATAGAGAGTTTTTGGCCCCGCCCCCTTTCACACACAAGAGCCGCAGGGCAATTAGGGGGTTTGGGCGCTGCCCCCTGTCACACTGATCCCGGTGCTGGTGCCAGGAGGCCTCGCGGCTCCGCTGATCCCGGTGCTGGGAGGCATATTACCCTTTTACTATATAGGATAGAGGACTGGTGCATGGGTGGGGGCTGGCTGGTTTGCCCTGAAGGGTGTCCTGGATCAGGATGTGGGTCCCCACTGGGGTGCCTGGCCAGTCTGGGTGAGGGGCTGAGGGCTGTTTTCAGGCTGGCAGGTGACTGAAGCTCCCAACCGCTCCTTTTTTTCTTTTTTCTTTTCTTATTCTGGGCCAGCTTTAGCTCTGAGTCTTGGCTCCAGCTCTTAGGCCTCAGCTGCTGAAAGCAGGTATCTGGTTTGTTTGGGTTCTATAATCGAAACACTGTTTCAACTCCAGCTCTGAGATCCTGGCTGGCTGAAAGCAGGTTTCTGGGGTTTTGTTTAGCTTCTATATTTGTAGCAATGTTTCAAACTGCAAGCTCAGAGGCCAGCAAGGCAGGCGGGGAACCTTGGAGTCCTCTATCACTGAAGCAAGCAAGCCTCATGTTCGCTTCAAGCTGCCTGGCTGCCGGCTGCCATCTTGGCTGGCAGTTAATTTGCATATCGCCCTGATTAGCCAATGGGAAGGGTAGTGGAGGTATGGCTAATACCATGTTTCTCTTTTATTAGATAGATATCAAATACTCTTGCTGATTAAATAACCTATTGTGTGTCATAAGTGCCACTTCTTATTATAATCATTTTTTAAATTGGGCTTTGGAATGTAAATCAGCAAATCAGCATTTCATTCCAAAATTTTCTAGGTATTTTCCACTTTTGATCTGGGGAGCAACTTTAGACAGTGTTTATAATAAAACAAAATTCTGTGTTGTGCCATTATTTAGACCTGCTGTATTTTATACAAATTAACCCCACCTTTAAGATCTTTCATCTGGTTGCACTAGGCTCACTTTCCAGCTTTAACTTCTTGACCTACCCTCTGTTCCACGTCAGATCAAATAACTATTTTTATTGAAAAGACATCTGTGTGCTGCTATGTCTACTTTTGCTTCTGTGGGTCTTCCCTCCTGCAGGATACCTTCATTTATTCAAATTCACACCCTATTAAGTCTTTAATTTTCAATCAAGATGTTGAGGAAGACTTCATGTTATATAAAATCTTTCATCTTTCAGCACTCTGTTCTTCCATGCTAGACTTGTAAATTTTAACTTAATACTTCTTAAAATTTATATTTACTATTGAAAGTATTACATATTTTTTCCTTCTTTCCCTCCTATATACCACCTCTTCCCCATACCTATCCCCTCAGCAGACCTTCAGCATGCTATTGTCAGTGTCCATGTTTTGTGCATATATGCATACAAGTTTTTTTGTTCATATCTTCCCCCCCGCCATTCATTTACTACTATAGCTAAAGTTTTCAATGCTTATATATGTTATATTGATGTCAGCATTATATAGATATTATCCTTTTTATATTCCTTGCTATAGATGTTTGTCATGCTTTGAAGTAGTCATCATGAAAGTAATATTTGTCATTTTAAACTGCTTTTTATTTTTAACAACAGTAGAAATATTCAGTAGCTTCCCATAAATATTTCTTGGCTACATCCCAGTTATGTTAACTATAAAATATTTTATATAGTCCATGACCAACAAATATATGTAGAATAAATATTTGCTAACACCGTTCACTTAATATAATAGCACACCAGGTGCTGCACTAAGTTATTTTTATAGGTTATTTTATTTCATCCAATTCATTAAAAAGAAAACTCTGTGATGACAAAATCCTTTTATATATGAAAGAATCATAGTCACAAGAAATGTCTTTATAGTTGTTAAAGTTAATATGTATATTTATTCCCATCTTCAAACTTACTTGTTTGCATGGTGAGTAAGTTACCTGAAATAAAATGAAGGACTGTTAGACTTAGTGTCTGAATGAATTTCTGTATGGGTAAACCCCTAAATGTCTTGCCCTGATGTACTTTTAGGGCGACCCTAAGAATGACTCATGGATCTTTGCCCTGGCCGTGCTTCTGTGTAGCAGCTTTGTCTACAACAGCCTGAGCACCATCAACCACCAAGCCCTGGAGCAGCTGCAGTATCCTTCCAGAAACCCAACTTCCATGTGTCATGGCTTCAGTGGGAATGGAGATCCAGTCAGTTTCTCCTTCCCTCTCACTTAGTTGCGTTTGGTAGACCAAAAGGAACCAGAATAAAAGAGAGTGTTTGTAATATTTTTTTTAATCAGAGAAATGTGGGAATTATGAGTAGAAACTTTATTTTCCTTAGCCAGGTACTAGTTATGTGGCAGAGCTGACAGAACTCATCAGGGCAAAGTCCTCCCCTACACCAGATGGAGTAGAAGATTCATCAGAGTTTGTGAGTTTCTTTCCAGACTTTATCTGGGTCGTACGGGATTTCTCCCTGGAGCTGGAGTTAAATGGTCACCCTATCACAGAAGATGAATACCTGGAGAATGCCTTGAAGCTGGTTCCAGGTAACAGCATGGCTGGGCAGTGGATGGGAGGTAGTAAACATCATGATTGGAGTTGCATTTGTACTTGAGACTAGAAGTCTGCAGAAATGGTGGCTGGGAATGAGTTGAAAAGCTTTATTGACTGGAGTTTAAGTTCACTTAAGAAAAGAAGAGCCTAAAGTAGAGTAAAACTATTCATAACCCATTTGTTCTTTACACTTGTAATTTAGAATCCAATTGTAATGTTGAATACAGTGGTGTTAAAGCCTTCTAAAGACCAGACACTTATATTTATTACTTTTAGTTTCTGCTTTTCTGAGATGAGGAAATCAGCTGATCAGATACTTGGTAGGCATAAAATTACAATGAAAAACCTATCTAATGAAAAAAATATCTTTCATGTAACTAGACATAATTCATCTAAAATGGGCATATAACTTTTTAATGTCTTTATACATATGTAATCTATAAAAATGACTTTTTAATGTCTTTATACATATGTAATCTATAAAAATGACTTTATGTTCTAATAAGCCTGAAGAAGTATATTTTATCTTTTCAAACTATCCTTTGTGTAATTTTTGATAATTATCAGAATATAATTGTAATTTATACATCATAGATTTTTTATTTTAAAAACAATTTATTTTTCAATTGTAGTTTATACTCAATATCATTTTGTATTATTTTTAAATATATAGCATAGTGATTAGATAACACATACTTTACAACTAGATCCCTACTATACTTCAAGTAGTCACCTGACACCATGCATAGTTATTACAATATTATGAACTACTAGACGCCCGGTGCACAAAATTCGTGCACTGAGAGGGGGGTGTCCCTCAGCCCAGCCTGCACACTCTCCAACCTGGGACCCCTCAGGGGATGTCTGACTGTCGGTTTAGGCCTGATCCTTGTTGGCCCAATCCCACTTGCCTGCCTGTCTGATTGCCCCTAACTACTTCTGCCTGCCCGATTACCCCCTAACCACACCACTGCTAGGCTGATCGATGCCTAACTGCTCCCCTGCCAGCCCAATCACTGCCAACTGCCCTCCCCTGCCAGCCTGGTTGCCCCCAACTGCCCTTCCCTGCTGGCCTGGTCACCCCTAACTGCCTTCCCCTGCTGGCCTGGTCACCCCAAACTTTCCTCCCTCCTTTGCAGGCACAGTTGCCCCCAACTGCCCTCCCCTGCCAGCCCCGGTCTCCCTTAACTGTCCTCTCCTGTTGGCCTGATCACCCACAACTGCCCTCCCCTGCCGGCCATCTTGTGGTGACCATCTTTTGACCACATGGAGCAGCCATCTTTGACCACATGGGGGCAGCCATCATGTGCAAGGGTATGATGGTCAATTTGCATATTACTTCTTTATTATATAGGATATTCCGTATGCTGTATTTTACATCCCCATGACTATTTTGTAACTACCAACTTGTATTGGTTAATTCCTTCACCTTTTTCACGCAGCGGTCCCCCTCCCCTCCTCCTGTGCTCCTCTCTTCATGCAGCCATCAGATTTTTCTCTGAATCTATTAATCTATTTCAAGTTTGTTTGTTTATTTTGTTCTTTAGAATCACATATAAGTGAAATCATTAGATATGTGTCTTTCTCTGTTGAACTTATTTCAGTGAGCATAGTACTCTCTAGATCAGGGGTGGGCAAACTTTTTGACTCAAGGGCCACAATGGGTTCTTAAACTGAACCGGAGGGCCGGAACAAAAGCATGGATGGAGTGTTAGTGTGAACTAATATAAATTCAAAGTAAACATCATTACATAAAAGGGTACAGTCTTTTTTTTTTTTAGTTTTATTCATTTCAAACGGGCCGGATCCGGCCCGCAGGCCATAGTTTGCCCACGGCTGCTCTAGATTCATCCATACTGTCTCAAAAGGTACAATTTCACCCTTTTTTATGATCAAATAGTATTCCATTGTGTATATATACTACCTATTCTTTATCTACTGTCTGTTTTGGGGTACTTAGGTTACTTCCATATCTTGGCAATTGTAAATAATGCTGCAATGAATATAGGAGTCATATATTCTTTTGAATTAGTGTTTTGGATTTCTTCAGATATATAACCAGAGTGAAGTCACTGGGCCATAAGGTAGTTCTATTTTTACTTCTTTTGAGAAACCTCCATTCTTTTTTCCATAGTAACTGTACAAATATGCATACCCACCAACAGTGCCAACACTTATTCTTTGTTGATTTATTTGATGAGAGCCACTCAGACAGGCATGAGGTGATATCTCATTATGGTTTTAACTTGCATTTCTCTGATGATTAGCGATGTTGAACATCTTTTCATACCTGTATTGGCCACCTGTATGTCCTCTTTGGAGAAGTATTTATTCAGCTCACTTTTAAATCAGATTGTTTGTTCCTATGATGAATAGTATGAGTACTTTATAAATTTTGGATATTAACCCCTTATCAGATATGTCATTGGAGAATATATTCTCCCATTCAGGTGGTTGTTTGTTTGTTGATGACTTCCTTTGCTGTGCAAAAACTATTTAGCTTGCTGTAGTCCCATTTGTTTATTTATTTTGTTTCCCTTACCAGAGGAGAGATATGAAAAGAAATACATTGCTAAGAAAAATATCTGAGGTTTTACTTCCTTTGTTTTCTTATAGTAATTTTGAGACTTACATTTAAGCCTTTAATCCATTTTGAGGTTATTCTTGTATATGGTGTAAGAAGGTCATGTAGTTTCATTTTTGTGTGTGTATTTGTCCAATTTTCCCCACACCATGTATTGAAAAAACTGTCTTTACCCCATTGTATGTTGTTTTGCCTCCTTTGTCATCTGTTAATTGATCATATTTGTGTGGGTTTATTTCTGGACTCTGTTGTGTTCCATTGATGTATATGTCTGTTTTTATTCAGCACTGTGCTATTTTGATAACCACAGCATAGTATTATAGTTTGGTATCAGGTAGCATGATACCTCCAACTTTGTCCTTCTTTCTCAGTAGTTCTGTGGCTATTCAGGGTCTTTTATGGTTTCATATACATTTTTGGATTATTTATTGTAGTGATGTGAAAAATGCCATTGGTATTTTGAATGGGATTATGTTCAATCTATAGATTGCTTTGGGCATTATAGACATTTTAATTATGTTAAATCTTTCTTTCTGTATCATAGCTTTTTTCTATTTCCACATATTTACCCATGCTATAATTTCAAAATAATAAAAACATATGAATGGGTTATATTTACATGGGCATGTAGGTATCTGATGAAACCTTGAAAGGAACATCACTTCTGATTTATACACTCTTGATTTCATGTTTCTATTCATAGTTTCTCAAAAACAATGAGAAATAGGCTACACAGCAAAACTATAAGATTGAATATAGTTCTTTACCTTAAAGAATTTAGAGACTAATGGTAATATCTTAAAATTACATTTTAGCCCTAACCGGTTTGGCTCAGTGGATAGAGCATTGGCCTGTGGACTGAAAGGTCCCAGGTTTGATTCCGGTCAAGGGCATGTACCTTGGTTGTGGACACATCCCCAGTAGGAGGAGTGCAGGAGGCAGCTGATGGATGTTTCTCTCTCATTGATGTTTCTAACTCTCTATCCCTCTTCCTTCTTCTCTTTAAAAAATCAATAAAATATATATTCTTTTAAAAAATTACATTTTAGCTACGTTTACTCTTCACTCTTCAGAGGTTTTTATTTTTTTAAGAGCTAATGCTGTACACTTCATTTTTAGCATCTAAACAGTTTTCCTTAAATAATCTGCTGTTATTTCTAACATTGCTTCATTAAGTCTTGTTTGGGCTCTTCATTTTGATCCATAGCTTCATTTTCCCATGTGATCAAGTAGACCAAAACGTACATTTGACCCATGTTTCTGTTATTCATACAGTAAGCAATATAGACAATACACACCATACTCTACCATTTTTAGGTCTGATAGTAGCAATAGGTCATTGTTGTTGTTTTTTTAACTATGTTGATCTCTTCAAAAAGTTTTCCCTGGAGTTGGATCATGGTAAATTTTATGTTAAAGAAGCATTTGGATGTCCATGCTAGAGGAGTTACACACAGAAGTTATACAGAGAGAATTCGGCAAAGATACAAAAATCCCTGTCATAAAAATATTTAGGTCCCTTGTCCTTAGACTGCTTCTACTGTAATACCTGTTTTTGTTTGTTTGTTTGTTTAACCTTTCAGGCATGAATCACAAAGCTCAAATATCCAATTTCCGAAGAGAGTGCATCCGGAATTTCTTTCCAAGACGGAAATGTTTTGTCTTTGACCGGCCAACAAATGACAAAAAACTGCTAGCCAATATTGAGAAAGTTGAGGACAAACAATTGGATCCTTACTTCAAGGAAGAAACAAAGAACTTCTGTTCTTACATCCTCACCCAGGCGAGGACCAAGACTCTCAGAGAGGGAATCATGGTCACTGGGAAACGTGAGTCTCCATTTCACATTTTGTGGGGCCTAATATTTTTTGAATATATTACAGGATGTGTTTTTATTTCTTTTTGATTCTATATATAATATGAGTCATAGATGTTCATACTCCATGATGACAAGTGTATACTTATCACACTTTTGGGGGTTTACAAATTCCTCTCCAAAATTACAACCTTTATCAGCAAAATCTATAGTATCCATACATATAAAAAAATCTTCTAATCTTAATGAATCACTAACTGGGGATAAAAAACAGAATATATATTTCCTCAGTTGAAGTTCTTTATAATGAACTAGTTGCCCAGTACACAAAATTTGTGCACATTAAAAGGGAATTAATTAGAGGAAATATTTTAATATTGCTCTTTGCCCTTTATAATAGAAGTGTCAGAGATGAAAGAAAATTAGTAAAATGTATATGAAAATCTTCCTCTTGTTAGAGTCTGGTGCACTGTGGGACCCAGAGTCAAGTCCCTGCCCAACCGCGCATACCTCAGACCTGGCTGGCCCCACCCCCATTGGGCAAGATCCAGACCCATCAAGCCCTTCCAGGCAGGGGGGCACAACCTCAGGTCTCCCATCAAGCCCCGCTGGGTGGGGGGTGCAGCCTCAGGTCCCCTGTCAAGCCCCACTGGGCAGGGGTTGCAGCCTTAGGTCCCATAGCCTGGGACAGGGTGCGTGGCCTGAGGTCCCCTGGCCTGGGCTGGGGTAGGGGGCATGCCTTGAGGTTCCCCGTCAAGCCATTGGGGGGGTGCAGCCTGAGGTCCCTGGCCTGGCACCGGGTTCGGGGGGGGGGGGGGCCTCAGGTCCCCTGGCCCGGTCCCAGGGCGGAGGATGTGGCCTGAGTTCTTCCATCCAGCACTGCCTGGTTGGGGGCATGGCCTGAGGTCTCCCAGACTGGCGCCAGGGCTGGGGGCTTGGCCTGAGGTCCCTAGTGAAGCCCTACTGTGTGTGGGGGGTGTGCAGCATGATGTCCTCTGTCAAGCTCTGCCCAGTGGGGGATGTGTACTGAGGTCCCCTGTCAAGCCCTGCCCAGCAAGGGGTACAGCTTTAGGTCTCCCAGCTTAGCGCCAGGGTGGGGGCGCAACCTGAGGTCCCCCGGCTCGATACTGGGGCAGAGGGCATGGCCTGAGGTCCCCTGTCAAGTACCACCAGGTGGGGGGTGCAGCCTCAGGTCCCTGCTGATTGCTTGTTAAGGCTTGTTATGGGAACGTGGCCTCCACTGTGGGCGCAGCCATCTTGACCATTACAGCATGATGGCCAATTTGCATATTCCCTCTTTATTAGATAAGATGAGAGTTGCAAGAGGTATACAGAGGATATTTTGGGTGTTTAGACCAATTTAATAATTCACATTAGCCCATAAAGTTCTGAAAACTTATGGGAATCTTGAGAATTGAGAAAAAAATAGGATCACATTTACCCTGCCTCATCTGTCTACAATTTGCTGCTAAGATTTTCAATGGGAAATTATGTTTTCCAGATATCCTTTAGTATGTTAGATAAAGGTTAATATTGAATTATTTTAGCCTTGTGTTCTGAAGAAACATACAAATTAAGAGTCAATGGGATAATAGTGTTACTGGAGGAAATATGTTCTTCTGTGGTGTTGTGTGAAAGGAATTTGAGGGACCTTTATGTAGGAGGAGTTTTACGTGATAATGGCAAGGATTATTAAAGTGAAAAGCAAAGTACACTCTCAGGAGACAGAGAGCTGGCAGGCTAGTGGGCAGCTACTGCCCTGGGGTATTTGTGAACCTTCCCCATTTTTATTTTTGGGTTTGGAAAAGGGCAGCCTTTCTTCACAACTATCCAATCTGTTTCCTGTCTTCTTCAGGGCTTGTGCCCTTCCCCTATGCAATCTTTTCCCAGATTTTCCCAGGTT
Source organism: Myotis daubentonii (assembly GCF_963259705.1). Classification (NCBI taxonomy): domain Eukaryota; kingdom Metazoa; phylum Chordata; class Mammalia; order Chiroptera; family Vespertilionidae; genus Myotis; species Myotis daubentonii. Next base: position 151,849,133 of record NC_081842.1, read on the forward strand.
TGTGCCCTCCGTCACTTATGGTCTGAATTTTGACTCTTTTTGCACATGCTTCTTAGTTCCACTTGGTTATTTGGCTCTTACCTCACAGGTACTTAGTATAGAAATTTTACCTCTGAGCCATTTTTCTTCATCTTGGGACTCCCCAGGGTGACTGTAAGGCTGTTTTTTCCTACTTAATCAGGCTTTATCGGACTCTGATTTCATTAGCTCCCTGGTCTCTTGTTAATATCCAACTAACTGTGTACTACAATAATAGTAGAAGGAAGTGGTGAGTTTGTGTGTGTGTGTGTGTGTGTGCATATATATGTGTTTGTGTGTGACAGAAAGAGACAGAAAGGCAGAAAGAGACATTTAGAAATGTAATCTCACATAAATGGATCCCATTGAGTGATAAATTGATATTTATCCCTTAAATTTCCTGGCATATTAGGGCTAAGGACTCTGGTGGTGACTTATGTGGATGCCATCAACAATGGATCAGTGCCTTGTTTGGAGAATGCGATGACAACTCTGGCCCAAATTGAGAACTCCAGAGCCGTTCAGAAGGCAGCCAACCACTATACCGAGCAGATGGCCCAGAGAGTGAGCTTCCCCACAGACACCCTGCAGGAGCTGCTGGACCTGCACACAGCCTGTGAGAGGGAAGCCATTGCAATCTTCATGGAGCACTCCTTCAAGGATGACAACCAGGCATTCCAGAAGAATCTTGTGGTACTTTGTCTTACTATTTATTTACCCTTTGAGACCTTTCCATTGTAAATTAAACCTGGAAGATCTCTTCTGACCCCAGTCCTCCGCTCTCACTCATGGATCGAGTAGTCTGGTTTGTTATGAGGGACAGAGTTCAAAAGACTGCAATTTCTTCTTCCCCTCCCAACGAACCTCAGGTACTTTATGTAAAAATTTATCTGGTCTCTGATGCATAATTAGCATAGACATCTTTCTGAACTGCATACTTATATTGAATTCAAGCCTGCCCTGAATATTCAAGTCATTCCTTGGCTAGTCACTTTCTTGAGGACACTCTCCCATTCTCAGGAACAAAATGTCTCTTAACAGATTCTCATACCAGGCTACTTTCAACTCCTATGGCTCCTTGTTGTATCATTGTGTCATTGAAGATGGAATTAACAAAAGTTACAGCTGCAAGGAGCCATAGAGATAAGGTAATTCAACACCAATATTATTGATGAAGGACCTGAGACCCAAGGAGGTCAGAAGCTTTCCCCTGCCTCACATGGAATTTTCAGGGTTGTGAGTAAAGGAAGCCTTGTAATTCCTGTTTATTCCATGTCCTTCTCCAACAGAATACTTTTCTCATGAGGACTGCAGCTAGACTTCCTTCCACCAGGTTCTTTGGAGTTTTTTCTCCTCTGTTCCTTTCTCCTGGTGACAGCCCTCTATACTTCCCTTATAGGAAATCATAAAGGATAAGCAAGATAAGATCTTGCTGCGGAATGAAGAGGCATCTGTTAAATTCTGCCAGGAAAAACTTGAGCAGCTTTCCAAGTCGCTGATGGAAGGTATTTCAGCAGGCATTTTCTCTGTTCCTGGTGGTCACAAGCTCTACGTGGAAACAAAGGAAAAGCTTGAACAGGACTACTGGCAAGTGCCCAGGAAAGGACTGAAGGTGAGGAATAAGGGGAGCATAGGGGTCCTACAGATTAAAGTCAAGAAGGTCTCCTGGAAATCGATCATGGCATCAGTTGTGGGTAATATGGGAACATGGGGATATCATGACTGTTTTAGCATCGAAGGCCAGTTATTTTGTCTTTCTTTCTATAGAGAATCAAAATGCCCATTCTCAAAAATGAATATAGATTTCTGAAATCCATAAGAGACACAGGAGAAATAATCATTTTCCATCCAACAATATTATATTCAGTGTGTCAAAGGCAGGCAATTTACAAGGTAAATTCAGAGCCTTTGTGTTTAAGGCAGATCAAAAGAGAAAAGGAAGTCAAACATGTAGACAATTGCACACAGGGTTATCATAGTTATCAACCTGAGATAATTGGCTACGTAGGTGATGATACAAGAAATAACATTAAATGATAATGCAATTAATATTTATTGAACTCTTACTGTTAAGACATAATAGTGAGCTGTTTCTCTAGAATTTGAATTATTATCCTTTATATAGCATTAGGATGCATCTATACTTTTTTCAACATTTTACACATCTGAACTGAGAGGCAGAGATGGGTTAAAATGACTTGCCTAGAGTTACAGTCAGCAAGTGGCAAAGGAGAGCAGGAGCACTAATTGGAGACAATGTTTCTCCCTGGAAAGCAAATATACAAAAACACCAGAGACAGTGGGTTTGTAGAACTGAACATGGTCTCACTGTCTGGAACGCAGAGTGAAGAGAAGAAAGTATCACTGGGAGAGAGACTGCAGGGAGTATGAAGAGCTCTAGTTGCTCTAAGGAGCTTGGAAACTGTGAAATCATGATGCAGTTTTTTAAAAAAAATGTATTTTATTGATTTTTTTACAGAGAGGAAGGGAGAGGGATAGAGAGTTAGAAACATCGATGAGAGAGAAACATCGATCAGCTGCCACCTGCACACCCCCTATTGGGGATGTGCCCGCAACCAAGGTACCTGCCCTTGACCGGAATTGAACCTGGGACCCTTGAGTCCGCAGGCTGACTGATGCTCTATCTACTGAGCCAGTAGGGCTGATGCAGTTTTAATCATGAAGGAAAAATTACATGGACATACTTCGTTTTGCAGCACTATTTTTCCCAGGGAAAATCAAAGTTCTTTGTTCCTTCTTGTCTCCTCAGGCACATGAGGTTCTCCAGAGGTTCCTGCAGTCGCAGGCAGCAACAGAGAGTTCCATCCTGCAGGGAGACAAAGGGCTCACGGAGGAGATGAAGGCCATGGCAGGTAAGGGTAAAGGCAGGGCTCACAATGAGTGTCAGGTACCTGCAGTGTCCTTTGACAGCTGTGAGAACAAATCTTCCTGACACAAGGAGCTTTCTCTCCTTCTGTGGGACCTACTCTCTAACTCTGAAAACACCAGGGCACATCAGCCAGCCAGGGCCTTTCCCATCACATTCTGATATGAGCTCTTGATGGTGTGGCAAGGGAGCAATTCAGGGTCTTCCACCTCCCTTACCAGTTTGGTTTGTTCTCAGAGCTCAGGAAGGTAGAGATTAGTCCTCACCTAATTTTCTTTCCTCTTTCAAACCTCCCTGGGGCAGCGGAGCGGGCCAAGAAGGAGGCAGCTGAGAAGGAACAGGAGCTGCTGAGACAGAAACTACAGGAGCAGCAGCAGCAGATGGAGGCACAGAGGAGGAGTCGTGAGGAAAATATATTGCAACTGAAGGAGAAGCTGGAGAGGGACAGAGAGAATATATTAAGAGAGCAGAATATGATGTTGGAGCATAAATTAAAGGTAAGTCCTGCCATGGCCTCAGTAGTGCTCCATGGTCATTGTCCTGGTACCTCAGGTGGGATGGAGAATGTTACAGCAAGACCATGGAGGAAACACCATTGTCATTTACTACTTATGATTTGTTAAAACCTTGAATCTTCCCCTTATCCCCTTTCTTTGTAAAAAATATCTTTGAAATCTACTCTATGCATACACTCTGGAGTAGTCAGGACAAGCGTCTCATCTCTGAATACTTGTAGAATATAAATAGGGTTTGAGGTGATATTTTAGGTTATTTGGAAATGATCTTATTTCGGCTGAATAAATAGGTATTTGAAATACATGTACTTGTTATTACCATCAACTGGTTTGCTTTACCAAGATCATTGCCTATTATCAGGAACCCTATTACCACCCAAAGACTCTAAGGTAGATCTTTGGTGACAATAAACTATCAGAAATGTCCAGATTAAAAGAACAAGGATGTGACAGCTTCAAACCTGCTGCGTTGTTCCCAAGTATGGAGAGTCTACCCAAGTTATCATATGGAAAAGGAAGAATTCCTGATTGGCTATCTGTACATAATAGAGTTCTAGAATATGTATAATTTCCCATTTTTTTCTGCATTTTGGTTGGTCATATTATTCCAAGTGAGACTGAGAATTAGTATGAGCAGATTAATGTTACTTCTCAACTGGTATTATGACTGGCACATAGTACATTTGTCCTCAGGCCAGGCTTAGCATCCTAGCAAAACCCTATGGATATGTGAATATTTGTAAGACTGTAAACTATGCTTTCTTTCAGTGTTTAGGTCCAAGACAGGATTATTCCTTGTTGAAAAATTATCTTTGGTTGTGTAAGTGAGAACAATTTTAAGAGTAGAAGGAAAGAATTCTTAAATATAAAATGTAATTTTTGAAAAACATGGGAATTTAAAACATCTTACTTCTCACCTTTTCTTAGGTTCAAGAAGATTTGCTTAGAGAAGGATTTAAAAGTAAATCTGAAGATATGAATGCAGAGATCAATCATTTGAGAAATATGATTGGTAGTACTCAAAGTGATAATAGTCCCTTGATGACACAAATCATGGATAGACTTGCCAGTGAAATTGACGCAATATGTTGTGCATCTGGTAAATTTTTTAGTAATGTTTTGAGAAGTTTTGGCTCACTATTTAAAGATAAATAGTTCTCCTTTGAAATGAAGTATAGAATGTGGATATATGCTATGGCTTGTTTTTGGTGTGTATTCGTTTTGATTTCATTCATCCAAGTCTTAAACATGAAAAGTGCCTACTAAAGGATATCAATGTCTAGTCCTCATTAGATAGGATAAATGCCCATAGGCTTTGATATAGCATGTTTACTTAATGAAACATACCAGTACATTTTTAAATAAATATACTTACAATTAATCAAGTTATCACTGTAAATGGCAAAAGACTGGAAACTACTAATAAATTCATCTATATAAATTGGTAATATAAATTTAACATTTGCATATGGTGGAATATTATGATCCAGTAAATAGAGAATTAAACTCCATTTTTATAAATATACAACAATCTTAAAAATACATTTTAAAATGATGTACACAAGAAGTGTATAATGTGTTTACAGGAAAAATGTAATTCCTGTGTGCAATCATATGTATGTGTACACATTGAATATCTATAGGAGCCCTCAAAGAAGTAATATCAGTTCCTACTTGGAAGAAGTGGGTGAGATCAGGGTAATCAAGTCACATGCTTTTCCTTATATACTCTTTCTTTTGAATCCTGTAATGAAATTTTATAAATAAGTAAATAACAAAGAAAATGTAAAGTGTAATACTAATCTATACTAATAAAAGTGTAATATGCTAATTATAGACTGGGAGACCAGCTGGGGAGGGCAGTTGGGGGCGATCAGGCCGGCGGTGGGGTGGGGCGCAGTTGTGGTGACCAGGCTAGCATGCAGAGTGGTTAAAGTCAATTAGGCAGGCAGGCAGGTGAGCAGTTTGGAGCCAGCTGTCCTGTATTGCAAGAGGGATGTGAGACTGTCAGTTTAGGTCCACAGGGATCGGGCCTAAACTAGCCGTCAGACATTCCCCGAAGGGTCCCAGATTGGAGAGGGCAGGTGGATCTGAGGAACACCCCCCATGCAAGAATTTCGTGCACTGGACCACTAGACCTATCTAATAAAAGAGAAACATGGTAATTAGCCGTACATCTGCTACCCTTCCCATTGGCTAATCAGCGAGATATGCAAATTAACTGCCATCCAAGATGGCAGCTGGCAGCCAGGCAGCTTAAAGCGAACATGAGGCTTGCTTGCTTCAGTGACGGAGGACTCCAGCGTTACCCGCCTGCAGCTGCCGGCCTCTGAGCTTGCAGTTTGAAACAATGTTACAAATATAGAAGCAAAACAAAATCCCAGAAACCTGCTTTCAGCCAGCCAGGATCTCAGAGCTGGAGTTGAAACAGTGTTTCGATTATAGAACCCAAACAAACCAGATACCTGCTTTCAGCAGCTGAGGCCTAAGAGCTGGAGCCAAGCCTCAGAGCTAAAGCTGGCCCAGAGTTTAAAAAAGAAAAAGAAAAAAAGGAGTGGTTGGGACCTTCAGTCACCCGCCAGCCTGAAAACAGCCCTCAGCCCCTCACCCAGACTGGCCAGGCACCACAGTGGGGAATCCCACCCTGAAGGGTGTGTGACCAGCTGCAAAAAGCCATCATCGCCTCATCCAGGCTGGCCAGGCACCCCAGTGGGGACCCCCACCCTGATCCAGGACACCCTTCAGGGCAAACCAGCCAGCCCCCACCCATGCACCAGGTCTCTATCCTATATAGTAAAAGGGTAATATGCCTCCCAGCCCCGGGATCAGTGGAGCTACGAGGCCTCCCAGCACTGGGATCAGCATGACAGGGGGCAATGCCCAAACCCCCTAATCGCCCTGTGGCTCTGTGTGTAACAGGAGGTGGGGCCACAACCTCCCTATCCGCCCTGCTCTGTTCATGACAGGAGAAGGCGCCCCAACCCCCTGATCAACCCTGCTCTGTGCCTGATAGGGGGGAGCTCCTCAACCCCCAGATTGCCCTGCAGCTCTGTGTGTGACAGGGTGCGGCGCCCCAACCCCCCCTCCCCACGGGCTCTGCTTTCTGTGTGACGGGGTAGAGCCATAACCTTCCCATCAGCCCTGCCCTGAGTGTGACAGGGTGCGGCGCCCCACCCCCCTGATCCACCCTGTTCTGTGTGTGACAGGAGGCGGTGCCCCAACTACCCTGCTGGCCCTACTCTGTGAGTGACAGGAGGGAGCTCCTCAACACCCTGATCGGCCCTGCTCTGTGCGTGACAGGGGGGAGCTCCCCAAAGCCCTGATCGACCCTGCTCTGTGCGTGACAGGGTACGGAGCCCCAGCACCCCTGATGGGCCCTGCTCTGTGAGTGACGGGGGCAGCACCACAACCCCCTGATTGGCCCTGCTCTGTGCGTGACAGGGTGTGGTGCTGCAACCTCCCCAACAACCCTGCCTTGAGTGTGACAGGGGGCGGTGCCCCAACCCCCCAATTGGCCCTACCGTGAGCGTGACTGAGGGTGACATCGCAACCTCGTGATCCGCCCTGCTCTGTGCATGACAGGGGGCGGCACCCCAACTCCCCAATCAGCCCTGCTCTGAGCCCGACCACGGGCTGCACCTAGAGATTGGGCCTGCCCTCTGCCACCCGGGAGCAGGCCTAAGTCAGCAGGTCATTATCTCCCGAGGGGTCCCAGACTGTGAGAGGGCACAGGCCGGCTGAGGGACCCTCCCTCCCCCCCGAGTGCACAAATTTTTGTGCACCGGGCCGCTAGTCTATATATATAAAAGGCTAATATGCTAAGTGTCTGACCATTCATTCGACTGGTCCCTACGATGCCCACTGACCACCAAGGGGCAGATGATCCTACCAGTAGGTTAGCTTGTTGCTGGGGTCTGGCTGATTGGGATTGGGTGCCCTGGATCCCTCCGGCTATCCCATCCTGGCCTCAATCATGCACCAGGGGGGTCCCTTGGCCTGTTCTGCACCCTCTTGAAATCTGGGACCCCTGGGGGGATGTTGGAGAGCCTGCTTTGGCCCGATCTGTGCAGGCCAGGCCAAGGGACACCCACTGGTGCACAAATACATGCAATGAGCCTCTAGTAATGATAACAAATGACAAGAAAATGTTAAAAATGGCTATTAGATGATGAAAGCTCTTAAGGCTTCTAGAAATGACATCAGCCTGCACAATTAGGAGTTTCAGATTAAGTCAAAGTATAACATTTGCATCCTCATCTTGTTTCCTTTTTGGCCTGGTTCTCAATCCATTATATTTGCTTCAAAACTAAGATATACACTTTCCTATCTCTCTTGGAAATCTCAGCTAAAAAAAATAAAAAAATCTCAGGTAGAGTAGCTTCTACTTCCTATCCAGAATTATACTTTTAAGCTATTAGAAGCCAATTACCAAACATAAGAACATGCACTGGTGAGAGAGAGCCTATCATCCTTAAAAGTGCAATGGTGGCCTCTATGCTATAAGCAAGAGCCAAGGAGACATGTGCCATTGCAGAACTGCATGGCCTGCTGCTGTTGGGGATGATAAGCCTTGGCACATGGAGCTCAGGTGGTGGCACTTAAATACCAGAACCAAACCCATACAATGATTGCAATCAGTATCAAGGTTTGTCTTAGCTCAGGCTGCTACAAAAAGTTACCATATATTGTCTGTCTTAGAAAGCAAATATTTATTTCTTCTAGTTCTGGAGGCTACTAGTTCCTAATCAGCATGCCAGCACTGGGGGGTTCTTGGTCGGAATTCTCTTCCTGTTTTGCTGAGGGCTGCTTTCTTGAAGTGTCTTCACATGATGGGAAGAGTTCATAGGAGCTCTCATGATTTGTATTATAAGGGTAGTCAAACAATAGTGCAAGAGAGAGAATGTAAGGTAGTGAAATATCATTTTTAACCTAAATGTATGGCAGAAAAATTACTTCCAAATATGGGTGCAAAATTTATATTTGGAGGAGAGCTTTTCTTAAGTCAAGGAAGTTCTAAATGTTTTAATTTAGGCAAAAATAAAAATAGCTTAAATATAAACTCTGCAGTACCAAAGTAAATGCAGATCCAAAACAGCAGTGGATATGAAAACAGTAAATATTAACTTAATAAAAACATCATAATAACGTACTCTGTATTAAAGAGAGGAGATAAAATAATTCAGGAAGAGTCTGCATGTAGATCAAGTATTAGAAACCCTTTGAATTGTTTTGAGGAGAATAAGGTGAGTAATTTTGAGTTTCATGATTTAAGTCTAAATAGTGCCATTTATAATGTAATCAATTAAAGAACAGAGAAAGTTTTTAATTTCTATATTTAGAGGCATAAAAATGATTTTCACAAATCTCAGTAAATAAAAAAATAACAAAAAATGTCAAGCAAAGTTAGAAAATATATTTAAAAGATGAACAAATTTGGCCTAATGTATAAATGTAGAACCCTACACCTAACAATAATAGAATATGCTTTTTTGTAAAGCACACTAAGAAACGTCACATGAATTTTACCTGTACCAAACCACAAAGCAGGATTAGTTGTCTTATGTCAGACTCTCTAGATGCAGAGGCTTGGTGATGGGTTGTGTTCATGTGATTTATTGAGGGCTGCTTTCAATAGAAGGGGTCTTAGGGAAGCGGGAGAGGGCAAGAAAATAGAAATGAAGAGAGGATATGGTTGCAGGGAAAAAATGGCTTCAAGCTGATCCACTGGGATCTCTGTGGCACAAACAGCATGAGAGCTTGTCCCTCCCTGAAGCAAAGTTCTAGACATTTGTACCCCATCAGGCATTTTCAGGGGCTTTCCATCTTGAGCAGAGCAGCTACCAGGCTGTTAAGGGAAATTCTCCAAAGCAAAGAGCAGCTGTGAGCTTTTTAGCAATGAACACCCACAGCAATAGCAGGATGGATGCAAGGCCTTGTAAGATGATCAAACTGAGGCACTAACAGCAAACAGCACCACTATAAAGATTAATATTTGCAGACCTACCCTGTGCCAAGGTTTATGCACACTACCACCCCACATTGGTGGGGTTCCTGTGATCCAGGCAGCCAATTATATAGATCTAGAATCCTTTTGCAGAATTTTAATTTTCAGAGCTCTCTGGGTACAATCTACTATGGACTGAATTCCCTATTAAGCAAATTCTGGGATGGAAATTTGCATAGAAAATGTTTATTAGGGAAAACTCCTGGGATAAGCACTTATAATAGAATGTAGAAGGAAATTGGACTGGGAAGGAAGGGAAGTTTAGCTATAGTCTTAACAGTTGCTTCACCCATTTCAATGGAGAACTCTGGACTTTAGTAATCATCTCATTTCCCCCAGTTTTTAAGAGATTGGTCCTTGAATAATGAACAACCTATGAATGGTTGAATTTAGGCAAAGTGACTATTCAGAAGAGAGCTGAACACATGTGTTTGCAGGAGAGCTTGTATTTCAGAACAAAGGAATATAAGAAGGTTAGGGGACATGGGAGAGATGAAAAATGGTGAGAACAATGGACATATACTTCATTGAAGTTCCAGAGAATTTGTGTAGGAGTTGTAGAAGAAGGGCTCACAATACAAAAAGAAACCATGATGGGCAAAGAATTGAATTTGCAATGGCAAGTTTCATAAGTGGAAATGTTATTGTTACTTCCAAAATTTAACCTTGTGTAGCAGTTAGGGTTCTACAAACAAACAAACAAACAAACAAAGAAAACAAAACAAACCCAGAACCAATAGGATGTGTATATATATAGAAAGAAATTTATTGAAAGGAACTGGCTCAAATAATTACGGAGGTTATCAAGTCCAAAACCTGCAAGGTAAGCCAGCAGGCCCAGGATAGCTGATGTTCCAATTCTAATCCAAAGGCCAGGAAGAACCAAAGTTGCAGATGAAGTTCAGAGTCTACTAGAGACTTTAGTACACAGGTACCTATTATCCTATATAATAAAAGGCTAATATGCAAATCAACCGAACGGTGGAATGACGGTCACTATGATGCGCACTGACCACCAGGGGACAGATGCTCAACACAGGAGCTGTCCGCTGGTGGCCAGTGCGCTCCCACAGTGGTTGCACCACTCAGACAGAAGTTGGGCTCACTGCTGGCAAGTGCAGAGGTGGTGGCAGAAGCCAGCAGTTAGATATCCCCCAAGGGCTCCCATACTGCAACAGGGTGCAGGCCAGGCTGAGGGACCCCCCGACTGCACGAATTTCTTGCACTGGGCCTCTAGTTTACAAATAAATGCCTCCTTGCAACTCCCACCCAGATAAAAATATAAAGCATTACTTGAATCCCAGTAATGTTTCTACTTCTAGTTACCCAAGATTAACTACTACTCTGACTTCTATCACCAAGCAAAGTTTAGTCTGTTTCTTAACTTCATATAACACAACTTCATGTACTCTTTTCTGAGTTCTTTGCTCAGTGTTTTGTTTGTGACAGTCATCCTTGTTGCAAGCAGAAGCTCATTCCCTTCATTGCTCTACAAAATATTTCTCAGCCTTAGCACTCTTGACATTTTGGGCTTGAAAATTCTTTTTTTGTAGGAGCTGTCTTGGGCATCGTAGGATGTTTAACAGGCAGCCCTGACTTCTAAACACTGGGTGCCATAGCACCTGTTCTGCTAAACAACCCAGTTGTGACAACCAAATATGTTTCCAGTCATTGCTAAATGCTAGCTGGGGCAAAATCACCACCTTTAGGAGCTATTAAGCTTGAATAATTAAAACCATCTCTATAAAATCACATCCCGATCTCATAATAAGTATTCCAGAGTCTAAACAGAAAAGTGTGGAAGAAGGTGCCACTTAGCAATGCCTAAGGTAGATGTCTTCTTTATCTCAAAATATGTTTAACTTGCCTGGCACTGTGGAGAAGATAAAAGTACCATAATTGAAACTACCGACTCACTTGTACTCCCTCAGGTCTCAGTTTTTTGTCATTGTTGTTGCTTTATAAATGAGTAAGGAAGTGTGTGCTACTTTATTAAATTTTTAACGTTTTTTATTTTTTATTCAGAATGATACTAAGTAAATAACTTAACCCAGAATAAAACCCAAATCCGCAATATTAATACAAAGCAAATGTAAGCACACTCTCTAAAGTTCCTTGGTTTAGCATAATACAATTCTCACTTAGAGATAAGGGCTTTGTTTGAGTGACAAAACCATCAAAGACAAACCTAACATAGATGGTGATGGTGATGATAACAATAGTGATGATGGTGATGATAATGATAACAATGATGACAGGAACAAATATAGTATTAACCAGCACTCACCTTCATCAGTTCATGTTTTGTTTATTGTTAATGAATTTTGATAATTTTCACAAGGTTACAATGCAGAAAAAAAATACCCAAATGTAGTCCTGACTGACATAAAATGGGTACTTTTTTTTTAAATCTTTATTGCTGAAAGTATTACATATGTCCTCCCTCAACCCGCCATTGACTGACCCTTCTAACCTGCCTGCAGCCCAGGCTTTACCATCTATTGTCTGTGTCCATAGGTTATGCATATATGCATACAAGCTCTTTGGTTGATCTCTTCTCCACGGCCCCCAATCCCTATCTTCCCTCTGAGAGGGTACTTTTGAACATGACCGCATTTAATCACTCAATAAATATGCACTGACCACTGACCATGGCTGAGCTTTGGGGAAGGCATTGTGAAGGCATTGAGGATTCTATGATAAGCACAACAGCTATGGTCCCTGTGCTCATGCATTATTTTTATCTCAGAAAGAAGACATTAAAACAAGTAATACAAACAAATGTAATATTTGAATGCCTAATAGGCATTGTAAAGGAAGCATACAGAAGGCTATGAGTAAGTGTAGAAAGGAGACTGCATTTGGATTATTCAGTCAGCAATCCTTCTCAGGAAAAATGAGAGGTAAGATGCATTTCTGGTGAACACAGGGAAAAATGAGGGAAGAGTTTCAGACAGAGGAGAGCTTGTGTACAAAAGTCCCGATTGGTGAAGATTTGGGTGTGCTTGGTGTCTGAATGAAGGTCCATGTGCTGAAGCTGAGATAACATGTAATGAGGAGAGGGACACGCAGAAGCCTGATTGTGTAGCAACTTGCAGCCATGGTATTGAGAATGAAAGCTTCTAAGGCTTTAGGACTTTGGGTAGAAAAAGTGACAAAACAATTTGTTTTAATAAACTCATAGGGACTACTGTGTGAACATCTATTAGAACTGCCCAAACTGGCCATGCCTTCAGACCTAAAAATAGGCAACCTAGCAGCTTCTTAAAATTACCAGCCTGTTTGTTAAAGATTCAAAATGCTAAAAATAAATAAATAAATAAACGAAACAAACAAACGAATGAATACAATACTGAGTGTCATATATTTGCTCTAGAAAACGGAAATGAGAGGTTCTGGAACCCTTAAATACAATGTTTTTCCTCTTCTCTTCAAATTTCACACCATGACAGTCATTGTCCCTTACCCCAGCTTTAGTAAAATATAATTGACATATATATAACACATATGAGTTTAAGCTGAACAGTAAGTAGGTTTTAAAATGATCTAATCTAAAGGCTTTCTAGCCAGAAAAACAATCTCTTAGGTTATTCGAGGCCACTGGAAATTGCATTTCATGGAAACATAATTCATGTTGAAACTGAAAGCAGTGAAGAGCTACTTTTATCACAGGCTCATTTGCAAAAAATCAGCTGCCTTTCTGTAGGAACAATCCTTGAGCCTGGTTTTGACTATCTAAATCCATATCAGAGTGTGTAAAAGTGTTCAGACAATTAAAACACTCTCCCCAATGTGCTTTGCACACTCTCTTTGGACTCCACATTCTTTCACTGGGGCCCACTTGTATTTCATGGGCAAAAAAATTCATGGAATGTGCAACTGCTGTTTGTTTGGGAACTTGACTAAAACTGCAGAAAGCTGCGGGGACTTTAATTTACACTGCATGTGCCTGTTTTGCTGTGGTACAATTTACTATAGAGTTTCCAAAACAAAAGCGTCGGGGCACTATTTGCACTCTTAGAGTTGTTCACACACAGCCTCCTTCTTTCTTATAGCAGAATAGATATTAGGATGCCATATTATAAAAAAGATAAAAGGAAGGTTTATTATTTTAACATTTGACCTCGAGTTACCTTTAAAAAATTAGTTTGGGAGAAAGAGGAAGGGAGAGGGAAAGAGAAACTTGGATGTGAAAAAGAACCACCCCCCAAATTCACCCAAACCTGGGATAGAACCTACAACTGGGTATGTGCCTTTACTGGGAATTAAACCTACAACTCTTCCATGCATGGGGCATTGCTCCAACAAACTGAGCCCTACTGGCCAGGGCTGACCTCCAGTTCTTTTAAAATATATATATATATTTTATTGATTTTTTACAAAGCGGAAGGGAGAGGGATAGAGAGTTAGAAACATTGATGAGAGAGAAACATCGATCAGCTGCCTCCTACACACTTCCCACTGGGGATGTGCCCGCAACCAAGGTACATGCCCTTGACTGGAATCGAACCTGGGACCCTGGAGACGGCAGGCCAATGCTCTATCCACTGATCCAAACCGGTTAGGGCCCCAGTTCTTCATAGAGAGGAATATGTGTGTGTTTTCAAAAATCATTAATGACTGTTGAAGAAGAGGGGAGAATACAAGTATGTGTCAGCAGAAACCTCAGCTGGGCACCATAAAAAGTGGTGCCCCGTGCTTTGTTAGGAAAGTTTAATTGCTCCTAAAAGCAAGGTAGTGAGTTAAGGATAGACTAGGATAGGGAGAGGAAAGAGGAACCAGCAAGGTAAAAAGGGCTTGGTTTCGATGGGTTGAAGAGTTCATGGTTCCCTTCAAAACCATGATGGGCAAAGAAATCATAGAGCAAAAGATGTCCTTTTCCATTTTCAGTAAAATCTATTACACTCACAGAAGCTTTTTGCATAGTCTTGCATTTGGCAATGAGGTTATAGGAGGTGATATATGCAGTTCTATGTCTGATTGCAGTACCATCCAGGAGAGGTCATTTCTGCAAAAGTCATGCTGTGAGGAATGAGACAGTGTCACATCAAGGTCTCAGCTAGTCCTTGAAATTTCCCAAATGTCACAGGAAATAATGGGAATCATTCCTTTGTCCGCTTTGCCCTTTGGGATGCCAGGTAATTGAAGACATAAGTTTGTATTAGATAAATTGGCTTTTATTCTAATGAGTAGCCTAAGCAGAATGAAGTTCAACGTGAAGTAGCAGACAGGAGCTTTGAGAGTGGATTGCTAGGGAAGAGAATGGAGGTTCAGCCACCTATTCTTGGGCTGTTCCAAGTTCTTTACTATGTCTCATGTGTTCATGTTAGGGGCAGAAATAGAGTATTAGAAATTAAGTTAAGAAATTTTAATCATGCTCCATTAACTATGATTGCTCTTTTTTGATTAGAGAATACACATTCTAACCTTGCTGAAAGTTGTATGCCTTGGGACATGGGAGCTAACATGGGAATGCAGTCTGTCCTTCTTCTGAGAACTGCCTATCATTATGGAAAGACTTACAACATCATAGCACCTAGTCCTGGAGGCACCTGCTCTTTACAACCCTCAGCCCCTATTACCTGTAATCTGGTCCTGCTCAGGGTACCCGGAGGTGCACCCTCTCTGTGATTCCCCTCCAGCCCACATGACTTGTAATCTGTAATGATTACCCCACGCCTACTTTCCCATACTTGTAATTCATACTTCCCCATGTAATCTTGTCCTACCCAATATAAGCAGTTTGCTTATGGTGGGGTGGAGGGCAGATTTTTGTGGCTGCTCTCCCATACTGCCCAGCATTATTGGAATAAAAGCTCATATATGATTCAATCCTGTCTCTGCTTAATTGGCTGAAATAGTGACAGGCAGCCCGGACCCCTGGGTTGTCCGGTTATGAAGGGACTGGAGTCTAAATAACTGAAGTCAGCCACTGAGCCCTCCACACCTACTTGACTGCCTCCAATTACAATACTGGATATCAAGGCTTGGGTGGGCTGCCCCGGTTGGCAATATCCCATATGTGTTGTCACACGTGGTTTCTGAGAAAACTAGATGCTGTTCTGGGAGAAGACAATTGGAAGTCTGTGCTTGGCCTTTCCTGGACTTTAAGCTATGTCCCTTTTGCTTTGGTTTGCTTTAATTTCTAGCCTTTCACTGTAATGAACTGTTGTTCCTCTATGAATGAAACTTTTTAAGAGTTCTGAATGTAATTTTGGAAATCATTGAACTGGAGGGCTGGTCTTGGGGACTCTTGAGTCCAGTTGTTCCTTAAAATGGGATTTTCTGGAGTAACTCTCACTGAAACATAGCAAAAGCATGGTTTGGGAAAAAGAAGAAGTGGTAGTGTTAGGATGGTCTCCTTGTGCACCAACTGTGTAGGCGTTTAGTCTTCTTGATCGTTGTATAACCATTTAATAGGACTTTAGCTACAATGATCAAAAAAATATGAAATAGATCCATTGTCTCTTGAATGTATCAGATTTGCCCTAATATGAAATACACATTGCGGAAAGCCCAAAAGTTGTGTTTGTTTCTAGATCTGTCTGTATCAACCTAAAAGGCACTGAAGGAAACTCTTTCTTTGATCAACATGGAGCTTGATAATTCATTTTCCCTATAGGACCAGCATTCTATTATATTTCATTTGTTTTGGGATTGCAACCTCTTTTGGGATTGAGAATTAATTAGCATCATACTTATATTACCTCTCAAAGAGCATAATTTCACTGACACTTTACAGGGATATTTTACAGGCCTCACCTATTAACCCAGCCCCAGCCCCAGTGAGGAGATGATGAAGGAATCTTAATAACGTTCAAATCATGGATATTCCCAGTATCCAATTTCACACATATGGAAATATTGGATGACCTTGTGAAAATGCACTCTAAGGTAGTAGAGAAGTAGGCACACATGCTTAGCTGTTGATAAATACAAAATCCCAACTCTTGGGATAATTGGAGATTTTAAAGAGTGAACTCTCTTTTTTTGTAATACCAAGAAGAACTGCTTACTGAAGGATTTAGAAAGAAATCTGAGAAATAAAGTAACATATATCAACTAAAAACAGCAAGAGATTGAAAGAACTAATGCAATGAAAGCTTATTGTCACCAAAGTCCCTTGATGAAAGTGGCAGTGTGTTCGCTATGGGACTAACACGGTACTGCTAAGATAGTTGGTGTACTGAGCCAAAAATGAAATAGGCTTTAGAATTACTGTTAGTAAATTATAAAATGAAGCTTTTTCTGTTTTAATAGTTTAGTGTTATGCCTCACTTTTAAAATATATATGTCATGTTTTCTTTATTCAATGGAATAAATTCAATGGAAATTTTTAAAGTAAACCATAATTTCTAAAAATTCTTAGAAACTGTAATACAGAAAACAAATTGTATGTTGATTGAAATAATTTGAAAAAAATGGGAAACAAGTTAGAAAATGTAATGAAAGACAGAACAAATTTACAATATCATCAAAAATTGGATGTTTTATTTATTTTTATTAAACATATTTTTTTATTTCAGAGAAAAAGGGAGAGGGAGAGAGAGAGAAACATCAATGATGAGAGAGCATCATTAATCAGCTGCTTCCCTCATACATTTGATATGATTTAAATAAATATGGCAAAAATATTTTTTGGAAGTAGAAATACTATTTTAAACTATATATATACTAAAAGCAAGAATTTCCAATGCAATTTTGAAACAAAGATGAGGGACTCAACAGTAATCATATGATAAAACATTTCAAAAAATTCGCACAATGGTACTGACATCTAAACATTTAAACAGCAATCAAAGACTTGAAAATTGTAAGAGGGCTCAAATTCACCTGAAAATTTAGTACACAATCGATTTTGTATTTAGCACTAGTGAAGAATTATGAAATATTCAGTAAATATTATTTGGATTATAGGTAGCCATTTGAAAAATATAAAGTTGGAAATTTTCTTATTTTTACATAAATTTCAGATGGATCAAAGTGAAATATGAAAAATTGAACTAAAAACTTAGATAAACTACTTAAGCTTTTAACAAGAGTTTTGTATAAAGAGGTCACTTTTAAGTGTGATAAGAAAAAAGACATAAAAGAAAAGATTTAATAAATTCACTTATATAAAATAATGAAATTCTTTTTAAAAATATGTAAGTCCTGGTTGGGTGACTCAGTTGGTTGGAACATCTATCCATCCACCAAATGTTGTGTGTTCAATCCCTGGTGGCATACAGGAGGCAGCCGATTGATGTTTCTCTCTCACATCAATGTTTCTCTCTCTCTCTCTCTCTTTCCTCTCTCTAAAATCAATAAACATATTATTGGGTGAGGATTAAAAATTAGATGGATATAGGTATAGATGCAGTATTGATATAGATAGATAGCCTAGCTGTGTGGCTCAGTGTTTGAGCATCATCCTATGAGCCAAGAGGTCCCTGGTTTGATTCCTGGTCAGGGCACGTGCAAGGAGGCAGCTGATCAATGTCTCTCTCATCAATGTTTCTATTTCTTTATCCTCTCCCTTCCTCTCTCTCTAAAAAAAAAAACATATTAAAACATATTAAAAACTTCCTAATTAAAAAGAAGTGATAGCTGCTATTATAAACGCGCGCTCGCGGCGCGCGCACACACACACACACACACACGCACACACAGACACACACACAAAAGATAAATGGAAAGTAAAGAAAATATTTGCCATTTATATCAGACAAAGAAATAATTTCTTTATGCTATAAGGAGCCCTTTACATATCAGTGAGAAAAGAGCAATGACCATATTAAAAAACTGGGCAAATATAGTACACAAAAATAAAGATGTCTTCTTTACATTTACTGATAATAAGGAGATGTGCAAGTTAAAACTATGAGTTACCTGTTTCACTTCTAATATTAGCAAATAATAAAACATTTGCTAGGACAATGGGTTGGCAAGGGTTTGGGGAATCTTCATATTTCCTAGAGATAGTGCAAATTGTACAATTACATCTCAACAATTTAAATGCACCTAAAGCTCTGATCCAGGATGTCCACATACAGAAATCTATCTTATGGATTATATTTGTTCTAGAGAAAGATGACGTATGTACTAGGATGTTCCAGGATGTTAGTTGCAGTGTTATTGAAACCGCAAATTGTTGAAACAACTCTAAGTCATCTGTCAGGAACTAGTAATGTAAACCATGGGATATATGTACAGAACAATACTCCACTGTCACTAAAATAAAGAGGGGAAATACTATTTTTACTAATATGAGTAAATTTCTAAAATATATCATAAAGTGAAAAAAAGATGTAGAAACTATATCATTTAAATTATCACAAGGAAAAAATAATAATAATTTGTCCCAGTTCCAACCTGCTATTTTCATGAAGTTTTGCCTACTTATTTGCTCACCAGAATAAAATACTTTTTTTGGTCTCTGCAAATCTATCAAAAAGCCCAGCTTCTGTCCAAACCACCAGGACCAATACAACTGCTCTTCTGATGGGGAAAATGAAACATTTTGTGTGGGGCTAGCAATCTGGATCTGTGCCAGTACCTAATGAACATTCTGTGAGCCTATAGTCTAGTCACTGCCCCTTCTTTAATTATCTGGTCCTGCAAGACCTGTTTACCTAAGTACTATTCCCATTTTAGAAAGGCCATAAGCCATGAACAATACACAACCCCCAGACGCCAAGCCAGGCCTTTAGATGTGGTCTCATGGCCCCCACTCCAATACACAGGACTCTTTGCAACCGCCCATTGAAAGGCCCGGAAGTCCCATCTCATATTTGGGGGACAAAGAAACAAAAGAGTATAAAGGGAAAGCTTCCTCCATATTGGCTTGCTCAGGATTTGGAGAGAAACAGTCTCCCCTGAATCACTGTGAAACGTTTGGAAATAATGGGTTTTCTGGGCCTCTGGTACTCCTGCATATTTTTTCGGTGCCTGGTAAATTCTGTACAATTCCAAGCCACCTTTCCTATCTGACCTACCTTAATATAAAAGACATAAATATACCCAGTTATGTCTAATGGGAGAGAGAGAGTTCTGGTTGTAGTCAGTGCTTATTAACTACTTGTCTGACCACTAAGTACCTGTTGATTTGCAATAGTGAGAAAAAATATTTTCTTTTTTAAAATGGAAAATATTTTATTTATATATGTGTACTTTATGTTGAAAAAATAACACTCATTGAAAATAAATTCATAATGCACACAAAATTATAAAAATAACTAATTATTTTAGTGGCTGAGAAATACTGTTAATTTTAGTGTACATGTTGTAGGGTTTTATCTACACCTTATTAATTTATAAGTTTTTTTAATAAATAGACTTCTACTCTACATACCACTAACTAAATGATTCTTACAGACAGTTCCAAGTCTAGGTGCATGCAACACATAACTTTAGCTTATCTGGAAAGTAGTTCAGAGGATTGGCAAAAATTTCAGGTCACAAAGTTCATGAAAACATTCAGTTATTTCTGGAGCTCTTTTTGCTTCCCTGACATAAACACAGACTTTATTGGTCAGAAGAACAAGCAGCTGATTTCTTAGCATTAGTTTGCTTTCAAAGTAGCCCTGCTCTTGCTTTCATTTTCACCTTTATTAATAGAAAGTTAAGTAACAATTTGTGTCCTGAAATTGACACCAGACCCTTACATTCACAGAAGGTGAGGGTGAACTTTAGACCTTATCCTCTGCAAAATATTAATCCATATTAGAGAAGGCAAGAGGAGAGACAGGCAGACTTGGTAAGTTTTCCCCCAATTTCCCTCAGGGGAGAGTTGTATATTGCCCCCAAATGTATTGATGTACTGGTCATTTTCACATCTGAGACTATGTTACTGGAAGCTTGGGAAAGAATCTGAATTTTAGATCAGATTTTAAATTGTCTAGTAGCCTTTTGATTAGTATAAGAACTTTTACTATAATATTTCACGTTTGAAAGCATAACCTGTGAACAGAAAAGTTCTAAGCTCAAACATAGGCAGTAGATGAAACACACAAAATGAACACATCCCTGTGATTTTTATCTTGGTTTTTAAAGGAGGAGCACTCCCACCTGGCTGGTGTGGCTCAGTATTTGAGTGTAGACTCTTGAACCAGGAGATCACGGTTTGACTTCCGGTCAGTGCACATGCCCGGGCTTCGGGCTCAATCAGTAAAGGGCATGCAGGAGGCAGCCGATTAATGATTCACTCTTATCACTGATGTTTCTCTCCCTTTCCCTTCTTCTCTCTAAAAAAAATAAAAACACCATAAAAAAAGGAGCACTCCCAAATCCCAGAAACTTTCTTGGGCTCTTTTTATGCAATAATCACTCCATCCTGATCCAAGATGCTCACTATTATTACTTTTCTCATCAAAGACTAAGTTTGCCTATTTGCCAACTTTATATAAATGGAATAAAATAACATATATTTTCTAGTGTGCAATTTGTTTTATTCACCATTATGACTGTCAGATAAATCTATGTTGTGTTTAGGTGTAGTTTGATTGTTTTCATTGCTATTACATATTTCACTACCCAATATCACAAAGTTTATTTAGCTGTTTTAGATGGACATTTAGTCATATTCGGTTTGGAGCTTTTATCCATATTGCTACTATGATCATTCTCTGCAAGTTTTTATGCACATGTATCCACATTTCTTCTGGACCTTTACTTAGTTTGAAATGGCCAGGTCGTATGGAACTTCAGTTTAACTTAAGTATATGTTTCCAAATAGTTTTCCTGAGAGTGCTTCAAAACATCTTGACATTTACAATGGTTTCTAAAAGAGAAACAGCTTTTCTAGAGTCTTAATCTGAAATAATTTGTGTATATTTGATTCCACAACTTTATAGTGGCAGATAACCAATAGAGTTTATATTTGTTTGGAAATGAAGACACCATGACAACCAGCAGAATAATATGTGGAATGCTTGGCTGTAAACAGAAATGTCTGATTCACCAGGCTCTGCATAATATCCCAAGAAGCAGGAGGTGTAGAAGGACTGGAGAGGAGAGAAGAGAAGGACAAGATAGGTGGAAACGAACAGAGAGTGCTAATTCTGCCAAACTTTGGTGAAAGGTACTGGACATATAATCTTAAGAAAAATTAGCATCACATTCAAAATAAGAGCTCCTCTCAGTTACAAGACTTGAAGTCTGTTGGGGCTGACCAGCAGACGCTGAGCGATGGATGAATAATTACTCTGACACATGTTTCTGTGGAAGGGAGGGCTAAGGGACTGATTGGCTTGAGAAACTAAACAGCCCCAGTCTCCTGCCTCCTTAGGCTTTTACTGTAGCAACAGCTTGAACTAAAATTAACTAGACACTATCAGCAGGGTAAGCATCCTTGAGAAGACACATGCGTCTGCAGTGTCCTTTAAGCAAGGCCATCCAAAGACTAAACATAAAGATTCCAGTAAAACACCCGGGGGCTCAGACTTGTTCAGAAAAGTCAAGGCAGGAGTTGCCGCCTTTGGCAAGTTCTCCATAGAGGCCCTGACCTTCGGAGATTCTTCCTTACAAACTTTCCAAAGAAGTCCTGTGCTTCCCCACCGAAGTCCATCTTCAGGCTTGGTCATATTCTACTATTTGGGAAGGGTAATTCCTGGGTAGCTCTCCACTCATTGACCTAACTCAGCTGTTCAAATTTGGACTGGAGAACCTCAAGTTTTATGGAATAAGCCCACCTACATACAGAACTCAAGACATTCGGGGATCTTGGACCCTTCAGAGAGCACTCAGGAGGAGTCTGGATCAAGGAATGTAAAGATGAATATACTTTCTGGAGTGAACCTTTTTCTGAGACTGTGCTACTTCTCATAAGTCTTTTCCTTCAGGACATGCTTGTTTTGAAGACATTGGAAGTATAAAAAGGATAAGCACATCCTATGTAAATCAGTAGTTTTGCCAGCAGAGCCACAGCTTAAAAATTCTGTAGCTTAGCTCAGCCGGCTTGACTCAGTGGTTGAGCTCTGACCTATGACCCAGGAGGTATCAGTTTGATTCTGTGGTCAGGGCATATGCCAGGGTTGAAGGCTCCACCCTCAGTGTTCAGCGTGTAGCGTGCAGGAGGCAGCTAATCAATGATTCTCCCTCATCATTGATGTTTCTTTCTCTTCCTTTCCCTTCCTCTCTGAAATCAATAAAAATATATTTTTTAAATTATTTAGCTTAAAATGAATTATCCTTGAAAAGTTTTGGGCACATTTATTAAAAGGCATTTCCAGCAGTAGAATTTAATAGTCATTCTGTACATATTTATCATTATCTCAAACCAGATGTCACAGGCACTGGAGGGAGGCCAATCTGTTGTTTTAATTTCATAAATTGGAACTTGGACTCAGGAGTGAAGATACTACACTCAGCACAAATTTTGAACTGAAACTGCTTTAAGTTTGTGCTTCTCTGGAAAGACTGCTATATCAGCAGTTTTATGGTCTTCTACCAAGCTCTGTGTACAGCGTGTTAAAATGAGACTCTTCCTGTCTGAGAATTCCTATCAGTCCATAAAACCTAGTATACTTGATGCCAAATAAACATACTTTCTAAAACAATTGCAGATAAATTAGGAGAACATGCAAAAATTTCATTTCAGTTAAATCTAGTCTCATTAACCTCCATTGGTTTTGGAAATCATTTTAATAGTTCTTCCTTCACCAATATTACATGTTGTGACTTACAGTTTTAGAATATATTTTTAAAGATTTTTTCTTGAAACCATGTACCACTATGGAAAGAAAGACTCCTAATATATTTTTCTTCAACAATAATAGGAGTAGTAATACATTAAAAATAATATAAATTAGTTAAAACATTAAAAATGATGAATAATAACAATGATAAAATAGTGACTTAAAGGTAAAAGAACTAACTAGTCTTATATTCTGCATCACCTCTCATCCCACATCATCAATCAATCTCTGTGTCAGTAGTATAGGTTCACTATACTTAACCCAGCTTATGCTCAACTCTAGAAATTGTCAAGTTAAATTAAAGGTCTTTTAATATCTTTTGATATTATTGCATAGACTTTTAGAGCTATGACAGAATTTTTGGCTCCAAATATTATATTACTCCATATAATAAGATGAGCTTATAGCAACCTTGGTAGTAGACATTACACCTTTCTAGCTGCTCTTGCATCCAGGTGTGGCCATGTGCACATGCAGTATATCCAGAAGTATATGTATATTATTTGTGGGTTCTCAACTAGTCACTTTTTTCCATCTAACTGTCTGGATATTGCATTCAATGTTTGACCTTGCATATGTGTACAATGCCTTCCTGGATATAGAACAACAGAATGGAAAGTACCTGAATGCCTGAATTCCTTTGTGGAACCTAGAATGGGGGACTGTGATATACTTTCTAAGCTGTAGCACCAGCCTCTTAAGTGATCTTGTTCTCCAATGTTCTCAGTTTATTCACTCTCTACTCCTTCCATCAGAGAAATACAATTCAAAATGGCTCAGAGCATGTCTAGTAATCTTTAAAGTCTCTACCTGCTTGTGCAACGTAGCCCATGATTCAGGTCTCAATCAATCTTTCTACATTATTCTCTGAGAGTCTGTTAATACTGGCTGCATTGGACCAGACTGATTCCTAGTATCCAGTCCCTACTTTCGTATATTTGCTAGTTTCTATCCTTTGTTTTAAAATATCTTTCCTTCAATCACTCTTGTTTCAAAAGTGAGTCATTCTTTAAGATCCAACAGAAATGGGACCTTCTCTATAAAGCCACATACAACCCTTACTAGCATAATTATACTACTGCTTTTGTAGTGACCAACACTTCATTTGTAACATCATTTTAGCACTTATCACTTCTGTCTTTATTTTGTATTTGCCTCCTACAAGGTGTAAATTGTCTAAAGGTGAGAACCTTACTTTATTCATCTTTCAATATGCAAAGGCAATGGGCCTCATAATTATATTAGTTGTACCAGTGAAATGCAGCATCATGTGTTGCAGGAAAACCATACTATTACCCAAATTAAAAATACCAAATAAAGATAATTTATAAAAATTGTGCAACAGCATGACTAAATAAGAATATATTTTAACTCTGAAAATAGGAAATTTTGGATATAAACTCATACTAAAAGGTAAACATTCCAATAAAAATATGATTGGTAATATTACCTCACATATTTAAAGAAATAAACAAATTTAAAATTTTCATTTTTCAATGTATTTTATGATATTGTATTCAATGTAACAACTTTCTTGGAACAAGATTTTCATTTTAGTAATATATTGTTGATCATGCTATGAAAATGAATATCTGATATTGAACTGTTGTTACTTAGTTTTTACCATGCTTTCAAAGAGCCAATTTCAACCAAACAGATTGATGAAAGTGGAATTAACATTTTAATGTCTTTGAAAGCAACTCAAAATATTGTAGGGAGAGAAAAATAGGCAATGAAACTAACCCCAAACTGGTTCCATTACAGAACCCCTACATATATTCATCCAGAAGGCAACAGATGAAGCAGGGGACTAATTTGAACTACAGAGTTTGATTCAATGTAATGCCTTAAAATTATATATTTATTTTTCTGAATTAATGCTCATACTAAAATTCAAACATGAAGGGGAAATTTTAATAGGACATAATAAAACCAGAAAAGTGAGAGAAAATATGATATTATCAGCTTTTAAAAATGCGATGATTGTGATTTCTTTGCTCATTTTAAATAAATACTCACTTTTGAAATTTTTATAGTATTTTATTTATTTAAAGCAAACACTCAAAATATATAAATTCAGAACCTTTATAATCTCCCACAGAGCTAACACACACACACACACACACACACACACACACACACACACACAAGAAATGGAAGAATACGTTTCAATACAGCGATTATCTCTGACTGTAAAATTCTTTAATGAAGAATGACTTGTTAATAAGAGTACTTAAAATGAGAGACAGAAATGAAATAGTCTAAACGAAAAATTAAAACAAGCAAAACACCCATATTGCCCCCCAAAGTACCCCTGAGAGAAGCAGAAGCCCCCTGGCAGCCTGCTGCTACTGGCTGAAATTCAGCCTGCTACTCTGTGTTCACTGTGGGGTCAGGGGACACAAGACAACTGAGGAGGAGGGACAGTAGGTGGATTTCCAAGGAGGAACCAAAAGGGATCGTCCACCTCCGTGCGCCTCCACACTTGGACCCCTAGTCTCCGCTAACAAACATGAGAACCCTTCACAGTTAAAACCACTAGACACTCACTCGTGTGCTTTCGATTTTGACTCTCCCCACCCGACCCACAACTGCTTGGCCATAACATTTTCAGCATCTACGGTACCGGAGGATCCAGACGCAGAAGGAGCGCGCGGAGGAAGAGCAAGGACAGCTGAGTACTGGTCCCCGGGCTGGGGCACACGCACCACGTAAGTTCGCTCCTAGTCTTGGTCTTCCACACACATGTTCGTAAAACAACGACCACGCGTGTCCAAGCGCGCACCCTGGGCAGGAGGCGCAGGCTGGGCAGGCACCGTGGTCGGTGGGGAAGCAGCGGAGGCGGGTGCGGGAGGGGCGGGCGCTGGCGGGCAGGCGGCCAGGCGCTTTGCTCCCGAGCCTCAGCTTTTGCGATGGGACCCAAGGCGGCTGCAGGGCGACAGCGCGCGCAATGTGTCCCCGGGAGAAACCGCTCCTCCTGGGGCAGCCGCTCACGGCTGCACAAAGAGCCCTGTCTTGGAGAAGCGTCTCTGATCTCGTCGGTGGAAAGGGACTGAAGTCCCCTGGGACTGATGGACTAAACCCTGACTTTGCAGAGGCACTGGGTGAGGTCCATTCCTTCCCCTTCTCCATCGCTGCTTCAGACTGGCCCCTGCTACACTGGAGAAAAAGAAAAAGGTGGTCCTCAACCTACACTATAATATTTAAAAGTTATTTTTGTATTAACGATATTTAGTATTCAAAAAATTCTAACACGTTCTATTTATAGAAAATAATTCATTCTCAGTCTCTTTAATCAACTGTTAAAAACTCTAAGGTATAAGCCCGTTTTTTATCCTGCACTGTTTCTGAATGTGTGGTCCCTACCAAAATAAAATTAAAAAGACAGAAATTACATTTAATTTCAAATTTTTGCTCCGTTTTCTTTCCACCTTCTATAAACTAGCAAAAGAAAAGCGGGAGTAGGAGAGGGAGCAAGAAGGAGTGAGAAACAACTGGGAGCTTGATCTTTGACACACTGGCCTGAGGAGCTGAGGGGTAGAAATGCTAATCCTTCAACATTTCTTTGCATGCAACTTGATCTTGAGCTTAAACCTCTCAATTTCTGATTGAAAATGGTCCCTGAGGAATAGGGAGGTAAGAGCCCCTGTAGCCTTTAGGACAGGCTGGACTGCAGGTTTCAGTTGCTGGCTTTCTTCTGGGGAAGCTCAGCTTCCCCCTTTGGAGCAGTGGTCGCTATAAAGTGACAGCCTTGTAGGATGTCACATAACCAGGACAGCAGCAAGTGAAGAGATAAGAAATTATTCTTCTCCTGGCTGTTTAATGGGATGGGGTGGGGGTGGTGGAGGCAGTTTCTTCATCCATGTTCCTCATTATAATTTGCATTAGGATGGATTTATCACTGGTTCTCAATCTCAACTCCACATTAGATTAGATTCACCTCCTGTACTCTCTCTTTTTGCATCAAGAGCAGACTGACTCAGAGACTCTGGCTGCCTTCATTTATTGGAGAGGAAAATGATAAAGGAGAACCCAAAACAAATGGGCTGCTTATGGATTACAGCCTCATCCCCATCCCCAGTCTCATCTTTAAAAGCTGGAAACCAGATATTGGCTGTAAATCACTGCTCAGGCCCAAGCTTGCTTTGCACTCCAGGGGCAGCTTCTTTTTTGGTACATCCTGAAAATTGGGCAGAAGCAACTCAGCACTTCCTGGAAAATAAGTAGTTCTTTCCTTCTCCCTAATGAAGTTCTATGGCAGATATTTCCAGGAGTTATGTAGACCTACCCAAGAGCAGCTGGGTTCTGAGTCATTCCAGTGGATATTTTTGAACATTTACATGGAGAGTGCAGAAATTGAGAGGTTTTCTTGTTATTTTTCATTGACATATATATCTTTTTATTAACATATACTTTTTATATATTGGCCCTTAATATATATCTATTTCTTTATTTTGATGCACAAATCAATCTCCCAGTGACTCAATTTCCCCACATGGGATGAATTTTGAACTTTGTGGGCAAAATGATTTTAATGACTTCTTTTTTTTTTCTTTCTTTATTTTTTTAATGACTTCTTAAAAAGGAGAAAAATCAAAAGCTGTTTCCCTTCTGAAACCTAAATTCCTCAGTCCCTTTAGTATTATAAATGGTTCTATAGATATTACATTTCATTGATCTGTCATATGTCAAGTTGAATTGTCAATTTAAAAACTCAGATTTTGATGAATACTTGCCATACTTATTACAATTTTTATAGTTGCTCTCAACAACTAGGACCATGAGACACAAGAGATGCATGAAGTCTTTGGCTTAACAATTAAATTCATGGCTGTGTCCCTAGGTCATTCCAATGCCAGGTCCTTTCTCAGCATCATAAGCCTCGCTATTTATTCTCTTAAGAACTGGGTAAGCCTTAGGTTTTAGGACACTGATGCGGTGATGGCTTTGCTTCTCACTGATGATGACCCTGCTTTGGATAGAGCCTCTCTACAGCACTACAGACGTGGCTGTCCAGTGACAGCAATAACATTCAATCTGAGATCCTCACCAAGTTAGGAGCACTTTGGCCCTTGCAGGGATTGCAAGGGCAAAACCTAAAAAGAGGAATTTTTATTGCAAAATTTTTATGAAATTTTTTAGCCTATGCTTACTGTGCCATGAATGTGACAGGAAAGAACCACTAAACTCAGCCTGCCAAAGTATAGCCTAGATATGAAAACCTTATTTCCAGAGAAGCACAAGGTGGTAATTATCACTGTTATGGTTGGAATGGTGATTGGGGACCACCCAGGAGAAGCTGTTGATATTAGCAGTCCCTTTTGGTTACTCATTTTGTGTCTCTTTCCTTACAGTTTCCCTGAAAAATAATTAATGGTGAAATTTATACCAGGACCAAATTGTGGGCTCAGAAGCCATCAGGGTGTAGATGGACTTTTTAAGGGAAAGGGGCAAGCATTTACAGTTACCCGAGTCGTGCTTTAGTAAGAACACTCTCCTTTTGTCAGTCTGTGGCTTAGACAACAGACTCCCTGCACCCCCTTTGGGTCCCTGAGCTATTCACATGAAGGTGATCAAGGAAAAATCCTGTATTGGGGATAGCTGAGATTCTCTTAGGTCCTTTCTCTGCCCATTTGTTTCATGACAGCAGCACCAGCAGAATAAATATCTTGATAAAGGTAAATACATGGCCAATTATAACTGATAGTGTTATTGTAACAACAGTCTGTCGCTCCACTTTTTGTTTTCAACTATATTTAAGAGGTCAACAACTAAAAACCATAAAAATGGCTTAAATGAGAAAGTGTTTGTATGTTATTGACGTTGAACTGGTTTAAATTTAAATTAGGGTGTGATCATTTTAAGATGTTAAATAAAATTACCATGGTAACCGAAAATATAATAGCTATAAGATATACACAAAAGGAAATGATTGGAGCATTAAAATCTTTTAGTATAAAAAATTCAACTGGACATGAAAGAGGGATAAAAAACTATAAGGCATATAGAAAACAAATAGCAAAATGATAGAAGTAATTCATCTTTATAAGTAACTAGAGGCCTGGTGCATGAAATTTGTACACTTGGGCGGGGGAGCATCCCTCAGCCCTGCCTATGCCTTCTTGCAGTCTGGGATCCCTCGGAGAGTGGGCCTAAGCCATCAGTCGGACATCCTTAGCGCTACCATGGAGGTGGGAGAAGCTCCCGCCACCACCGCTGCGCTTGCCAGCTGTGAGCCTGGCTCTGTGTTAAGTGTCTGTCCCCTGGTGGTCAGTGCACATCATAGCAACCAGTCATTCTGCCATTCAGTTGATTTGGATATTAGCCTTTTATTATATAGGATTACTCTACATGTAAATGAATTAAAGTCTACCATCAAGGGGTTAGAAATTTGCAGAATGTATTTTAAAACAAACATGTTAAAACTACATGGTGTCTACAAGAGACTTAACAGTTACTTTATATTCAAAAACACAAATAGTCTGAAAGTGAAATGGTGGAAAAGATGTTTCATGAAAACAGTTACAAAAGGAAAGCATGGGTGGATATATGAATATCAGACAAACTAGACTTTAAAAGTCAGAAAAGTTACAAAAAGCATAGAAAGACATTATATATTAAGAAGAGGTTCAATATAGAAAGAAGTATAGTAAGTGTAAGCATTTACACACCTAATAACAGAAATTCAAAACATACAAGGCAAAAATTGAATAGACATGAAAATAAACAGTACTATTAAAATAGTTGGAGGCTTCAATATCTCACTTTCAATGATGGATAGAAAAATCAGGCAGAAGTTAATTAAAGAAATAGAGGAGTTGAACAATGCAATAAACCACTTAGGTCTAACAGAGCTTCTATAAATAACAGCAGAATACACATTCATCTCAAGAGCACATAGGACATTTTCCAGAATAGAACACGTTAACCAAAAATTAAGTCTTAATAAATATAAAAAGATAGATACCATACAGAGTACCTTCCCTGATTAAAATGGATATAGTTAGAAATCAGTAACAGAAGTAAAACTGGAAAATTAACTAATTTGTGGAAATAGACAACACACTCATACAACCAATAGATCAAAGAAAATCACTTGAGAAATTGAAAAATATTTAGAGACAAATAATAATAACACAACATACCAAAACTTATGGGATACAGTGAAAGCAGTACTAAGGGGGAGGGGGGAGTTAAAGGTATAAATATTTACATTAAAAAAAGAAAAAAATCTCAAATAAAAAAATCTAACTTCTTTTTCTAATCTAAAGAACTAGAAAAAGGAGAACAAACTGAACAGAAGGAAGTAAATAATGAAGATTAGAGTAGAGAATAGAAAGACAATAGAGAAAATCAATAAAACCAAAAGCTGGTTATTTGAAGTAATCAATCAATTGACAAACCTTTAGGTAGCTTGATTAAAAAAAGAGAGAGAGGGCACTAATATTGAAATGAGAGAGTTATTTACATAGACTCTTTTCCATAGGATAATCCCAGAAAAGAGATTACTACCAATTCTGTAGGAAACAGATAAAAGAGGGCACTATGAACAGCAGTACACCAACAAATTAGATAACTTAGATGAAATGGACAAATTCCTAGGAAAACAAAATCTGCAAAGGCGAAATCACAAAGAAAATTATTTTCGACCTACAGTCGGTAAGGATATTTAATTAGTAATAAAAAATCTCCTGACGAAAAAAACCCCAAAACAAAACAAAACAAAACAAAACAAAACACCCAATGGCTACTGTTGATTCCTACCAAGCATTGAAGAACTAACACCAATTCTCAAACAATTAAAAACAATTGAAGAGGAGGAAATTCTTCCTCACTCATTCTATGAGGTTAATATTATACTGATACCAAAAATACATAATGAGACTACCAGAAAGGAAACCTATTGACCAATGTCCCTGATGAATATCAATGCAAAAATCTTCAATAAAATACCAGCAAACCAAATTCAGTAGCACATTAAACGAATTATACTCTATGACCCTTCATGACCAAGTGGTGTTTATTCTTAATAAATGTAGTATAGACTAAATTAATAGAATAAAGGGGGAGCACATGATTTTCTCTAGTTATGCAGAAAAAAACATTTGACAAAAGTCAACACTCTTTCACCCAGCAAAGTAGGAATTGAAGAAAACTACCTCTATGTAAAAAAGCCATATATGAGAAACCCACAGCACACATCATAATAGTGAAAGATTGAAAGATTTTTCTCTACAATCAGGAAATAGACATGAATGCCTGCTTTCACCACTTTCATTTCAACACTGTACTGAAAATTTTAGCCAGAGCATTTGGCAAGAAAAAGAAAGGCATCCAAATTGGAAAGGAAGAAGTAAAATTATTTCTGTTCACAGATGATATGATTATATGTGTAGAAAACTAAAGATTCCACACACATAAACGTTAAAAGTAATAAACAAATTTAGCAAAGTAGCAGGATACATAATCAACATGCAAACATTAGTTGCATTTCTATATACTAACTATGAACAGACTTAAAAGGAAATTAAGAAAACAATTTCTAGGAGTATATGGAATACTCAATGTTGTTAAGAAAGATTCTCCCAGATTAGTGATTGCAAAGCATGGGATAGTGACATAGACTCTCTTGGTTTCAAATCCAGGACCTACCACTTGTTCACATATAAATTTGAGCATATCCCTCAGTCTTTCTGAACTGTATTGATTACATATGCAAAATGGATATAATAAGTCCAAATTTGCAAGGTTTATATAATGAGCAGTGAGGTCAGCTTTGTAATGCATCTGTCACAGAGCTCAGCAATGAATGAGAATCATTGCTTGAATTTTATTTTTATTATGGAAGTAAAACTTTGGAGGCTGATAGTATCTACTGTTTCATCACTACCATCAAATGCTATCCTACATTTTGTGCCATAGAAAAGTACAGAGGTCCCACCGGCCCTCTGCTGATGCACACAGGCTTTGATTAACCTTGAATCAGAGAATGAATTTGTGATGTTATTGCTACAGAGAAACTATTTTGGGTTTGCAGGTTGCCATGGCATCTGGACCCATCATGTTGGTCCCCATGTGTTTGGTGGAAAACAAGGATGAGCAGATGTCAGTGAACGAGAAAGCCTTAAAGATTCTTCACAAGATTTCTCAACCAGTGGTGGTTGTGGCCATCGTTGGGCTGTATCGCACAGGAAAATCCTATTTGATGAACTGTCTTGCAAGAGAAAAGTGTGGTGAGTGAAGTCCTGTGACAGAAGCTGTTTGCTTAACTCCAGCTGAATCTCAGCTTCTCACTACTTCTCTAGGGTCACAGGAAGGGAGATCCCACATTTCTTATTAGACACATTTTCTAATTCTAGTTCTCACCAGCAAACTTGCAACTTGACCTTTTTCTGTTCCTAATTCTTACTTCTATGTTTCTGCTTCCTATAAAAGGAAAATCTCCCAAACTAGTGCTCTCAGAGACATCTTTTCTAACCCACCAGACACTAAGCTCTTGAAGTTATGTCTCCCACATGAAATTTTGATTTCTATTACAGTGATATTCTTATTAACTAACCAACATGCTTGAATATCTGTCATCTTAAAATTTCTCTCTGGACTCCATATCTCATTATGACTACCACCTCCTTTTTTCTTTTTACTCTTCTTCAAGCTAAAATGTTTTGTCTGTCTTAATTTCTTTTCCCGATTCTACTCTCCCCACCTCTCTTTTCAGTTGACTTCTCACTGTTTTTAACCCTAACAGTCCACTGAATGCTCTTATTATATTTACCAATGAACTTCATTTTGTATGATCGATGGATGTTTCTTTGGGTCCATCTTAGTTCCCTGTCTGACATCTTATCTCATAGTTGATATCTCTCTGCTCCTTGAAATTCTTTCTTTACTCGGCTTCTGTGGCACCACACTCTTTTGGGTTTCTTTTTATCCCTGTGTCTAGTTCTCTTCAATCTCTTTACTGACCTCCAACTTTTCATCCACTCATCTGAATTGTAGGCCCTGAGATCTTTTCTCTCCTCTGTTTATACTTTCTCAGTTTGATCTCATCCAATCTCTGGACTTTAGATGCCACTTTTATTCTCATATCTCTGCAATGGATATTTCTTGCCTCAATATCTCTTCTGACATTCAGACTCATTAATCAATAACTAACTTGTTCTTTTTGAAAGTTTTCCACTTAAAGTTATGTTCACAATAAAAGTCTAGATCAATCCCCACTTTGAAACCAAACCAAACAAAGCAAAGTAACAGCACACTTTCTGCTTTCTCAATCATTTTCTTCCCAGTAGTGTACCAACCTCTAGTTTGAAATTTGATAGCCTCTAACTTGATAGCCCTCACTTAGCTTATCTCCCACATCCAATTCATACATTCCCCTCTTGTTGCTCTTACTAAATATATCTCAAATCTGTTTTTCTATTTTTATCTTACTATTTTCATTTGTTTTTAATCCTCACTGGAATACAGGCTCAGTGATTTTAGAGACAGGGGAAAGGATAGAGGTGGGGAGGGAGGACGGAGAGAGAGAGAGAGAGAGAGAGAGAGAGAGAGAGAGAGAGAGAGAGATCCATTGCCTTCCAGTGCTTGCTCCAATGGGGCGATCTAACCCACAACATAGGTATGTATGTGCCCTGACCAAGAATTGAACCCACAACTCTTAGGTGTATAGGATGACACTCCAACCAACTGAGCCACACCGACCAGGACTATTTTAAGATTTTTATTTATGAGGCTAAGTCAGTCTAATCTTTTGCCTGAAATCCTTTCTTTTTTTTTCTGAAGTGTCCTTTTTATACTTTGACCCTCTCTAATAAATTATCTTCAAAGCAGCCAAGCAAAGTTTCATCTAGCTGCTTTTAATGCCTGCCATAAGCTTGCATTATTCTTACATAAAATCCATACTCCTCAGAGGCCCACTGTGACCTAGTCTTTCCAGTACCTTATACATTTTCTCCATCACTGGTTATGATACAACCATACCAGCCTCCTTGTTGCCCTTGAAAATTGCAAGCCCTTTCCTATCTCCAGTTCATTGAACCTGTGGTTCACTCTGCTTGCAATACTTGCTTCTTCTTTACCCAGCTGGATCCTTTTATTCAAGGCTCTGAACAAATGTCCCAGTTATCAAAGAAGTCTTCCCTGCCCGTCCTGTATCATGTTGCCTCTCCATTTAAATTTAATACAATATGAACATATTTTATATAATTATATATTTACTTGTTTTTCTTTTTATATTAAAATTAAAATCAGTAGAGGAAAAACCTTACCTGGAGTCTTTGCTACAAATTTGCGGTAACAAGTATAGTGTGTAGAACATAGTAAGCACACAGTAAGTGCTTCTTTAATTGAGTAAGAGAAACATAAATCAGAATGTTTATCTTTTAGGTCACTGCTATTTTTATATGACTTTAGCTAGCCTTCATAAAAATTCTGATTAGAGCACTGTACCTTGGTGTTGCAGAATATCTTGTAGACTAGCATATCCAAATACTAAAAAGCCCATGAATATGGTTTACTGTAAAGAGAATCTGACCCTGGGAATATAAAATAAGTCATAAGAAAAATAGAGGACAACATACTGAGATCCATGGGCAGAAAATGAGAATATAGAAACAGCATCAACCACACATCAACATCTTTTCTATTCTGGTTCAATGTGGGGCTCTCAGAAGTTCTGTTTTCCCTCAAAATAGAAAAAAAGGTCAGAATAAATGTGATGTGATAATGTTTCTCTTAAAGAATGTTTTCATTGTTGCTGGGATTCCTTGAATTAGTTGTGATTCACAGCATCTTCAAAACAAGTAAAAGGTGAGATGCAGCCACAGTCCTTTATGAGGGCTTATAGAGTATGCTTATTAATTATTTATTTATTTGTTTATTTGTTATTTATCTATTTTTCCGCCCCTGTCTCTCCATAGTCCCATCCATTAAGACCAGATTTCACGTGCCTGGCTCATAAACTGGTTATAAGTTACCAGGGTCTTAGCCTTCATTGGCTATAAGACTCCAAAGAGAAGGTGTTTCTGTCTCTTTTAGCCACTGCGGTATCTCCTGAGCCTTGAACATACCCCCAATGCCAAGAACATAATGGGTGCTTAATAAATAATGTTAAATAAATTGCCCTGTTCATTCCTCAGACTATTGAAAGGTCTTGATCTAATTACAGTACATTCAACTCACTTCTTTAGGGAGTCATGATTGTTGGATGGATAAAAACCAAAGCTTTCTTATATGTAGCATACTCCTTTTCTCATCCAGTGTGTGGGTAGGGCCACATAGACATGAACAGGGATATATTTACGTTGCAAAATTGAATTAGCAGTCTGAGTAAACCAAACTTACGTGGAAAAAGTATTACTGCTAGTGAAAGTATGCGTAGATGGTATACAAACGTGGACACCCTTGAAAGAGAGAAAGCACTGTATTGTATCTTAGGGCATTTATAGCCCTGTACGTCTCATTTTGTGGCCATGGGCTTCTTGGATTCTCTGTTGTCACTCTGTGTTCCATTTGCCATTCCCTTGCAGGTTTCCCTCTTGGCTCCACGGTGCAGTCAGAAACCAAAGGCATCTGGATGTGGTGTGTGCCCCACCCCTCCAAGCCTAACCACACCCTAGTCCTTCTGGACACTGAAGGCCTGGGTGATGTGGCAAAAGTAAGGCAGGGTCACAAACAGATCCTTTTTATTCTGGATTTTCTTCTTATCTTTTCATGATCCTTTATAATTTAACTGTGGTAATCTATTCTTGAAATGCTGAAATCTAACTATATTGAATGAGGCAGACTTAGGCCTCTTTGAAACTCATTTCTGGGTTAAATAAAATAATGTGGTATATTGGATAAGATCTTTTATTTCTGAGCACTGAAATAAATAGTTTTACCCTTTGTAATAAGCCTTTATTGAGAAACTGAATTCAAGGGTTTTGAGCTGAGTTATACATTGTTTATACTACAACTAATTGCTGGCTTCTGCAATAATTTAGTCAACCAAAAATTTTTGGCTGTCTTCAAGGCTCTTCATTATTCTTCACAGGAGTTTGCTTTTGAGCTTTATCTTCTCTACCTACCTTCTGCTCTGTGCCACTCAGAACAATAACTATACTTATTGCATTCTAACTCTCATTTTGCTTCTGCAGATCTTTCTACTTGCAGGCTTGTTTCATTTCTTCAAGTCAAGATTTTATAAATCCTTTAACATCCAGCACAAAATTTTTAGGGATGCTTCATATTATAAACCCACTCTTTCTCTAACTCCAGTGTATTTTGTTCCTTTTTGACTGATCCATCATTTAAAAAATATATATATTTTTATTGATTTCATAGAGGAAGGGAGAGGGAGAGAGATAGAAAGATCAATAATGAGAGAGAATCATTGATTGGCTGCTTTTTTATTTTATATAATGGCTGTTGGTTTTACTAACATTCACTATTACTGTGTAACCTTTACATTATATTGTTGTCATCTTCATTGCATTTGTTTTTAAATGTTTGTAAATACCATGAAATAGTTATCTCAAGTGTAACAATTATATTCACCTTTGCTTCCCTATAACTAAGGAAAATATATAACATTTAGCGGTAGTTCATAAAAATTTAATTTACTTGGTTTTATTTTGAGAGTTCAATTGTGACTAGCAAAGTAGTTATTTTACAGTTCACTTTTTGTTAAATGAACATGTGGTGTCACTTATGAACTATGAATTGTTCAAAATTATTGTGTTTACTCCCACTTAGAATCAAAGAACACTTGAAGGAAAGCATAATTAGAATTCTTTTATAGGTGAGGAAACTGAGATCACAAGAAATGTCAATGTAATTGCCAAAGCTGAGATTTGCCTTTAATTCTGATTTCAAGGTTTTTTTCTTTGTACCAAACACACTATGATCCGAAATAATAAATTAAAAATGATTAATCAAATAACTGAATGAGTTTCTGAAAATAACACTCCTAAATGTTTTTTTCTAACATGTTTTCTAGGGTGATCCTAAGAATGACTCATGGATCTTTGCCCTGGCTGTGCTTCTGAGTAGCACTTTCATCTATAACAGTATGAGCACTATTAACAATGATGCCTTAGAGAAACTGCAGTATCCTTCCCAGTTTTATTGAGAAATTGATGGGAATGGAGACAAAGCTGAATTCTCTTTCCCTGTGGCTGTGTGGCCTTTGGTGGAGCAGAGGGAACCCAGGGCAAAAGACAATGTTTATAATAATTTTTTTGATGGAAGTGTAAGAATTGTGGGTAGAAAGTTCCTTTTCCTTAGCCAGGTCCTAGTTATGTGACAGAGTTGACAGAACTCATTAGGGCAAAGTCTTCTCCTAGACACGGTGGAGTAGAAGATGCCACAGAGTTTGTGAGTTTCTTTCCAGACTTTATCTGGGTCGTACGGGATTTCACCCTAGAGCTGAAGTTAAATGGTCACCCTATCACAGAAGATGAGTACCTGGAGAATTCCTTGAAGCTGATTCCAGGTAACAGGTTGGCTGGGCAGTGGATGGTCCAATACAGGGAGAGGGGGTGTATTAAACATTGTCTATTATCTCTTATATTTGCATTTGTATTTTAAGATTAGATTGAGCCCCATAGAATTGGTTTTTGGAACCTAGGTTGCTATTTGTTGGTAAGATCTAGTAACTACATAGTTAAGCTCACCCAAGAAGACAGGGGCTTAATGTAGAGTGAAAATTATTCAAAACTAAATTTCACCTAAGATAATTTATACCTTAACATTAAAATATAATGGATGCTAAAACTTTCCAAAGACCAGACACTTTTGTTCTTTATTATGCTTCTCCCTTTTTTGTTGTTGTTGATGAACGCAATGACCTATATAATTGTTGCTATCAAATCACACTGAAGTACATATTTCACTCAGTTCTTACTTTTCTCAAGGAGAAACATAAATATCTAGTGCGAGAATAGTTGGATCTTGCACAAAAAAATTTACAGCCTAAATAGACCTGATGATCTACTATCAATGCATATGTTTTCATTATATCGCTCACTTTTTTTTTTTTTTTTGTAAATTGTGGTATAATTGACATACTACGTGGGTAGAATTTTTACCTGCACTATCCAAGTGCAGGGGGAATATAAACAATGGCACTCCTGGCTCCTTCATCATGATAGGTTCTTTTAGATTTTGGGAGGCTCATATATTTTCCCTATCTTCTCTTCTCTGTATGGTCTCTCTCTCTCTTTGTTGCGCAGAAGCTCTTCAATTGTCCTTTAGTTGACTCTCAGGAGAAATTGCTCTAAATATAGGTGCACATTTAGTGTGTTCATGCACCTGCATCTTTTTCTAGTTTCTTGAGGTGTAAAGTAAAGTTGTTTATTTGAGATTTTCTTGTTTCTTGTGGTAGACATCACTATGAACTTCTCTCTTAGAACTGCATTTGCTGACTCCCATATTTTGGCCAGTTGTATTTCCATTTTCATTTGTGGTAAGGTATTTTCTTATTTCTCTTTTGACTTCTTCATTGACCCATTGGTGGTTTAGAAGCATGTTGTTTAATATCCACATATTAGTGAAATTTTTAGTTTTCTTCTTGTAATTGAAATTTTTTGTTGTTTTCCACCATTGTGGTCAGAAAAGATGCTTGATATGAATTCAATCTTTCTAAATTTGTTAAGACTTGTTTTGTGACCTAACCTATGATAGATCCCAGAGAAGTCATGTGTGCTTGAGAATAACGAGCATTCTGATATTTTGGGTAAAATGTTCTGTTTATACCTGTTAAGTCCTTCTGATTTAATGTGTCATTTAGGTGATTGTTTTTGTATTAATTTACTGTCTCCATGAGCTACTTATTGATATAAGTGGGACATTAACATCTCTTACTACTATTGTATTGCTGCCTAGTTCCCCCTAGGTCTGTTCATGATTGCTTTATATATTTAAATAGGGATATATATTCTCTGTTCTAAGTGCATAAATAACTACAAATGTATATCCGTGTGTTGGATTTATGCCATTATATAATGTCTGCCTTTTTTTGGTTTCTTATTACATTCTTTGTCTTAAAGTCTTTTTGTTTAATATCAGTCTCACTACTTTAGATTCCTTTTAGTTTCCAGTTGCATGGAATATCTTTTATCATTTCTTCACTTTCAGTCTACCATGTCCTTGCATCTGAAGTGCATCTCTTGTAGGCAGTATATAGATGAGTCATATTTTTTATTTTTATTTTTAAATACATTTTATTGATTTTTTAAAAAAATATATTTTATTGATTTTTCAGAGAGGAAGGGAGAGGGATAGAGAGCTAGAAACATCGATGAGAGAGAAATGTCGATCAGCTGCCTTTTGCACACACCCCCACTGGGGATGTGCCCGCAACCAGGGTACATGCCCTTGACGGGAACTGAACCTGGGACCCTTCAGTCCATAAGCCAATGCTCTGTCCACTGAGCCAAACCCGTCAGGGCTATTTTATTGATTTTTTACAGAGAGGAAGGGAGAGGGATAGAGAGTTAGAAACATTCTTGAGAAAGAAACATCAATCAGCTGCCTCCTGCACACCCCCTCCTGGGGATGTGCCCGCAACCAAGATACTTGCCCTTGGCCAGAATCGAACCTGGGACCCTTCAGTCCTCAGGCTGACGTTCTATCCACTGAGCCAAACCTATTAAGGTGAGTCTTATTTTTAAAAAAATTCATTTAACCTCTCTATGTTTTTTTTTTTTTTTTTTGACAAATTAGTTCATTTACATATAAAGTAACTAGAAGCCCAGCACGTAAAATCGTGCGGCCCTTCTCACCCACTCGGCCTCACCGTGCTTGCAGCCCCATCCACCCATGCTGGTCTTTGGTCGTTACAGCGTTAGGGCACAGGCCTTTTATAATATAGATTATTGATAGGTATGTACTTATTGAATTTGTTAATTGTTTTCTGGCCATTTTGTAGTTCCTCTCTTCCTTTCTTCTTTTCTTGCTACCTCTCCTTGTGGTTTGATGACTTTCTTTGTGTATCTATTATAAGTTCTTGCTTTGTCGGTACCATGAGGTTGATATATAACAGCATATTTATAACAGTCTATTTAAAGCTGATAACAATTTATGTTTGAAAACATTCTAACCTCTACATTTTTAGTCTCCCCCACCACATTTTATGTTTTTGATGTCACATTTTAAATATTTTTATCTTGGGTATTCCATAATTAATTATCGTGGTTATAGTAATTATTATTTATTTGGCCCATCTTTCCTTTTTTTTGTTGATGAGTCTGGCTGAAGGCTATCAATTTTATTTATCTTTTCAAAGAACCAGCTCTTAATTTTATTGATCTCTTACTTTCTTGTTTTGTCTCTATTTTATTTGCATCCTGACCTTTATTATTTCCTCCCCTTTACTAACTTTGGGTTTTGTTTTTTCTAATGCCTTAAGTGTAAAGTCATATTGGTATTTTGAAATTTTCTTGTTTCTTGAGGTGGGCTTGTATAGCTATGAACTTCCCTCTTAGAACTTCTGTTGCATTCCATAGATTTTGGAGAGTTATGTTTTCATTTTCACCTGTCTCAAGATAGTTTTTGGTCTTCTGGCTGATTTTCTCTTTAATTTATGGGTTGTTTAATAGCATGTTGACTAGTCTCCATGTGTGGTGGTTTTTTTTTTCCCCATTTCTTGTGGTTTATTTCTATTTATATGGTGTTTTGGTGAAAAAAGATATGTGGTATGATTTTAATCTTCTTAAATATATTGAAACTGTTCTATGGCCTAACATGTAATCTATTGTGAAGATGTTCCATATGTACTTTAAAAAATGTTTATCCTGCATACTTTGTATGAAATGTTACATAAATAACTATTAAATCCATCTGGTTTAATTTTTTGTTTGTTTAAGAACAATGTGTACTTATTGATTTTCTGTATACATTATCTATTCATTTATTTAAGTGGGTTATTAAAATCCCCTTTTATTATTGTTCTGCTGGCAATCTCTCCTTTTATGCCTATTAATATTTGCTGAATATATTAACATGCCTTTATGTTGGGTGTGTAAATATTTGTGAATGTTTTATCTTCTTCTTGGATTGACAGCTCTATCATTTTGTAATGCCCTTCTTTGTTTCTTTTTATAGTCTTTGTTTTAAAGTTTATTTTGTTTTTATCAGTTTTATTACCCCCGCTTTAAAAAAATTTTTATTTGCATGGAATATTATTTTCCATCCTTCACTTATAGTCTATATGTGTGTTTTGATCCTAAGTGAATCTTTTGTAGGCAATATTTAGATGGATCATGTTTTTTTTTATTCATTTAGCCACACTATGTCTTTTGATTAGAGCATTTAGTTAATTTACATTTAAAGTAATAGTTGATAGGTATGTACTTATTACCATTTTCTTGATTGATTTTTTGGTTGTTTTTGTAGTTCTTCTCTATTCTTTCCTTCTTTTCTTGGTTTCTTCCCCTGTGATGTTTTGCTTCCCTTTAGTGTTATGTTTGGGTTCCTTTCTCTTTATTTTGCATATCTTTTATAGTTTTTCTTTGTTACCATGAGGTTTATATACATATGTATTATAAGCTGATAGGTATTTAAGTTTGAAAACTTTAAATAGTACCTTTTTACTCACCCTCCACACTTTATTTTCAACATAATGTTTTAGATCTTTTTGTTTTGTGTATTCCCTAACTACTTAGGTATTTATATTTGATTTTGCTTTGCCTTTTAACCTTCATACTAGCTTTTTAAGTGTCTGATCCACTGCCTTTACTATATACTTGCCTTTATTTATGATATATTTCCTTACCTGTATTTTTAAAATTTATGATTGTGCTTTAAGTTTTACTTAAAGAAGACCCATGATGAATTCCGTTGTTTTTTTCTTTTTGGGGAAACTATCTATCCTTCAATCCTGAAGGTTAAACTTATCACCCTGGAGCATTCTATGTTATAAGCTCTTTCCTTTTAGCAACTTAAATATACACTGTCTCTACCTTCTGGCCTTTAAAATTTCAGTTGAAAAATTGTCTGATAACCTTATAGGGATTCCTTTTTATGATTCTAGTTGTATTCCTCTTTCTGTTTTCAAGATTCTCTTTTAACTTTTGCCATTTAATTGTAATATTTTTTGGTGTGGATCTCTTTGATTCATCTTGCTTGGAACTCTCTGTGCTTCCTGGAACTGGTTGTCTATTTCCTTCCCCAGGTTAGGAAAGGTTTTAGCCATTTACTAAAAGAAAAAAGCTTTCTATCCTTTTCTTTTATCTCCTTCTGGAATCCCTATAAAGTGAGTAGTAGTGCACTTGACATTGTCCCAGAATATTTTTAAAATATTCTTTTTTCTTTGTGATGTTCTGATTGGGTGATTTCCACTATTCTTTCTTCTGGGTACTAATCATTTCTTCTCTATTGTCTAATCTGCTTTTGATCCCCTCTAGTATATTTTGCATTTCAGTTACTATATTCCTCAGCTCTAAATGGTTCTTTTTCTAACTCTTTGCTAAAGTTCTAAATGAGTTCCTCTATTCTTCTCCCAAATCCAGTGAGCATCCTTATGACTGTTAATTTTAATTATTTTTTGGGCAAAATACTTATCTCCATTTCATTAGGGATTTTTCCATTTTTCTTTTTTTCGCCTTTTGGAATATATTCCTCTAGCTTCTCCCTTTTGCTTGACTTTCTGTCTTTGCTTCTAGGAATTAGATGAAACAGCTATCTCTCCAGTCTTTAAGGAGTGACCTTGTGTAGGAGTGAGTTCTGTGTAGATTGTATGAGTTGGATGCTTTGGCAGGTCAGCTGAAGTGGGTCTGTGCAGTGCCTGGGGTCCTCTGGATGTCTGGCTGGCTGATGCTTCAGCAGGAACTGGCTGAGTGATTCAGCATGCAGGGCTTCAGGGGTGCCTGAGGCTACAGCAGATTATGGCTGAGGCAGCTTGAGACGTGGGTCTCTGGAGTACTTTAGAGAGCTCGCTGGTAGGGCCTACAGTGGGCACTGGCTAAGGTCATTCTGAGAAGGGGGCTGTTGGTACTCTGGAAAACCAACTGTCTGGGGCTGCAGTGGACATTTGCTGAGGTAACTCTGGCTGCATGACTCTGGATGTGCCTGGAGGTGGGGGGTGCCTAGTCAGGGCTGCAGCAGTGCTGGCTGTGGTAGCCCTGGGGCATGCCCTGTAGGCTTTGCCTGCTTGCTAGAGCTCTTGTTTGAGCTCTGCCTCCACTATCTATAAGGAGGGTAATGAAGGGTAACATAAACAATGGTGCTGGCTAGCAACTCTGATCCCAGAGAATTCCCACAGATCCTGGAGAGTTCATGCAGTTCCCAATACATTTGACAGGCATCTAGTCATTAGTAGATTTTTTAAATGTACAGTCTAAGTACTTTTAAAATCACCTTGTGTTTTTTTCTGTGCCCCAGAGGAGGCATGTCTGCCTATGTGATCCCCGCAATGATATCCCTCCTTACTGCAGGTCTTCCTGTCTGGAAAGGGTTCACATGGATACCACCTTCTCTCTATGATCCCTCTCATTTTGCTGTGAAAAAGTTATTCAATCAGCCCTCATTTCTTCAGGAGGAATTGCTCTATATGTAGGTGTATATTTGTGTGTCCGTGTGAGGAGGTGAGTTTAGACTTTTTCTATGCCACCACCTTGAAGCCCTCTCTCGTTCCTTTTGTTGCTCTGATTGGGTGAGTTCCTCTTCCTTGTCGTCAAATTCACTTATTTTTCTTCGGCTTCATCTAGTTTGCTGTTGAACCCTTCTACTATATTTTTCAGTTTAGATATTATATTCTTCAGCTCTATAACTTCTGTTTGGAACTTTTTAATATCTCATACCTCTTTGTTGAAGTTCTCACAGTGTTTTCTCTATTCTTCTTTCGTTTGGTGGGCATCTTTATGACCATTACTTTCAACTTTTTATTGGGTAAATTACTTATCTCCATTTCATTAGGTTTTTCTTCTGAGGTTTTATTTTGATATCACATTTGGAACATACTCCTGTGTTTCCACATCTTGATTGACTCTCTCTATTGGTTTCTATACTTTAGATGAAACCACTACCTCTCCTGTTCTTGAATTAGTGGCCTGGTATAGATGAACCTTATTGTTCAGCCTGCCCTTGCTCTGGCTTGTTTCTCAATCCTTTGTGATTGTCCAAGCAGCTTATTTTTGTTTTTAATGCTCCCGTTAGTTTAGGGTGTGACATGACCTGTCAGTGTCCCAAAGGGAAGGCTGCACCCAGATTCAGGTTGATTGGAAGTCAGATCTTCAGGCAGCAGATTTTTTTAAATGCAATCCTACGGGACTTCAAGCATAAGCCCTGAGGCCACCAGAACCAGATGATCTGTAGGTGTTTGCTGGGCAGTAGTCCCCAAAATTGGGGCTCCAGACAAAAGTCTAAGCTTCTTTCTGGGAGATGCTAATAAGCTGTAGCAAGGCAGAGAGACTACAAAGATGGTGTCTCCCAACCTCTGTTCCCTAAAAGTATAGCCTCTAATTGTGCCAAAAATGATTTTTGCTCTTATGGCAAAAGCTCCAAGACAAGAAAGTTTTTTTCAAAAATACTGGGTGTGTGTGTTTTAATCTTCTGTCTGTATAGTATCCTGGGCGTGCTGGCCTGCCACAAACTGTCTCTCTGATTTGTACAGTCTCATGGGACACAGGAACACAAGAACCCCTGGCTAATGCGTCTAGGCTAGTGGTCGGTAAACTCATTAGTCAACAGAGCCAAATATCAACAGTTGACTCGCCCAGGCCT
The DNA here is from genome assembly GCF_963259705.1 of Myotis daubentonii. Classification (NCBI taxonomy): domain Eukaryota; kingdom Metazoa; phylum Chordata; class Mammalia; order Chiroptera; family Vespertilionidae; genus Myotis; species Myotis daubentonii. The sequence continues at coordinate 151,893,938 of NC_081842.1, forward strand.
AAAACCGACTTCAAAATAGACTCGCCCAGGCCTAAAACTGACTTCTGCGCATGGGCCACGAAGTTTCAATCGCAGTGTACACGCGCCCGCATGTGGTATTTTGTGGAAGAGCCACACTCAAGGGGCCAAAGAGCCGCATGTGGCTCTTGAGCTGCAGTTTGCCAACCACGGGTCTAGGCAATCAAGGGGTATCCCCTGTGTGGCAATCACAAAAACCAGGGTACAAAATGTAAAAAGTGGGTCATGGAACACATTTAAAAACTCTCTTCCAAGAGATGCTGGTGCTCTGGAGTGTGGCAGAGGAACAATATAGTACCTGCCCTCTGACTTCTCCGGAGAGGATTACAGTCAGCCCTTAGTTGTTTGTTTCATTAGAAACCTGCCCCTCATACTGCAGCTTGAATGTAAGCTACCAGGTCTCTCGCAGAAAGACTCAGCTCCTGGGTCTGTTGTCTTTTGCTGTGCCCTGGCAGTGGTAGTTGTTTAAGGACTCTTTCTCCCTGGGACACACATGTATAAGCCCGCTGGCCACCATTACCAGGAGATACAGAGGTGTCCCCTGGCAGCAACCACAAAAATCAGGACACCAGACAAGGTTATATGATCCTTTCTGGAAGATACCAGTAAGCTAGAATAAGGCAGAGGAATAATATAAAGAGGAAGAATATAAATATAAAGAATATAAAGATTGTCTCCATTCCTTGAGAGCACCTCCATAGTAAGTGTGCCAAACCAGAAGCTTGGCCCTCAGGCCGAAGTTCCTGGACAAGCAAAGAAGACTCTTCAGAAAGACTAGCGGTGTGTTTCAGTCCATCTCAGCAGTGCCCTAGAGTAGCAGTGTGCCAAGAACTGTCTCTTCAATTATTACAGTGCCCTGGGACCCAGTAACTTAAATCCCCTCACCTCCAAAGCCAGACAATCATGGGGCATCTCCTGGATGGCAGGCTCAAAAATTGGGTCACAAAGCATAAAAACCAGAACAGCAGAAATGTTTATGAGCTCTGTCCTGGAGATGATGGTAGTGTGGAGCACAGCAGAGGGAGAATACAAACATATTGTCCACTGGAAAAAGGAAAATAAACAAAAAGAGAAAAAATGATGGTACCCATTGGCTTTAGGAAGGTAGAGGGAGAATAGGAAGATGGCATTCACCAGCTTCTATCCCCAGAGAGTATCCTAGCAGCTCCTTTTCCTTCAGACCAATGCTTTAAAGTTTTGCAAATAATTATTTTTCTCTTTTCAAAGAGTTTCTGCACTGAGCCCTGGGGTGGGTGAGTCTGCATGTGAACCCTTTAAGAACTCACCACAGCCCCATGTGTCTTGTGGTGTGAGCCCTGCTTGTTTTCAAAGCCAGATGTTCTGGGTCTCATCTCAAGTGCTGCTCTTAAACATTGGGGTGCCTGATGTGAGATACAAACCCTTCACTCTTCAGGGAGAAGCTCCAGGTTTAGAGTTCCTTCCAGACCATGGGTCACTGTGCTGGGGATGTGGCTTATGGTGAGATTGTATCTCAGCTTTTCTACCCACTTCAATGTGGTTACCATTTCATTTGCCCATTGTAAAGGGATTGCTCCACCAGTTTTTAGTTTGTTTGTTTGTTTTTTCTCCCAGAAGAAATCGCTCCATACATAGCTGTAGTTTCAGTGTGTCTGTGGGAAGTGAGTTGAGGATCTGCCTACATCGCCATCTTAAACTGGAACATTTTTTTAAAATTATTACTGAAAACAGCCAGATTCTCCATTTTACTTTCCTCATCATATCCTCCTTTGTATGCCAATATATTTATTCACTTTGACACTATTTTAAGTAAATAACTTATTTTAATTAATTGCATTTACGTAGGTGAGTACTCGACACAACCAATGTGTTTTTGGAGTAGTGGTGAGTTTTTCAGATTACATTTATGTAGAGTTTAGTCTTTAGATTTTCTGCAAAAAAATAGCTACTCTAATTTGTAGTATGTGAATTCAATCAATGCAGTTTTTCTTAACTGAGCAAGTTGTCATATGTCCTATGTTAATCATTACTCCATTGTCATTGTAACTTCTCTTTATTTTGTTCCTACAGTTTACTTCCAACATGGATTGGAGTAGACCAGAAATTGAAATTTGACCATTATTCATTAGATAAACATTTGATAATCCAATCACCATGTTTGATTTTGTGGATACCAGCCATAAATTTCTTTTTCTTGGCCATATGTTTCCTAAAATTTCTCTTCAGTAACATGTCATTCATATGAGTTTAATTTGTAATGTGTATGAATATGTTAAAGGAGTTCTATGAGCATAGAAATCACCAAAGATCAAAAATTCCCAGTCATAAAAATATTTAGCTGTCTTGTCCCAAGACTGTGCTGACTGTAACTATGCTTTCCTTTTCCTCAGGTTTAAATCCAAAAGCTAAAATTTCCAACATACCCAGGGAGTGTATCAGGCATTATTTTCCAAAACGGAAGTGTTTTGTCTTTGACCGGCCAACACAAGACACAAGTCTCCTAGCCAAAATTGAGAATATTTTGGAAAGCCAACTGGATCCTAAATTCCGGCAACAATCAGATAATTTCTGTTATTATATCTTCACCCATGCAAAGACCAAGACCCTCAGGGAAGGAGTCAAGGTCACGGGGAATCGTGAGTCTTCTTTTCTAAAACCATATTTCTGAGTGGCCTCATATGTGTTAATTATTTAATTACTAGAGGTCCGGTGCACAAAATCCAGTGGGATCAGGCCTAAACCGGCAGTCAGACATCCATCTTACAATCTGGGACCTTTGGCTCCTAATTGCTCACCTGCCTACCAGCCTGGTCACTCCTAACTGCCCCACCCCTGTCAGCCTGGTCACCCCTTACTGCCCTCCCTGCCAGCCTAGTCTCTACTCACTCCCCCACGTGCCAGCCTAATTGCTCACAGCTGCCCCCCCTGCTGGCCTGGTTGCTCCTGCCTCCCTGTCAGTCTGGTCACCTCTTACTGCCCCCCTGCCATCCTGGTTACCCCTAACTGTGCCCCCCAACAGCATGGTCACCTCTGACGGCCCCCCCTCCTCCCACCAGCCTGGTCATCCCACGCAGTCTGCTGTTCAATTGTTTGGTTGTCCCTCACTAACCCCCCTGCTGGCCTGGTTGGCCCACGCAGCCTGCTTGTTCAGTCATTTGGTCGTCGCTCACTAACCCCCTGGCCGGCCTGGTCGTAGGGCCTGAGGGTCAATTTGCATAATGCCTCTTTATTATATAGGACTAGAGGCCGGGTGCACAAAAATTTGTGCACTTGGGGGGGAAAGGGGGTCCCTCAGCCAGGCCTGTGCCCTCTCGCAGTCTGGGACCCCTCGGGAGATAACGACCTGCTGGCTTAGGCCTGCTCCCGGGTGGCAGAGGGCAGGCCAAATCCCTAGGTGCAGCTCCTGCTCGGGCACAGAGCAGGGCTGATTGGGGAGTTGGGGCACTGCCCCCTGTCATGCACAGAGCAGGGCGGATCGGGAGGTTGCGATGCCACCCTCAGTCATGCTCAGGGTAGGGCAGATTGGGGGGTTGGAGCACCGTCCCCTGTCACACTGAAGGCAGGGTCGATGGGGAGGTTGTGGCGCCACCCCCGTCACACACAGAGCAGGGCCAATTAGGGGGTTGGGGCGCTGCCCCCGTCACTCACAGAGTAGGGCCCATCAGGGGGGTTGGGGCTCCATATCCTGTCATGCACAGAGCAGGGCCTATCAGGGGGTTGAGGAGCTCCCCCCTGTCACTCACAGAGTAGGGCCAATAGGGGAGTTGGGGCACCGCCCCGTCACACACAGAGCAGGGTGGATCAGGGGGTTGGGGCGCCGCACCCTGTCACACTCAGGGCAGGGCCGATAGGGAGGTTATGGCTCTACCCCGTCACACACAGAGCAGGGCCCATGGGGGGTGGTTGGGGCGCCACCCTTTATCACCCACAGAGCAGGGCTGGTCAGGGGGTTGGGGCGCCGCCACTGTCACACTCAGGGCAGGGCCGATGGGGAGGTTATGGCTCTACCCTGTCACACACAGAGCAGGGCCCATGGGGGGGGGGTTGGGGCGCTGCACCCTGTCACACACAGAGCCGCAGAGCAATCAGGGGGTTGGGGAGCTCCCCCATATCAGGCACAGAGCAGGGCTGATCGGGGGGTTGGGGTGCCTTCCCCTGTCACAAACAGAGCAGGGCGGATAGGGAGGTTTTGTCCCTGCCCCCTGTCACACAGAGAGCCGCCGGGTGATCAGGGGGTTTAGGCGCTGCCCTCTGTCACGCTGATCCCGGTGCCGGGAGGCCTTGTGCTTCCGCTGATCCCAGTGCTGGGAGGCATATTACCCTTTTATTATATAGGATAGAGGCCTGGTGCATGGTTGGGGGCCGGCTGGTTTGCCCTGAAGGGTGTCGTGGATCAGGGTGGGGGTCCCCACTGGGGTGCCTGGCCAGTCTGGGTGATTGGCTGAGGGCTGTTTTCAGGCTGGCAGGTGACTGAAGCTACCAACCACTCCTTTTTTTCTTTTTTTTTTCTTTTTTATTCTGGGCCAGCTTTAGCTCTGAGGCTTGGCTCCAGCTCTTAGGCCTATGTGGCTGAAAGCAGGTATCTGGTTTGTATGGGTTCCATAATCAAAACACTGTTTCAACTCCAGCTCTGAGATCCCGGCTGGCTCAAAGCCAGTTTCTGGGGTTTTGTTTAGCTTCTATATTTGTAACAATGTTTCAAACTGCAAGCTCAGAGGCCAGCAAGGCAGGCGGAGAACGTTGGAGTCCTCTGTCACTGAAGCAAGCAAGCCTCATGTTCGCTTCAAGCTGCCTGGCTGCCGGCTGCCATCTTGGCTGGCAGTTAATTTGCATACCACCCTGATTAGCCAATGGGAAGGGTAGCGGAGTGACACCAATTTGCATGTTTCTCTTTTATTAGATAGGATAATATGTGTTTTTCAGTAATTTTGTTTTATTTTATATAAAAAATGTGTACTTATAAATATTCATACTCCATAGAGATATGTGTATGTGCTTTTTAATTATCTCTTGTCATGTGATTAACTAATCCTTTCTGAAAGCTCCCAATATTATCACTTATATCTTGGTATCCCAGATTTAAGAAGAACCCCACCACTGATAATAAAACCACTAACTGGGTATAAAAACAGAGTATGTTGTATTTTCAGGGGAAGTCTAATATAGTAAGTGTTTTTTCTCAAAGAGACTTCTTGGGAGTTTAAACCAGCCCAAAATAAATACTTGTTTCTGAGTACCTGAAATCTATTGAAAGCTTAAGAATTAGGAACAATTATTATCCGAATTATTTTTCCTATCTCTTTACCTGTGTAGTATATTTTTCTTTTATTTGTGTAATTTATAATAATTATTCAGACACCTCTGATTATGTTAGATAAAGGTAGGTATTTAACCCTTTTTTTGTGATGTCCTGTAGAACACTAGAATAATGAATAATGAATAAATGTGAAAATGAAGGTGTGATAGAAGTAGGTGTGTGTGTGGTTTCAGAATTATAATATCAGATTCTTGGATCTCATTGAGTGATAAATTTATATTGATCCCTGTTTCCTATTTTATTCAGGGTTGGGGACTCTAGTGGTGACTTATGTAGATACCATCAATAAAGGATCAGTGCCTTGTTTGGAGAACGCGGTGACAACTCTAGCCCAGCTTGAGAACTCAGCGGCTGTGCAGAAGGCAGCTGACCACTACAGCGAGCAGATGGGCCAGCGAGTGATCTTTCCCACAGATACGCTCAAGGAATTGTTGGACCTGCACGCAGTCTGTGAGAGGGAAGCAATTGCAATCTTCCTGGAGCACTCCTTCAAGGATGACCAGAGGGAGTTTCAGAAGAAGCTCACGGTATTTTGTCTTGGTATTTGTCCTTACTAATTCTTGCCCTTCTGGGATGATGCCTTCAGTTCTACAGATTCATCTCATAGCTCATCTCCTATTCAGCATAAAGTAGTCTGCATTTTCCAGAGAGGGAGAATATTTGCTTCTTTTTTTCTTCAAACTCAGGAAAGATATTAAAGATCTGTCTGATCTCTCAAGAAAACCAGCATTGGTTTCTCCTTCAGTGAATTGTGGCATGATTCCTGACCTCCTCAAAGTCATTTCTGAGCTGGTTAATCTCCAGGTATATGCACTCCTATTTTAGACACTTGATTTCCTTAGCATACTCTCTTAACAGGTAATTATTTATATTATTTTAGTTGTATCATTTTTATCAAAGATAGATTCACAGGATACTACAGTTACTAGGAACTACAAAGAATATATAATGCAATCTCAACATTTCACAGGTGAAGATGAAGCCCAGGGAGGTTAAGAAGCTTTAACAGGGTCTTGTAGAGAGTTTTCAGAGTTGGAAATAAATTTGATTCTTGCTACATTGACTGGATGCTTTTATTAAGAGGACCACAGAGTACCCAGCTAATAAACTCTTTGGAATTTTATCTTCTATGTTCCTTTCTCTGGTGACACCCATCTACATTCCCATACAGGAAATCATAAAGAATAAGAAGGAGAGTTTATTGCTGAAGAATGAAGAGGCTTCTGAGAAATATTGCCAATATGTACTTGATCAGCTTTCAATGGCCCTAATGGAAAGTATTTCAGATGGAACTTTCTCTGTTTCTGGAGGGCACAAGAAATACAGGAGAGCAAAGGAAAGGATTGAACGGCGATATTGGGAAGTACCCAGAAAAGGAGTGAAGGTTAGAATTAAGGGGAACATAGGGATACTACAGATTAAAGTCAAGAGGGTCTCCTGAAAATATGATAGCACAGCACCAGTTGTGGGTAATATGAGAGTATGGGGATAGCATGACTGCTTTAGCTTTTAAGGTCCACTATTTGCTCTTTCTTCCTAAGTAGAGTAGAAATGTCCATCCTCAAAAATGAGTATAAATTTCTGAAATTTATGAGAGAGAGCAGAAATTATGCATTTCATTGTCTAACAACATGACATTTAGTGTACTATGTTTTGAGGCTTTATGATGGAAAGCTAGAATCTTTGCACTCAAACTGATTAAAGTGAGAAAGTCAAATAAATGGACAATTATATACAGTGGTAACATGTATGTACCTGTGACTCTGGGGTACACTGGTGATGGTAATAAATGTAGTAATAACAATACAATTAACATATCAAATTACTACTAATAGTTACTACTTATTGGCAGAATATTAAGCTTTTTCTCTTAACATTTTAATTTGACCATCCAAAATGTTATGAAACATTTATTTTCTTACCCACATTTTATAGATGTGAATTAGGAGGCACAGGTAGGTTATATAATTTGCTTAAAGTTGCACATGTAGCAAGTGCCTAGGGAGAACAGCAACATAGATTAGAGTCTACATTTCACATAGGGCATATCCTATATAATCCTATATAATAAAAGCCTAATATGCAAATCAACCTAACAGCAGAAGGACCAGTGTAATGACCAGTTGCTATGATGTGCACTGACCATCAGAGGGCAGATGCTCAATGCAAGAGCTGCCCCCAGCCCTCAGGTCACAGGCCAGCCAAGGCGGGTGCCAGTCGGGCACCCCCCCCCCCCCCCGTCACCTCACAGATCAGCCCTGATTGCCTAGGGACCCTACCCGTGCACAGATTTTGTGCACCGGGCCTCTAGTCCTATATAATAAATGGCTAATATGCAAATCAACCAAACAGCGGAACAACCAGTTGCTATGAGGTGCACTAACCACCAGAGGGCAGATGCTCAATGCAGGAGCTGCCCCCTGGTGGTCAATGTGCTCCCACAGGGAGAACACCACTCAGCCACAAGCTGTGCTCATGGCTGGTGAGTGCAGAGCGGGTGTCGGGAGCCTTTCCCACCTCCATGGCAGAGCTAAGGATGTCTGACTGCCAGATTAGGCCTACTCCCGCCATCAGTTGGACATCCCTCAAGGGCTCCCAGACTGTGAGAGGGTGTAGGCCTTGCTGAAGGCCCTCCCCCTTCGAGTGCACAAATTTCATGCACTGGACCTCTAGTCGTCTATAAAATCTTCCCAAAGACGAGGGGATGTAAAGTTTGAAATATTTGTACATGTTGTCTGGGTTGAATGTTATTCAAAGGAAAGAGCTGCAAATTCATAACAGAACCAAAGTTGTTATGGGTTTGTGCAACAGCACATAATTCTGACTGACTGACCTTGAGCATGTGGAATGAAGTAGTACTGGAAGAGGGAATGGAGGAAGACATGGAGAGTCTTTGGTTACAGTAAAGTGCTTGGACTCTTTGTAGAGGATCTTGGAGCATTTTAAACAAAAAGTAAAAATGACACATATGGACTTATTTGCACAGAACAAATCTCCTTAGTGGAACTCTAAGTTCTTTGTCCCTTCTTGTGTCCTCAGGCAACAGAGGTCTTCCAACGCTTCCTGGCATCACAGGTATCAATAGAGAAATCCATCCTGCAGGCAGATAAAGCCCTGACCCAAGGGGAGAAGGCCATAGCAGGTATGGGGCATAATGCAACTCTCAGTGAGGTGGCATTTCCTGCAGTGCTCTCTGACAGATCACATTAAGATCTTTCCAAAACAACAATTTTTTCCTTCTGTGGAATTCACATTCTGCCAAATCTGAACATAACAAGCAGAGTGTGGTTGTATGTCAACCAGACAGTCAAGGTCTTTTCCATTACATTATCAAACCTGCTCTTGATGGTGTAGCAAATGGGTGAAATCTGAGATTCCTCACCTCTTTCAAATTTGATTTGTTCTCTAATCTCAAAATGTTAGAGTTCAGGCCTGATCTTATACTTTCTTCTTTTTCTAAAATTGTCATGGGGCAGAGGAGCGGGCCAAGAAGGAGCAAGCTGAGAAGGAACAGGAGTGGCTAAGACAGAAGCACAAGGAGCAGCAGCAGCAGATTGAGGCGCAAAATAGGAGTCTGGAGGAAAACATAGTCCAACTGAGAAAGAAGCTGGAGAAGGACAGAGACGAGGCTCTGAGAGAACAGACAAGGATACTGGAACACAAGCTGAAGGTAAGTCTGGCCATGGCCTCAATAGTTGCTCATGGTCATCACCCTGGTAAATGAGAAAGGAATAGGTGAAAATTAATACAAAACTAAAAAGAAAACAACTACTGCTATTTACTGCATTTGATTCACCAAAAGTACCAAATCCTGGATTTCCAAGAGACCCATGAGTTTTCCTCCACACCGAGACTCTGGAGAGGCCAAGATGACCTTGGGTCCTCCAAGTCCTTGGAGAATATGAATAGCCTCCCCGAAGTTCAAGTGTCTACATTAGTGGGATTCTAGGGTGATCTCATGAAGCCGTAATTAAACAAGGTTTTTAATAGATTATCAAGTAGATATTCTAACCAGATGTTGTTTTTAATATAAGCAGCAACTGGGCACTTCACCAAGATTACTGTCAATTATCCAGAACTCTACTACCAGCAAAGACCCTGATTTGGGCCCATGCTGGCCTAAAACTATCAGATATATCTAGACGTAGACATATGGGGAACTGACACATTCTAAACCTGCTTCGGTTGTCTCCAAGTATGGATAGTTTGCCTAAGTCACCACATAGCATTGGGAGAATTCTCTTTTTTCTCATCTAGAAGTGTTTACATCAGATTTTTTGATCAGCTTATATGTTCCTATTATTATTTCTACAATATGGGGGACCATGCCATTTGTACAAGTGGAATAATGGTTCTCTCTTAATCCATACTTTTGGTTGGAACACATTATTGCATTGTTCTTCATGCCTGGCTAAGTAAGGTTGAAACCTATCCTTCCTCTCATTGATCAGGTCTAACCCAGAAGATACTGTCTGCTCCAAATATTATCCTCTAATAATATAATTAGAGAGACTACTTTTATGTAGAAAATAAAGAAAATTTAATAACATTCTTACATATAAAATTTTACTATTTAGAAATTGGGATTTTCAAAAGTTTACTTTTCCCTCTCTCCATACCCTTTATTTTAGATCCAAGAGGAATTGCTTAACGAAGGATTCAAGAAGAAATCTGATGAGATGGAGGCAGAGATAAATCGTCTGAAAAATTTGATTGAAAGTACTAAAAAGGATAAAACTCCCTTGATTGCACGGGCCCTGGACACACTTGCTGATGAACTCTCTGCAACCCTAGCTATCCCTGGTAAACTAATTGGCAAGGGTCTGAATGCTCTGAGCTCACTGTTTAAATAAGATTAGTTTTCTTTAAAGAAAATTATAGAATGTGCATATATGCTCTGCCCTATTTTTGGTGTGTATGGTTTTTAATTTTACAAAAGTTTTAAACATAAAAAGTGCCTACTAGAGGATTTTAGTGCCTGACATACATTGATAGATTGAGAGTTGGTTTTATTCATTTAAATTGAAAAACAAGCATCAATTTATAACAGACGTTGGCAAAATTGGCCTACAGGCTAAACCTATCCTGCTGCCTGTTATTGTAAATAAAGTTTTATTGAAATATCACCGCATGCATTTATTTACATATTGTCTCTGGCTACTTTTATACCACAACAGTAGAGTGAAGTAGTAGGAGCAATCACTGTATGACCCACCAAACCTAAAAGAATTCCTTTTAGACACTTTATAGAAAGGGTTGCCACCCTCTAGTTTAAGAGGTAGAAAAAGACCATATTTGCAGTTGAACAAAAATTGCCTTTTAAAAAACATCAATAATGTTACTGAAAGTCACAAAAGAAGAAATATACATTCAAGTCAATTCTTGATATAGCATGTTCACTTTTACGAAATACATGTGCATAATTATATTACACAATCTCACACACACACACACACACACACACACACACACACAGAGAGAGAGAGAGAGAGAGAGAGAGAGAAAATCCATTGCAGCATTATTTGTAAGGGAAAGATTGGTAATATAAAGTTTAGTATATACATGAACTGGAATTCTAGGTAACCATTAAATAACTTGACAATGGAGATTATATATCCTATATAATAAAGAGGTAATATGCAAATTAACCCTCATACCTTCACAAGATGGCTGCCTATGACCAGACTGGCAGGGGGGTTAGTGAGGGATGACCAAATGACTGAACAGCAGGCTGTGTGGGGCAACCAGGCTGGCAGAGGGGGGGGTCTGTGAGGGGTGACCAAGCTGGTAGAGGGGGGCAGTTGCGGGCAACCAGACTGATGGGGGGGCAGTAAGAGGCAACCAGGCTGGTGGGGAGGCAGTTAGGGCTGACCAGGCCGGCAGGGGGAGTTAGTTGGGGGCTGACAGGTGGGGCAGTGAGCAGTGACTAGGCTGGCAGGTGGGCAGTTAGAGGTGAGCAGGCCGGCGGGGAAGGGGGCAGTTAGGAGCGACTAGGCCAGCAGGGAGGAGGCAGTTGGGGGCAACTTGGCCGGCATGCAGAGGCAGTGAGGGGAGATCAGGCCAGCAGGGGATGGCAGTTAGGGGTGACCAGGCAGGCAGGCAGATTAGTGATTAGGAGCCAGTGGTCCAGGATTGTGAGAGGGATGTCCGACTGCCAGTTGAGGTCTGATCCCCAGAATTGGGCCTAAACCGGCAGTCAGACATCCCCTGAGGGGTTCTGGATTGGAGAAGGTGCAGGTTGAACTGAGGGAACCCCCTTCCTCCCCACCCTCATGCACAAATTTTGTGCACTGGGCCTCTAGTGCTAATATAAAACCTTTAAAATATGTTTTAAGGTGAAAAAATTAGGTGCAAAATAGTGGGTATAATATAATTTATATAGAAATTACTGAAAACTACTGACATGGGTGGGATTAAGAGTGGGAGGGATCCATAGTTTTTATTATAGCTTCCATCTTTTGATTTTGAAAAGGAAGTTTGTATTTCCTATTCATAAATAAGAAAGAACATGTAAAATATGATACTATTAATAAACCCTAATAGAAATGTAAAATTGACCATGAGATGATAAATTGTTCATTGATTCTAGAAATGACATCAGCCTGTTCAATGAAGGGCTTAAGGCTAAGAATCAGAGCACTGGAAAACACAAAATTTCCATCCTAATGTTTTGATGTTGGCTTTGGTTTTTTAATCCCTATATGTACTTCAAAACTAAGGTATAAAGTTTTTAGTGATTCTTTCAAATCTCAGTGAGAATGTCCTCTAATTTCTATTTCTGAATCACAGCTTTAAGATATTAAAATCTTCCCTGGCCAGGTAGCTCATTTGGTTGAAGCATTGTCCCCATATGCCAAGATTGCGGTTAGATCCTGGTAGGGCACATATGGTAAGCAATCAATGAATGCATAAACAACAAATGGAACAAAAAATGAGTCTCTCTTTCTATCTACAATAAATAAATAAACATTGCAAATAACTGAAGACACCAAACATGAAATCGTCACTAGATTAGAAAAAAAAAATGTTAGAACCAGAATTACCAAAAAATAAGAGCATATACTGGTGGTGAGAAGGATCCTTTTATCTTCAGATATGATCTCACTTATATGTGGAATCTAATGAACAAAATAAACTGATTAATGAAATATAAACAAAGGCATAGATACATGGAACAGACTGACAGTTGTCAGAGGGGAGGGAGGAGGATGGGCCTGGATGAAAGAAGGTAAAGGGATTAGCCAAAGAACACATATGCATAGACACAGACAGCAATGTGATAATGGCCAGAGTGACGTGGGCTGGGGGCTAGGTAAAGGGGGAGAAAATAGGGACATCTTTAATAGAGTCAACCATAAAAAATAAAATTAAATTCAATGGTGGCCTCTCTATTGTATGCCAGTGCAGGTGGTCCAATGTGCTACCATTGCAGAACTGGACTCCTGCTAGTATTGGAGATGAGAGATCCTAATGCAGTATGGCCAGGTATTGACACTTAAATATCAGAAGCCCAGTTGATGCAGTGATAGTTGAGCACTGAGGCTGGAGTGACAGCCTGCTAGGCCTTACCATGGAAGATTCAAAAGATGATGAGTAGAACATGGTCAAGAGGGATAGGGAGAAAATAATGAAGTCAAGGATGATTTATGAGGAGGCTATTGATTTATAGACTCAATAAATTGTTACAGTCCCTTGATCTGAGCCAATTTCATACCTCAAACCTCTCACCTGGAGGAAGGTGTTCCTTAAGAAAGAGATGCTGGGTCCTTAGGAAGAAGGACCCAGGAACTCCAGGAGAAGAAATGAAAATGATTCCTCCTGCCTTCCCTCTGAGGGACCACCGGCCATTTACTCAGGTCCCTATATACTGGAGAAACAGGAATATTCAAACATTTAAGAAATACTGACTCAGGATCTAACTTGTCATTGATACCCAGATACTGGATAGATTCATAGACCTATTAAAGTAGTAACTCGTGAGTCCAGCTAATCACTGAGTCTTTGCCCAATTACAACTAATTAGGATCTATTATTTATTTCCAATTGGATAGTAAAGTTCATCTGAGTACAGCTTGTCATTTTTCTGCTCATCCCCTCAAAATATGTTTAGGCATGGAATGTGTGCTAAATAAGTTTTTGTTGTAAAGTCAAAGGGATGATGCATACATGACTGCTTTCAATTGCAAGAATTACATGCATGCCTCAAATGTTGGAGAAGGTGATAAGTAACTTGAATTTTAGAAACTTGGTTAAGGCGATTTATAAACTAGAAGTATAAAAGAAACTTTTCTGAAGTCTCCTTCTCTGTGACATTGGGTGTTATAGTATTTGCCTCTGTGAGAATGTTAACACCTCTGTACTAGAGAGTTTGAATTACTTTATTCAGCTGTGATTCCAAGTGGTCAGAAGAAAGAATGGCTTATTTTTCTAAGAGAAAAACCATACAGTAATTTATATGTGACCAATAAATGGTATGGTTCAACACATTTGACTCATTGACAAGATCACAATCTGAGTTCAAAGACGTTTTCTACGAACCCAGGCAACACGTTTCAATCTTATCAGAAGTCAAAGAATTTCCATCCAGAGGATCAAGACATTTGTAGGCCAAGCAGACTTAAGCTGAACCTTTCTGGTACTAAGGAATTTCCCTGTGGGCCTTCCTCCACCTGCAGTACCCCTCTCCCATCTCTCATCATAGACTTCGACTCCAGTCCAGGACCTCCAAGTAACTCTCCTCTTTCTACACCTATCAAAGACATCCCAGCAATTCCTGGCATCCCCAAAGCAGAGATTTATGTGCTTTATCCTATTCCAGAATTATTTTCAAACAGTCCACCCACACACCTGGAGTAGATTCTTCCTTTTGCCTACTAAACCAACCTATTTATCCCATGCTTCCTTATCCAATGACCACTCGTGTACACCTACAGCTCCCACAGCGGGTCTTCCAGATGAAGTAAGTCCTCCACAGGTTGAAAGCCTAGGGTTCCAAAGTGATGATCTCCAGTTTCAGTATTGTTGGCAGGACTGTGCCTTTTCAAGTCCATTTTGGAAAGAAGAAGGCAATCATTGCTTCAGAGATCATCTCATGCCAGTTCCTTGAGGTCCTGTGACAACATAATGGTACACTTTCTGTTCCATCCCAGTGGATCAAGGCTCTCTGGACCATGAACCTCCAGAGGAAGAAGTCCCTGAAAGCCCAAATGAACTGGCGGACATGTCTGGGGAGTTCTCATGAACCTGAATCTGAACCCCTCATACAGGTCACTGTGGGATCAGCAAAATATGAGTGCCTACCGTGGTATGGAATGTAGACCGGCTTCCTGATAAACATTGAAATCCTGATCATCCCATTGTTTGTCATACAACCTAGAACTTGGATCATACCAAGAAATTTCCTCTGATTGGTATCCATTTGCTACTATTCAGTTTGGGATGCTAGACAACTGTGCATCAAGGACAAAGTTTAGGTTTCTGGGGGTGGAGAGTGATGTGCAGCCACAGAAACACGTTCTTCTACAACAGAGAGCTTGCTCCAACATCCAGGTTGAAATAGAAAAGAAGTGGATTAAAATCGATAGAGAAGACCCAGATAAAGCTGGTGACTGCATAAGTCAGTAGGAGTAACAAGAGTTAATAATGACAACACACTTTTCAAATATATAATTTATAGAAACCATACACAGTTCTGCCATTGTATAGTGAAGATGACTTCTGAATAGAGGGCTTAGCATGGGTCCACTGGCTGTGTTTAGAGAAGTTTAGACCTGAAACCAAACAATCTATATTTTATGCTTTTGATATGTTTATACCCAAGGGTTTGATCTAAAATGTGTCTATAATTTGCATGATGTTTCTGCTTCCTATCGAAACTCAAAGGCATTCTTATTAAATGTGTGACCCACTAGGCGGTTTGGCTAAAGGGTTTTTGATTTTTAATTACTCAGTGTCTGATTGGTTTGTGCTTTGGATTAGCCAGGTGTCATATTCATTATTCTCCAGTCCTTATTTCTTCTTGTTATGTTAGCACCTGCACTGGAGGATGAGGCAATCAAAGGAAACATAAAACAAAATACTTAATTTTCCCGCTTGCTCATCTCTGAAATGGGGCTAGGTGTAGAATGATGCTGAAACCACAAGCTAAAATGGAGGTGCGGAAGTATCTGTGACTCTGAATTATTTATCTTCCTGTCCTCTTACCATATTGCGAATAATCATTGGCTATATTTGGTACCTGTCTTTCCCCCCTGGTATTACTGTTTTAAAAATGTATTTGTTTTCTGGTGTGTGTTACAAAGAAGATATTTCTGTTGATATAAATATTCTAGTACAAGTCACTAGGACCTATTGCCTTTTGCTTGGAGAGATTTCTTCTAAAACAGAATCCCAGTCCTAGCTGGTTTGGCTCAGTGGGTAGAGCGTCAGCCTATGGACAGAATGATCCCAGGTTCGATTCCAGTCAAGGGCACGTGTCCTGGTTGTGGGCTCGATCCCCAGTAGGAGGTGTGCAGGAGGCAGCTAATCAATGATTCTCATCATTGATGTTTCTATCTTTCTCTCCCTCTTTCTTCCTCTCTGAAATCAATACAAATATATTTTAAAAAATGGAATCCCAGTATTGGACACCAGTTAACATATTTATGCACATTAAAGATGAATTTTTAAACATCATGACTAATTTTTCCCAAAAGTATAGGCTCTAAGAATATATTTTGATAAAGTATTCTTTGTAACTAACACAAGGTTCTCTTGAGGAGAAGTCTAATTCATGATTATTTTATGCTACTTCTGCTAAATTTAGAGCAAAATGAAAGACAGTAAGTTATTATCTAAATTTTTAAAAAAATATGTATTTTTATTAATTTCAGAGAGGAAGGGAGAGGGAGAGAGAGAGATAAAAACATCAATGAAGAGAAAGAATCATTGATTGGCTGTCTCCTACATTCTCCACACTGGGGAGAGAGCCCGCAACCCAGGCATATGCCCTGACCACAGGATCGAACTGTGACCTCCTGGTTCATAGGTCAATACTCAACCACTGAGCCACTTTCGCTGGGCAAGATTTTTTATTTCTGTTCTGTAATCAGCTAAATTTTTGGTTTCTAATGAAAAGCCAATAGCATTAGCAGTTATAATTTTGTTTATAATTTTCTTTCTATATTTACAGCAAAAGGTCAAGTTTTAAAATTCATGAAATCTATATTCTAGACATTTTTTAGCCTGAAAAACAAATTTCTCCATTGGGTATTAACACACCTTCAATTTATGTTGAATTTACAATATAATTAGGAGGTATTTTTCTCTATTTACTAGATTTATTTTGAGTCAAACTGAGATAATATTGTTTTTCCAAACAACATTTATTTGTCAGCCCAGAGTTTATGTCTTATGTTTTACTTAATATTGTGCTTCATTCATTGTAATCTGTTTCAAAACCAGATTAAAATGAATATGTATGATGGTTTGTATAAAAAAGAAGACCCAGAGTCCTCAAAATATGTAATTCTACTAATATTTAAGCTGCATGCCTCTGTCTTCACATAGTACATTTTCCCACAGTTTCCAAAGCAAGGGAGTCTTCTGCACAAGTCATGACTCTCACCATTTCTTTTTAATTCTCACCAGATGACATGTGATAAGTTTATTGATTTTGGAGAGAGAGGAAGGGAGAGAGAGAGAGAGAGAGAGAGAGAGAGAGAGAGAGAGAGAGAGAGAGAAATGCATAGATGTGAAAGAGAAATATAGATCAGTTGCCTCCTGCATTCAACCCAAAAGGGAACTGAACCTGCCACCTAGGAATGTGCCCTAGCCAGGAGTTAAACCCTCAACCTTTTCGTGTACAGGATGACAATCCAACCAACTGAACAGCCCAGCCAGGGCACAAGTCTCCCATTTTTAATACAACCTCCTTCTGTCTTACAGTGGTAGAGGTACTAGATAATATATTATACAAATGTAAAACAAAATGTTTATTATTTTAATACCTTACTCCAAAATTCTTGCTAGAGTCATGTTAATCATTTTTGACCAAGAACTGCAAGGCAAACAAATATTTTATTTTCTAAAAATGCCACCTAGGTGACAAAGATTTGGATAAAAATCCAAAAGTGAAAGAGGGACAGCATTTATGAAGACAGACAAAGAGGGGGGGGGGGATTTCAATACAAGGTGTTTTGAAAGAGCTATGATTGGTGCTCTCAAGCAGATTCAAACTATGCTGTACACAATTGACTGCTTATGTCTCTTGCTAGGTGAAAAACTTATTTTTCACAAAGAGTTCAGTGATGTAGGCCAGTTCCAAGAACTGTATCAGGATGTGGGAGTTCGGTTTAACCCACTTGAAAAGTTCAGTTTCACATGTAGTGTGTGTATTCATCTCAGCTTCCTGGAGGCCTCTGGCTCCTTTGTACATTGCTCTATTGACAATACTACCTCTATTTTGCTGTTTTTCTCTAATAGAGGAAAATGTGCATGTTTTTAAAAATTTAATTGGCATGACTACTGAAGCAGAGGTGGCTATTATAGGGATGTGAATCTAGCACAAACCTAAGCAATAAAAAATGACTTCTAAATTACTTTGTGAAAATAATTATGTTTCCTCCAAAAACCAAGTTAGTGGATAGAGGAAAGCAGATACTAGTAGAATAAGAAAGAGGAAAGAATAGAGGCATCAGGGAGAAAGAACATGATCTCTGGGGTGATGGAAGACTTGTGTTTCCATTCAGGATACGATGGGCAAAAAGTCTTAGGAAAAAAGATGCCCCCTCCACACATCTTCAGAAGCATCTGGTACATTCACCAATGCTTTTTGGATAGGCTGCATTTCGGAGTATGGTTTATAGGAGCTGTTGTCTTTCACTCTATCTTAGATGAATTATCATATAAAACTGAGAGGTCACCTTCAGCATGACTGCAAAGGTGATGTTGCAAGGGATCAAACAGTGACCCAGTATGATCTCAGCTAGCCTGGAAAAACCACCCAAATCTCAGATCATAGAAATGTAATGGACTCACTCCTTGATCTGATTTTCCCTTTGGAGCATTTATTAATCAGGCTTCTCCAGAGAAACAGAACCAATAAGATGGAGATGATAGATTAGATAGAGATAGATAGATAGATGATAGATAGATAGATAGATAGATAGATAGATAGATAGATAGATAATAGATAGATAAAGATATATAGTGCCCTGACTAGTGTGGCTCAGGTGGTTTCTGGTTGGATTCTGTCAGGGCACATGCCTGGGTTGAAGGTTTGATCATCAGTGGGGGATGTGCAGGAGGCAGCTGATTGATGTTTCTCTCTCTCTGTTTGCCTCTCTCTTCCTTCCTCTCTCTGAAATCAGTAACAAATATGAAGTATGGTAGCAATCATCTAAGGTAGAAACTATAGTTTAACTTTAACCCTGCTATTTGACTTCTGTACTTATTTGCTTTGTTTAACAATAGAAAAGTTATTTTGATTTTCTGAATTATATAGATTATCCCATTCGATTAAATACCCTATTGATTGCAATGTGACTATCCCATTTGTTGTGGTCATACTGGTCTTAGAAAGCACATTTTTCTTTACCTGGGAAGGACAGCACAATTATCCCAAGGTCAGAGGGCTCCAGTTAATGTGTCCCTGTTGACTCAGTGTTCTGGAGACCCAAAAACTGTAATTTAGATAACATGAAACTGCTTCTGCTTCTGTAAACTGCTTTTTTGCAAACCAGGTTCCTCATTTCAGAGCCAAGGGCTCTAGATAATGTGTTTCTGTCAATTCAGTGATCTGGAGATCCAAAACTATCTACACTAATAAAAGAGAAACATGGTAATTGGCG
This sequence comes from Myotis daubentonii, assembly GCF_963259705.1. Classification (NCBI taxonomy): domain Eukaryota; kingdom Metazoa; phylum Chordata; class Mammalia; order Chiroptera; family Vespertilionidae; genus Myotis; species Myotis daubentonii. Next base: position 151,913,081 of record NC_081842.1, read on the forward strand.
TACAACCACTACCCTTTTCATTGGCTAATCAGCAAGATATGCAAATTAACTGTCAGCCAAGATGGCGGCCGGCAGCCAGGCAGCTTGAAACTAACATGCGGCTTGCTTGCCTCAGTGACGGAGGACTCCAACATTCCCCGCCTGCGGCTGCAGGCCTCTGAGCGGGCAGTTTAAGAAACATTGTAACAAATAACGCCGGACTTCAGCCAGCAGATTGGCAACATTGTAAGCAAAGGCCAGAAACCTACTTTCAGCCGGGACGCCTAAGAGCTGGAGCCAAGCCTCAAGGTAAAGATGGCCCAGAATAAAAAAAAAAAAAAGAAAAAAGAAAAAAAGGAGTGGTTAGGAACTTCAGTCACTCCCAGCCTGAAAACAGCCCTCCGCCCCTCACCCAGACTGGCCAGGCACCACAGTGGGGACCCCCATCCTGATCCAGGACACTCTTCAGGGCAAACCAGCCGGCCCCACACATGCACCAGGCCTCTACCCTATACAGTAAAAGGGTAATATGCCTCCCGGCACTGGGATCAGTGTGACAGGGGGCAGCGCCCAAACATCCTGATCGCCCTGCAGCTCTGTGTGTGACAGGGGGGCAGGCCCCAACACCCTGAGCAGCCCTGCTCTGTGCCTGATAGCTGGGAGCTCCCCAACCCCCCCCCCCCACGGGCCCTGCTCTGTGTGTGACGGGTAGAGCCATAACCTCCCCATCGGCCCTGCCCTGAGTGTGAGAGTGGTGGCGCCCCAACCCCCTGATTGGCCCTGCTCTGTGGATGATAGAGGGCGGTGCCCCAACACCCTGATGGGTCCTGCTCTGTGTGTGATGGGGGCAGCGCCCCAACCCCCTGTGCCGAGAGCCGGTCCATCCTTGCTGTTTCAAGGGACCTGGCATATATAGCATACGGTTCTTAATATGTTTGCTCACCTTCTTGGCGCTGTGTTTTAACCAAGGTCACCTCTCCGAGAAAGGTTGAATCCCCAGGTAGGGATTTTCCCCTGAAGTTAGGGAGGGAATAAAACCCCTCAACTAAGTGCCAGGTGGGTAATTAATCCCTTTAACTACGAACAATCATGCTTAAACTACATAATCTTTTCTCCCTGGAATGGAGATAAGAAACGCCCTAACCTTTGTAATAGAGATTGATAGGATTGAATCAACTGGTATAAATACAGTTGTAACAAGACAGAAACACTCAGAACTTAGAACACAGAACTTAGAACACAGAATCAAGAACACAGGGCTTGGAAGACAGGACCAAGAGAGACAGAGCCTAGGCACAGAACCTACACAGAACGTTCTCTAGAGACAGAAGAACTTCGCTGGAGAGAGCATGGCAGGGGATCCTGGACTGAACCTGACTGCGGAGATTGGCAGGAGAGCCTGACTAGAACCTGGTAACTGAACCTGACTGGAGAACCTGGACAGAACCTCTCTGGAGATCCTAAGCAGAACCTCTCTGGAGATCCAGACCAGAACTTGGCTGGAGATCCTGGCTAGAGATCCTGGCTAGGCTGCTGATCAACTGAACACTGTCTCCGTGTCCTTCCTTCTTCGCCGACTCCGTCCATGCCTTTGGGAACCCCTGGACCCGCTGGGGTTGGACCCCGGCACCCCTGATTGGCCCTGCTCTGTGTGTGACAGGGGGTGGCACCGCAACCTCCCCATCAACCCTGCCTTGAGTGTGACAGGGGACGGTGCCCCAACCCCCCAATTGGCCCTACCATGAGCGTGACCGACGGTGGCATCAAAACCTCCCAATCTGCCCTGCTCTGTGCATGACAGGGCAGCGCCCAAACTCCCCAATCGGCCCTGCTCTGAGCCCAACCAGGGGCTGCACCTAGGGATTGGGCCTGCCCTCTGCCACCTGGGAGCAGGCCTAAGCCAGCAGGTTGCTATCTCCCAAGGGGTCCCAGACTGCGAGAGGGCACAGGCCGGGCTGAGGGACCCCCCTCCCCCGAGTGCACAAATTTTTGTGCACCGGGCCTCTAGTAATTTAGATAACATGCTGCTTCTGCTTCTGTAAACTGCTTTTTTTTCCTTATTTATCTATTTATTTATTTTTATTGTTTTATTGCTTAAAGTATTACAAAGGGTATTACATATGTCTCCTTTTCCCCCAGCCCTTAACAATCCCCTGGCCTCCCCTACCCTCAGTGTCTTATGTCCATTGGTTATGCTTATATGCATGCATATAAGTCCTTCGGTTGATCTCTTAATCCCCCTTCTGAACTCCTACACTCCCCGGTCTTCCCGCTGCAGTTTGACTATCTGTTTGAGGCAGCTCTGCCACTGTATCTATTTTTGTTCATAAGTTTATAATGGTCTTTATTATCCATTAATGAGTGAGATCATGTGGTAGTTTTTCTTCATTGACTGGCTTATTTCACTTAGCATAATGCTCTCCAGTTCCATCCATGCCGTTGCAAATGATAAGAATTCCTTCCTTTTTAGAGCAGCATAGTATTCCATCGTGTAGATGTACCACTGTTTTCTAATCCATTCATCGACTGATGGGCACTTAGGCTGTTTCCAGATCTTGACTATGGTGAATTGTGCTGCTATGAACATAGGGGTGCATATATCCTGTCTGATTGGTGTTTCTGGTTCCTTGGGATATATCTTAGAAGTGGGATCACAGGGTCAAATGGGAGTTCCAATTTTAGTTTTTTGAGGAATCTCCATACTGTCTTCCATAGTGGCTACACCAGTCTGCATTCCCACCAGCAGTGCACGAGAGTTCCTTTTTCTCCACATCCTCTCCAGCACTTGTCGTTTGTTGATTTGTTGATGATAGCCAGTCTGACAGGTGTGAGATGGTACCTCATTGTTGTTTTGATTTGCATCTCTCGGATGATTAGTGACTTTGAGCATGTTTTCATATGTCTCTTGGCTTTCTGAATGTCCTCTTTTGAAAGGTGTCTATTTAGGTCCTTTGCCCATTTTTTGATTGGATTGTTTATCTTCCTTTTGTTAAGTTGTATGAGTTCCCTATAAATTTTGGAGATTAGGCCCTTATCAGATATGACATTGGCAAATATGTTTTCCCACACAGTGGGTTTTCTCGTTGTTTTGTTGATGGTTTCTTTTGCTGTGCAGAAGCTTGTTATTTTGATGTAGTCCCATTTGTTCATTTTCTCTTTAGTTTCCAATGCCCTAGGAGCTGTATCAGTGAAGAAATTGCTTCGGCATATGTCTGAGATTTTGTTGCCTTTGGATTCTTCTAGAATTTTTATGGTTTCCCGTCATACATTTAAGTCCTTTATCCATTTTGAGTTTATTTTTGTGTGTGGTGTAAGTTGGTGGTCTAGTGTCATTTTCTTGCATGTATCTGTCCAATTGTACCAACACCATTTATTGAAGAGACTATCTTGACTCCATTGTATGTTCTAGCATCCTTTGTCAAATATTAATTAAGCATACTGGTTCGGGCCGATTTCTGGACTCTCTATTCTATTCCATTGATCTGTATGTCTGTTCTTGTACCAGTACCAGGCAGTTTTGAGAACAGTGGCTTTGTAATACAGCTTTATATCTGGTATTGAGATCCCACCTACTTTGTTCTTTCTCAGGATCGCTGCAGCTATTCGGGGTCTTTTTTTATTCCAGATGAATTTTTGGAGAGTACATTCTAGATCTGTGAAATATGCCGTTGGTATTTTAATGGGAAGTGCGTTGAATTTATAGATTGCTTTGGGTAGTATGGACATTTTAATGATGTTGATTCTACCAATCCATGAACACAGTATGTTCTTCCATCTGTTTATGTCTTCCTCTATATCTTTTTTCAACTTCCTGTAGTTTTTTGAGGAGAGGTCTTTTACCTCTTTAGTTAAGTTTATTCCTAGGTAGCTTAATTTTTTTGGTGCGATGGTAAATGGGATTGTTTTTATAGTCTCTCTTTCTGTAAGTTCACTATTGGTGTATAGGAATTGTAAACTGCTTTTTTGCAAACCAGGTTCCTCATTCCAAAACTTGGGATGTAATCAATACCTTTGTGATCTTTGCCTATATAAATCCAGTGTGACAGCCATCCTATCACTATGAGATTTGGGGAATGGCCCCTCATAGTCCCAGATTTGCAATAAATCTGACTCTTTAATTCAACTTCTTGAGGAGTCCTTGTGTGATTCACGGAGTACATTAAAAGAAATATATATATATATATGTATATATGTGTGTGTATATATATATCCTATCTAATAAAAGAGAAACATGGTAATTAGCCATAACTTCGCCACCCTTCCCATTGACTAATCAGGGAGATATGCAAATTAACTGCCATCCAAGATGGCGGCCAGGAGCCAGGCAACTGAAGTGAACATGAGGCTTGCTTGCTCCAGTGATAGAGGAAGCCAACGTTCCCCGCCTGCTGCAGCCCAGCTCTGAGCTTCTCTCTAAGAAACATTGTTGCAAATATGGAAGCTAAAAAAAAACCCCAGAAACCTGCTTTCAGTCAGCCGGGATCTCAGAGTTGGAGTCGCAACAAAGTTTCAAATACAGAAGGTAAACAAAGACCAGAAACCTGCTTTCAGCAGCCAATGTCTGAGCTAAAGCCAGCTCTCAGCTCCAGTGAAAGCCATAGAAGGTAAATAAATCCCAGAATAAAAAAGAAAAAGAAAAAAAGGAGAGTTTGGGAGGAGCTTCAGTCACCCACCAGCCTGAAAATGGCCCTCAGCCCTTCACCCAGACTGGCCAGGCACCCCAGTGGGGACCCCCACCCTGAAGGGGGTGTGAACAGCTGAAAACAGCCATCATTCTCTCAACCAGGAACCCCAGTGGGGACCCCCACCCTGAAGGGGGTGTGATCAGCTGCAAACAGCCATCATCCTCTCACCCAGGCTGGCCAGACACCCAAGCGGGATCCTCACCCTGATCCAGGACACCCTTCAGGGCAAACCAGCCATCCCCCCACCCGTGCACCAGGACTCTATCCTATATAGTAAAAGGGTAATATGCCTCCCAGCACTGGGATCAGTGGAACCTCAAGGCCTCCCAGCACCGAGATCAGCAGAGATGTGAGGCCTCCCAGCCTGGGATCAGTGGAGCCACAAGGCCTCCCAAACCCGGGATCAGCGGAGGCGGGAGGCCTCCTAGCACTGGGATCAGCGGAACAGTGAGGCTTCTTAGCAGTGGGATCAGCTGAGCAGTGAGGCCTCACTGCCCCCTGTGTCAAGCAGAGCTGCGAGGCCTCCCAGCACCGGGATCAGCAGAGCAGTGAGGCCTCACTGCCCCTGTGTCAAGCAGAGCCACGAGGCCTCCCAGCACCGGGATCAGCAGAGCAGTGAGGCCTCACTGCCCCTGTGTCAAGCAGAGCTGTGAGGCCTCCCAGCACCAGGATCAGCGGAGCCGCGAGGCCTCCCAGCACCGGGATCCGCAGAGGCGTGAGGCCTCCTGGAACCAGGATCAGCAGAGCAGCAAGGCCTACTAGCACTGGGATCAGCGGAGCCACGAGGCCTCCTGGCCCCTGGAGCAGTGTGACAGGGGGCAGCGCCCAAACCCCCTGATCGCCCTGCGGCTCTGTGTGTGACAGGGGCCAGGGCCACAACCTCCTTATCCGCCCTGCTCTGTTCATGAAAGGGAAGGCCCCCCAACCCCCTGATCGGCCCTGCTCTGTGCCTGATGTGGGGAGCTACCCAACCCCTTGATTGCCCTGCTCTGTGTGTGATAGGGTATGGAGCCCCAAACCCCTGATCGGCCGGCTCTGTATGTGACAGGTGTGGCGCCACAACCCCCTGATCTGCCCTGCTCTGTGTGTTACAGGGAGGAGCTCCCCAACCCCCTGATTGGTCCTGCTCTGTGTGTGACAGGGTACGGAGCTCCAACCCCCCTGATGGGCCCTGCTCTGTGTGTGACGGGGGCAGCGCCCCAACCCCCTGTTCCACCCTGCTCTGTGCGTGACAGGGGTGGTGCCACAACCTTCCCATCGACCCTACCTTGAGTGTGACAGGGGGCGGCGCCCCAACTCCCCAATCAGCCCTACCCTGAGCATGACTGAGGGTGGCATCGCAACCTCCTGATCCGCCCTGCTCTGTGCATGACAGGGGGCATGGCCCCAACTCCCCAATCAGCCTTGCGCTGAGCCTGACCAGGGGCTGCGGGCAGGCACCTAGGGATTGGGCCTGCCCTCTGCCACCCGGGAGTGGGCCTATGCCAGCAGGTCGTTATCTCCCGAGGGGTCCCAGACTGTGAGAGGGCACAATTGGGGCTGAGGGATTCACCCCCCTCCCCCACCAGTGCACAAATTTTTGTGCACCAGGCCTCTAATATATATATCTCCTATCTAATAAAAGAGAAACATGGTAATTGGCGTACGGCCGCTACCCTTCCCATTGGCTAATCAGCAAGATATGCAAATAAACTGCCAGCCAAGGTGGCAGCCGGCAGCCAGGCAGCTTGAAACTAACATGAGGCTTGCTTGCTTCAGTGATGGAGGACTGCAATGTTCCCCGCCTGCCTTGCCGGCCTCTGAGCTGGCAGTTTAAAACATTGTAACAAATATAGACGCTAAACAAAACCCCAGAAACCAGCTTTCAGCCGGCTGGGATCTCAGAGCTGGAGTTGATACAGAGTTTCGATTATAGAACTGAAACAAACCAGATACCTGATTTCAGGAGAGGAGGCCTAAGAGCTGGAGCCTCAGAGCTAAAGCTGGCCCAGAATAAAAAAAAGAAAAGAAAAAAAGGAGCAGTTGGGAGCTTCAGTCCCAGCCGTAAAACAGCCCTCAGACCCTCACCCAGACTGGCCAGGCACCCAGGTGGGGACCCCTGCCGGGAGCCGGTCCATCCTTGCTGTTTCAAAGGACCTGGCATATATGGCATACTGTTCTTAAAATGTTTGCTCACCTTCTTGGCACTATGTGTTTTAACCAAGGTCTCCTCTCTGAGAAAGGTTGTTTCCCCAGGTAGGGATTTTCCCCTGAAGTTAGGGAGGGAATAAAACCCCTCAACTAAGTGCCAGGCGGGAAATTAATCACTTTAACTACGAACAATCATGCTTAAGCTACATAATCTTTACTCCCTGGAATGGAGATAAGAAACGCCCTAACCTTTGGAATAGAGATTGATAGGATTGGAATCAACTGGTATAAATACAGATGTAACAAGACAGAACTTAGAAGACAGAACCTACACAGAACCTACACAGAACCTAGAGACAGAAGAACTTCGCTGGAGAGAACATGGCAAAAGATCCTGGACAGAAACTGGCAACAGAACCTAGAGACAGAACCTAGCGAGAGAACCTGGCTGAAGAGCCTAGAGACAGAACCTGGCTACAGAACCTGGATAGAACATGGAAAGAGAACCTGACTAGAACCTGGTGACTGAACCTGGCTAGAGAACCTGGACAGAACCTGGCTGGAGAACCTAGTGAGGGAACATGGCTACAGAACCTGTCTGGAGAACCTGGCTGGAGAACCTAGCAAGAGAACATGGACACAGAACCTGGCTGGAGATCCTAACCAGAACTTTGCTGGAGATCCTGACCAGAACTTGGCTAGAGATCCTGGCTAGGCTGCTGATCAACTGAACGCTGTCTCCGTGTCCTTCCTTCTTCGCCGACTCCGTCTACGCCTTTGGGAACCCCTGGACCTGCTGGGGTTGGACCCCAGCATCTGGCGCCTGAACAGGGACCCCTAGGTAAGCTCCACTCTTGGGATGGATAGGACTCCACCGTAGGAAGAGGGTGGATAGTCTTCGCTGACTCCGTCCACACCTTTGGGAACCCCTGGAACAGGATTCCCCTAGAGATTGATAGGATTAAATCAACTGGTATAAATACAGATGTAACAAGACAGAAAGACACAAAACTTAGAAGACAGAACCAAGAGGCACAGAACCTAGACCAGAACCTACACAGAACCTAGAGACAGAACATGGCAAAAGATCCTGGACAGAAACTGGCCTCAGAACCTAGAGACAGAACCTAGCGAGAGAACATGGCAAAAGATCCTGGACTGAACCTGACTACAGAAATTGGCAAGAAAACCTGACTAGAACCTGGTGACTGAACCTGGCTGGAGAACCTGGACAGAACCTGGCTGGAGAACCTAGTGAGGGAACATGGCTACAGAACCTGGCTGGAGAACCTGGAGAACCTAGCAAGAGAACATGGATACAGAACCTGGCTGGAGATCCTAACCAGAACTTCGCTGGAGATCCTGACCAGAAATTCGCCGGAGATCCTGAACAGAACTTGGCTGGAGATCCTGGCTAGAGATCCTGGCTAGGCTACTGATCAACTGAACGCTGTCTCCATGTCATTCCTTCTTCGCCGACTCCGTCCACACCTTTGGGGACCCTTACACCTGCTGGGGTTGGACCCCAGCAGACCCCCACCCTGAAGGGTGTGTGACCAGCTGCAAACAGCCATCATCCCCTCATCCAGGCTGGCCAGGCACCCCAGTGGGGACCACCACCCTGATCCAGGACACCCTTCAGGGCAAACCAGCCAGCCCCCACCCATGCACCAGGCCTCTATTCTATATAGTAAAAGGGTAATATGTCTCCCAGCACTGGGATCAGCGGAGCCGAGAGGCCTCCCGGCACCGGGATCAGTGTGACAGAGGGCAGTGCCCAAACCCCCTGATCGCCCTGCAGCTCTGTGTGTGACAGGGCACGGGGCCACAACCTCCCTATTGGCCCTGCTCTGTTCGTGACAGGGGAAGGCGCCCCAACCCCCTGATCGGCCCTGCTCTGTGCCTGATAGGGGGGAGCTCCCCAAACCCCTGATCACCTTGCGGCTCTGTGTGTGACAGGGGGCGGGTGCAGCACCGCAACCCCCTCACCCCACGGGCACTGCTCTGTGTGTGACAGGGTAGAGCCATAACCTCCCCATCGGCCCTGCCCTTAGGGTGAGAGTGGTGGCGCCCCAACCCCCTGATTGGCCCTGCTCTGTGGGTGACAGAGGGCGGTGCCCCAAGCCCCCCACCCCCACGGGCCCTGCTCTGTGTGTGATGGGGTAGAGCCATAACCTCCCCATCGGCCCTGCACTGAGTGTGACAGTGGTGGTGCCCCAACCCCCTGATCGGTCCTGCTCTGTGTGTGACAGGGGGCAGCGCCCCAACCCCCTGATTGGCCCTGCTCTGTGCGTGACAGGGGGTGGTGCCACAACCTCCCCATCGACTCTGCCTTGAGTGTGACAGGGGGCGGTGCCCCAACCCCCTAATCGGCCCTACCCTGAGTGTGACTGAGGGTGGCATCACAACCTCCTGATCTGCCCTGCTCTGTGCATGACAGGGGGTGTTGCCCCAACTCCCCAATCGGCCCTGCTCTGAGCCTAACCAGGGGCTGCACGTAGGGATTGGGCCTGCCCTCTGCCACACGGGAGCAGGCCTAAGCCAGCAGGTTGTTATCTCCCAAGGGGTTCCAGACTAGAGAGGGAACAGGCCAGGCTGAGGGCCCCCCCCTCCGAGTGCATAAATTTTTGTGCACCAGGCCTCTAGTGTATATATATATATATATATATATATATATATATATATATTCAATTTATACAATTGTGAAGGCTGAAAAGTCCCATGATCTGCCATTTGGAAGATGGAGACCCAGGAAATCTGACGGTGTACTTAATTTAAGTCCCACGGCCTGAGAATCAAGGAAGCCTATGGTGTATATCCCAATCTGAGGGCAGGAGGTGAGATGTTCCAATTCAACAATGAGAGGTAGAAAACACACACACACACACACACACACACATGACATATGAAATCATCCTCCCACTATTCTTTTTTCTTTCAAGTCCTCAGTGGATTGAATGATGCCCACCTATTATGGAGAGGGCAATTACTTTACTGAGTCCACCAATCCAAATGTTAATCTCATCTGGAAACAGCTGCTCAGACACACCCAGAAATAATGTTTAATCTGAGCACTCCATAGTCAAGTTGACACCTAAAATTAACCATTACAAGTGTACCCCTTGTCAACTTGGCACTCATATGCATATCCTTAAAACATACTTTCCCTGGTCACTGTGGCTCATTTCTTTGACCATTGTGAAATCAGTCAGACAGAGAAATCAAGTATCATCTGAATTCACTTCTATGTTACCAGGGCTAACCAGGAGATCCTGAGCGATGGATGAATAATTACTCTGATACTCGTTTCTGTGTCCTAGAGGGATAATGAACTGCTTGGCTTGAGAAACCAAACAGTTCCATTCACCTGCCTCCTTAGGCTTTTACTGTAGCAATAACTTGAACTAAAATTAACTTCTAGATACTATCAGCAGGGTAAGCATCCTTGAGAAGACACATGCGTCTGCAGTGTCCTTTAAGCAAGGACGTCTAAGGACTAAACATAAAGATTCCAGTAAAACACCCGGGGGCTGAGACTTGTTTGGAAAAGTCAAGGCAGTGTTGCCATCTTCAGCAAGGTTCCCCTAGAGGCCCCCAACCTTTCAGAGATTTCCCCTTTCAGACTTTCCAATCAAGTCTGGTACTTCCCCACAAATTGTGGAATCTAAAAAACAAAATAAATGAACACACAAAACAGAAATAAACTCATAGGTACAGAGAACCAATTAATGACTTTCAGATGGGTGAGGTGTTGAAGGGATAGGTAGAAAAAGTTAAGGGATTAAGAAGTGCATATTGGCAGGTACAAAATAGTCATGAAGATGTAAAATGCAACATAGGGAATATAATCTATAATCTCTCTATATAAAGCCCTAATATGCTAATAGACCAAATGGCAGAACAACCGAACAACTGAACAACCAAACAACCAGTCACTATGATGTGCACTGACCACCAGGGGGTATGTCCGGAAATTCAATTACTTGCTTGACATAGCCACCTGTATCTCCCAGCATGTCAGTTGGTGCCTTGATCAATAAACTTTTCCTTACTCTAAACTCTGACATTTTGAGCATTGTTTTGAAGCATTGGGTGCATGAACTTGGGTTTTGTAACACAATCTCTGGTCTGACCTGGATCTAGTGCATAGTCCAGCAGTGGTCATTTCATGAAATAGTCAGTCACAGGACTACACCAAACTAAAAAGTTTCAGCAGAGCAAAAGAAACCATCAACAAAATGAAACGACAACCTATCAAATGGAAGAAAATATTTGCAAATCAATAAATGTGATACACCACATAAACAAATTGACAAAAATCACATGATCATATCTATAGGCTCAGAAAATACATTTGACAAATCCAACACCCATTTTTGATTAAAAAAATCTCACTAAAATGACTGATAATTTTTTTAAAATTGTATTTTTAATTTAATTTTCATTGTAGTGGACATATTATATTAGTTTCAGATGTACAACATAGTGATTTGACATTTATATACATTACAAAGTGATCACCATAATAAGTCTACTAACCATTTGTCACAAAGGTTATTACAATATCATTGACTATATTAGAGGTCTGGTGCAAAAAATTCGTGCATGGGGGGGTGCCTCAGCCTGGCCTGCACCCTCTCCAATGTGGGATCCTTAGATGGATGTCCAACTGCTGGAAACTGGCAGTTGGACATCCCTCTCGAAATCTGGGACCACTGGCTTCTAACTGCTCGCCTGCCTGCCTGCCTGATCACCCCTAACCACCTCTGCCTGCCGGCCTGATGCCCCTAACTGCCCTCCTCTGCTGAATGATTGCCCCCAACTGCCCTCCCCTGCTGACCTGATCACCCCCAACTGCCTTCCCCTGCCAGCCTGATCGCCCCTAACTGCCTCTGCCTTGACTCCCACCACTGTGGCTTTGTCCAGAAGAATGTCTGGAAGATGTTCGGAAAATGTCCAGTCTAATTAGCGTATTACCCTTTTATTAGATAGGATTCCCTATGCTGTACTTTACATCCCTGTGACTTATTTATAATTGGACTTTGTAACTCTGATTCCCCTACATCTTGTTATGCATCTCCCAAACCTCTTCCCCTTGATTCTCTCTATGAGTTGGTTTCTGTATTATTTTGTTTGTTCATCTGTGTGGTTTTTTATATTCCACATATAAGTGAAATCATATAATATTTATCTTCCTCTATCCAAGTTATTTCATCTCTAGGTCCATTTATGCCACAAATATCAAGATTTTATCTTCTTTCTTTTAATTGAGCAATATTCCATTTTATATATGTACCACATCTTCTTTATTCATTCATCTATTGATGGACATGTAGGTTGTTTCCATAGTATGGTTATTTTATATAATACTGTAATAAACACCAGAGGTGTACATATCTCTTTTCAAATTAGTGTCTTGGTTTTTTGGATAAATACCCATAAGTGAAATTGCTGAGCTGTATGGTAGCTCTATTTTTTATTTTTTGCAGCCACACTGTTTTTCACAGTGGCTGCACCAGTTTATATTCCTACTAACAGTACATGAGGATTTCCTTTTCTCCACATCTTTCCAACACTTATTATTTACTAGAGGCCCAGTGGACAAAATTCATGCATGGGGGTCCCCTCAGCCCAGCCTGCACCGTCTCCAATCTGGGACCCCTTGGGGGATGTCCAACTGCCAGTTTAGACCTGCACCCTCTCCAATCTGGTATCCTTTGGCAGTAGGACATCCCTCTCAGAATCCTGGACTGCTGGCTCCTACTCTCTTACCTGCCTGCCTGCCTGGTCGTCCCTAACTGCCCCCTGCTGCCGACCTGGTCACCTCTAACTGTGCCCTCCCACCAGCCTGGTTGCCCCCAACTGCCCCCCCCTGCTGGCCTGGTCACCCCCAACTGCCCTCCCACCCCGCTGGCCTGGTCACCCCATGCAGCCTGCTTGTTCAGTCATTGGTCATCCCTCAGTAACCCCCCTGCCAGCGTGGTCACAGGCAGCCATGTTGTGAGGGTGTGAGGGTTAATTTGCATATTACCTCTTTATTATATAGGATTATCATTTTTATAACAGCTATTCTGACAGGTATGAAGTGACATCTCAATGTGATTTTGATTTGCATTCCCCTAATGATTAGTGATGTTGAGCATAGTTCATGTGTCTATTGGCTATCTCTATGTCTTCTTTGGAGAAATGTCTATCCAGATCCTCAGCCATTTTTTAATAAGGTGTGTGTGTGTGTGTGTGTGTGTGTGTGTGTGTTTGATGTTGAGTTGTATGAGCTGTATGAGTTCTTTATATGTTTTTAATATTAAACTTTTATTGGATATATTATTTGCAAATATCTTCTATTCAGTAGGTTGCATTTCATTTTGTTGATCGTTTCCTTTACTGTGCAAAAGATTTTTAATTTGATATAGTTCCATTTGTTTATTTTTGCTATTGTTGATTTTGCCTGAGGAAACATATTCAAAAAAATATATGGCTAAGACTGATATCGAAGAGTTTATTGCTCATATTTTTTCCTAGAAGTTTTATGGTTTCAGTTGCTACATATAAGTCTTGAATCCATTTTGAATTTATTTTTGTATATGGTGTAAAAATCTCATCTTTTTTTTTTTGGCATGTATCTGTTCAGTTTTCTCAATACCACTTACTGAAGAGACTTTTCTTTCAATTCTTTAAAATTGTTCAGCATTTGGCTTATCTATTTAGTAAGTTAATTTTTCATCAACACTATACAGCAATGTATTCTATAAATGTCAAACTCGATTTTACCAGAGAAAATACTATCAATATCTTTAATGCAAAATACAAGCATGGTTGGTTTCTTAAAAAGGAAAACAATGTATATTCACATAGTTCAGACATACTTAGAGTTATTAACTGTAGAATGATGGATCCTCACAGCCCTGAGGACAGTTTGAAATAGAAAAGAAAATTGAAACTCTTTTTCACTAACATTATGCAATTTCTGAGAAATCAGGTCAAATACACCCAGTA